>NC_133654.1:187382032-187710478 GCF_009905375.1 Apium graveolens | reverse complement strand
GCAGCCTATTTAACTGGGTTTTTGAGAACAAAGAAGCATTTCCATTTCCATGCTATTATGAAGATATTCAAAGATGCTGGAAAAGAGTAATGAAGTAGCATAGTATTAGACTTGATAGGTTTTGTTTTATTATCTTGTCTTATTAATGTGTAATCTTGGTGATATATAAACCAAGAGTAGCAATTAGAAAAGTAAGCAGACTAAGCAAATATTTTCTCAGAGAAATAATTGTAAGTTGAATCATTTAGCATTTCTCTGTAAGTTTAGTTGTTCTTATATGTAAGCAGCTGTGAGTTATCCAAGCTTCACAGAGTTCTCTTGATATATATATCTCTGGTGGATATTTTTATTACTTTGTGTTTTGATTCATATTTATCTTGTCATTCCGCACTTTACAAATAAAACCACTGACATATATATTTTAAGTTAGAATATTTTATAATTAAGAAAAAGTTTCAAGAATTGCATTCAACCCCCCTTCTGTAATTCTTGTTTCGTTGTTAGGGACTAACAATTGGTATCAGAGCAAGCTCTTGAAGAACAAAGAGTTTAAAGATCATAACAAATAACAAGATGAACAAGAAGGATATTGGAGTCAAGATTCCTTTTCTGGACAAAGATAATTACCATCACAGGAAGGTAAAGATGCATCTTCACTTACTTTCTCAAGATGAGGCCTATGTGGATTGCATAGATAGAGGCCCTCATGTACCAATGAGAGCTGCAACTGGAAATGAGCCATCAGTTCCCAAGCCAAGGCATGAATGGTCAGATCCTGATATGGAACAAGTCAGGAAAGACAAGAAGGCCATGAATATTCTGTTCAATGGAGTTGATGGTGACATGTTTAACAACATCATCAATTGTAAAACTGCCAAGGAAGTTTGGGATACAATTTAGAATATCAGTGATGGCTCTGAACAAGTTAGAGAAAACAAGATGCAGTTACTAATTCAGTAATATGAGCATTTCCACTTTGAAGAAGGTGAAACTCTCACTGATATCTTTAGTAGATTTCAAAAGCTACTAAATGCTCTAAAGCTACATGGAAGAGTCTACAAAACTAAGGATTCTAACCTCAAGTTTCTGAGATCCCTTCCAAAAGAATGGAAACCAATGACAGTCTCCTTGAGAAATTCACAAGAATACAAGGAGTTTACACTAGAGAGACTGTATGGCATTCTAAAGACTTATGAGCTTGAAATAGAGCAAGATGAAAGAATGGAGAAAGGGAGAAAGAAAGGAGGGTCCATTGCATTGGTTGCTGAGTTAGAGAAAGAGAAGGAGATGAAGATAGAAGTTGTTGAGTCTACTTCAAAGGCCTATGAAAACAAGGCCAAGGGGCTGGTAGCAGAAAATGAAGATTCTTTGAGCCAAGATGATATGGATGATATTAATGAACGTCTAGCATTTCTTTCCAGAAGATTTGTCAAGCTCAAGTTCAAGAAGAACTTTGGAGCAGCTAAGCCAAATAGAAACATGGTGGATAAATCAAAATTCAAAAGTTTCAAATGTGGCTTGGCAGGGCACCAATGAGTATAGAAAGTCAGATTCCAGCAAGAAGAAGTTTGAGCCTGTGGATTATAAACAGGAATATTTTGAGTTGCTCAAACAAAAGGAAAGGTCTTACATTACACAAGAAAATGACTGGGTCAGCAGATGGTCTGGATGAGGATGATGATGTCAGCTATGTCAATCTAGCCTTAATTGAAACAGAGACAAGTTCTTCAAGTAATCAGGTAATCACCACTAACCTTGCACATTTATCTAAAGCTGAGTGTAATGATGCAATAAATGACATGTCTACAGAATTATATCATTTGCGTGTTACACTTAAGTCCCTCACTAAGGAAAATGCTAAAATCAAATAAAACAACATGTTTTTAAGTGAGAGGAATAATGTGTTAGAGTCTCAGTTTATTGAATTTGAAAAATTGAGAATTGAGTGCAAAATTGCTAAGGATGAATTAACTGAGTCCTTGAAGAAAGAAGAGATCTTGAAGAAGTAGCTTGAACGAGAACATGAGGTGATTAAGGCATGGAAAACATCTAGAGATGTTCATGCTCAAATCACCAAAGTTCAAGGTATTGAGTCCTTTTGTGATGTAGCCTGGAAGAAGAATAAGGAGAAGCTGGAATCCAATTTGGTTGAAGGATTGCTAACAGATGTTGACTCGATGAATGATGAGAGTCATCCGTCGGATAACCAAAAGGATTATTCGTCTAGTGACATAAATCCTCATCCATCGGCTGTAAGCAAACCTGTGAGTAAAGCCAAACTTGCCAAGTTAAATGAAAAATATGGATCAGTTTCCAAAAACATCATTTCAGGAGAATCTAGTCAAGTGAGGAAGGAGAAGAAAGTGAATGTTGGTCATCTGTCTATCAAGCAATTGAATGACAGACTAGAAAAGATTGAGGTTAAAAGAACAAATAATAGAAATGGTAAAGTAGGTATTAACAAACATAACAACTATACACCTGATAAGTATGCTCCAAAAAAATCTGTGTTAAGTATGGTAGTGTAAATCGTCTGTCTGTTAATTGCAAAACTGTCATGCCTACTTCCATATCTGTTCCACCTCCTTTTTCCAACATGAATGCCATGCCTTTTCTGCCTATGAATGTTATGTCTACACAGAATATGAATACACAATTTGCTAATATGCCATTTGCACCTAATCCTTATTATGCTGCATTTAGTATGCCTTAAATGCCATTTAGCATGCCCTACAGGAATAGCATGTTTACTAATAGCATGCCATTTCCTGTTAATAAAAATGTGCACGATAGTTCTGTTGTAATGAATGGTTTCAAAGGTCCAACTCAAATGACTAAGGATGAATCTGATATCCCCAAGTCAAATGAGATCAAACCTAAGAAACCCTTGGGTACCAAAATCAACTTGATTTGATTTTAATGTGTGCAGGGAAACAGAAAGAATCTGTGGTACTTGGATAGTGGTTGTTCAAGACACATGACTGGTGATTCTACCCTGCTCACAGAGTTCAAGGAGAGAGCTGGCCCAAGTATTACTTTTGGAGATGATAGTAAGGGTTATACTGTGGGATATGGCTTGATTTTAAAAGATAATTTCATCATTAAGGAGGTTGTCTTAGTGGATGGTCTCAAGCATAATTTGTTGAGTATCAGCCAGCTGTGTGATAAAGGTAATTCAGTAACCTTCAACTCAGAAGCCTGTGTTGTGACAAACAAGAGGAGCAACAAAGTGGTTCTCACTGGAGTGAGAAAATGAAACATGTACTTAGCTGACCTCAACTCATCAAATGCAGAATCTGTTACTTGTCTTCTCAGTAAAGCAAGTCAAGATGAAAGTTGGCTATGACACAAGAAGCTATCCCATCTAAACTTCAAGACTATGAATGAACTTGTAAGAAAGAACTGGTAAGAGGAATTCCTCAAGTGGAGTTTTCTAAGGATGAACTGTGTGATGCTTGCCAAAAGGGAAAGCAACTTAAAGCATCATTCAGAAAGAAGCTTGATTCAACAATTGAAGAACCTTTGCAACTGCTACACGTGGATTTGTTTGGACCAGTCAATGTGTTGTCTATCTCAAGGAAAAGATTTTGCCTAGTAATTGTAGATGATTTCTCAAAGTTCTCTTGGACATATTTCCTTAAGTCCAAAGATAAGGCTAGTGAAATCATCATCAATCACATAAGGTAAGTCAACAATCATCCTGATTTCAAAGTTAGAAGAATCAGGAGTGACAATGGAACTGAGTTCAAGAATTCTGTCATGAGAGCATTTTGTGAAGAAAATGGGATTTTGCATGAGTTTTTAGCAGCAAGAACTCCACAACAAAATGGAGTAGTGGAAAGAAAGAACAGATCACTTATTGAAGCTGCAAGGACAATGCTTAAAGAATCTAAGTTACCGACATACTTCTGGGCCGAAGCTGTAAATACTGCATGCTACACTCAGATTATTTCTCTGGTTAATCAAGCAAAATGCATGACTCCCTATCAATTGTTCAAGAACAAGAAGCTAACTCTAAATTTTCTTCATGTCTTTGGCTGTAAATGTTATATCTTGAGAAATCAAACTGATCAGAATGGGAAGCTTGATGCTAAAGCAGATGAAGGAATTTTTGTTGGATATGTTGTTGGTAAAACATACAGATTCTACAATCTGAGAACCAACATTGTTGTGGAATCAATACATGTTGTGTTTGATGATAAAAAGATTGAAGGACTACAAGATGGAGATCACCATGAGAGCCTTAAATTTGACAATGTGGAGATGATTAGTGATGACAGTGATGATGAAAGTGATCAAGAAATAGTATCAAAGGATAATGCAGAAAAATCTACTACTAATGAAGCACATAATTCAACATCTGTCGAGTTGCAAAATGCTTCATCCGTCAGAAGACAATCTGCTTTATCTGTCAGGAGACAACCAGCTTCATCCGTCGGTACTCAAAATTCACCATCCGTCGGGTTATTAAAAGAAGCTGAAAGTCAGAATAGATCACTTACAGAAAGTTCCCCTTTCTCAAATTAAAGATCCATAAACTCAGGGGGAGTTTATAACAATCAAAACTCAATCACACATCAAGACAACAATGAGGCCTCTTCATCTAGAGCTAATCTACCTCAACAAAGGAAATGGACAAAGGATCACCCCTTTGAGCTCATCATTGGTGATGTATCTTCTAGAGAGCAACTCAAGAAGAATATCTATATAGCAGCTTCCTCTCTAAGGAAGAACCAAAGTAGGTAGAAGAAGCTTTGTTAGATCCTGATTGGATTTTAGCTGTGCAGGAGGAGCTAAACCAATTTGAAAGGAACAAAGTATGGAAGCTGGTACCCAAGCCTAAAGGAAAGAATCCAAAAGACACCAAATGGTTATTCAGAAACAAGATGGATAAAAATGGCATAGTAGTCAGAAACAAAGCTAGATTGGTTACTAAGGGCTATTGTCAACAAGAAGGAATAGATTTTGATGAAACATTTGCTCATGTTGCAAGACTTGAAGCCATCAGAATCTTCTAAGCCTATACAGCCCATGCCAATTTCAAGGTTTATCAAATGGATGTTAAAAGTTCCTTTCTGAATGGAGATTTGGAGGAGGAAGTCTATGTCAGTCAGCCTCCTGGTTTTGAAGATCCAAATTTTCTAGAATATGTCTACTATCTTTTGAAAGCACTTTATGGACTGAAGCAAGCACCTAGAGCCTGGTATGACACTTTGTCAAAGTTTCTTTTAGAGAATCACTTCACTAGAGGTACTGTAGACAAAACTTTATTCTTTAGAAATGTTAATGGCTTTAGCATACTTGTTCAAATTTATGTAGATGACATTATTTTTGGCTCTACATATGAGAAACTTTGTAAAAAGTTTTCCAAATTGATGCAAAGTAAGTATAAAATGAGCATGATGGGAGAACTAACTTACTTTCTTGGTTTGCAAGTTAAGCAAGTTAGTGATGGAATATTCATTAGTCAAACTAAGTACATTTATGATCTTTTTAAGAAGTTTGATCTAATGGATTGCACATCTACAAAAACTCCCATGGCCACTGCAACTAAGCTTGAATTAAACACTACTGAAAAGTCTGTGGATATTTCAAGTTATAGGGGCATGGTTGGCTCACTTCTGTATTTAACAGCTAGTAGGCCAGATATAACGTTTGCTACATGTCTTTGTGCTAGATTTCAGGTTGATCCTAGAGAATCTAACTTAGTAGCTGTTAAGAGAATTTTCAGATACCTCAAAGGAACACCAAAACTTGCCATTTGGTACCCTAGAGATTCTGGTTTTGATCTAACTGATTATTCAGATGCAGATTATGTAGGTTGTAGAATTGATAGAAAAAGTACAACAGGAACCTGTCAATTTCTAGCTAAGAAGCTTGTGTCCTGGTTCAGTAAAAAGCAAAATTCAGTTTCTACTTCTACAGCTGAAGCTGATTATATTCTTGCTGGCAGTTGCTGTGCACAGATTTTATGGATGAAAAACCAATTACTAGACTATGGTCTGCAAGTGGAAAGAATTCCTATTTTCTGTGATAACACAAGTGCAATTGCCATCACTGAAAATCCAGTACAGCATTCAAGAACAAAGTGTGGCGCCCTCCAAACCCGGGTCAGAAGTTTGGGGTCCACAACATAAACACAATATATCAACCTGTATAAGAGATATTATTTATAATGACCCTGCTTCACAAAACCACGGATCGCAACAGGTTAAAGTATGAAAACAAGCCACAACCTTAACTTTTATTGCAACGTACCAAATCCCAACTAATTTAACTTACAATTGAAAATAAAATCATTCTTACAATCTGACTATCTCTATACTGCATGAAGCTTCTGCTAGCTCGATTCAACTCACTGGAACCTTAGCCCGCACTTTGGACTGAGGAACTTCACTATCATCCACATTCTTTTCAACTGTAAAATACATAAAAGAATCGCAAGGGTGAGCTAACTAGCTCAGCAAGTCCCGATAACGATAACCGAAGTTAAACATTGATCAATTGAGATGATTTAAAAGAATCAAGTTTCTTTTAACTAATCATTAGAATTGGATATTCATTTTAAGTTTTAAAAACCAAGGTTAGGCTGCTGATCAGTCACGCACTAACCCCGAGCAAGCACACAGCACTACTCTAATTACTGGATCCAAGGCACACATTGGCCTAACTTGACCATTGGTATAGTTTGACCACGAATCTGGTCCACATATATAAAAACTATCCAATCCTAAAGCAGTTCAATATGATAAACAATATAATTCAATAAAACCATACCATAACCAATAATGGTTAAACACTTGAATAGAAACGTAAGGAAACTCATGGATATCTCAAGGGTATATCAGGATATGTATAAGAAACGGTTTTCAGTTTGTACAAGGGTCAGGTATTAGACCAGTAATGATTTTTCAAAATATGGTTCTTTGAGGTTATAAAGAATGACTGGAGTATAAAAGTTTCTGTGTTTTTAAACAATTTTTGCTCCAGTGTTTGGTATTTGGTAGTTATACATTTGGGGAGCAGTGTCATATTTGGGTGGCTTGGTATCGGAGAATCAATAAATGATGATTTACAAAGAACAAGGCTTATGGCTCAAGATCAAGAAAATCAGGGTTCAAGGTTAAATGGTTTCAAGCTCTAGCAATACAAAACAGGAGTTATTTTGAATAATAGCGATATGTTATAAAACAGTTCAAAAACATTGCTAATATATATCTTGAAGAAAAGTGCAGAAATACTTGCCTTACAAGGCTTTATAACTATTACTGATCATCTGGACCAACTCTGCCGCTTAGGCTTTTACGTCCAACCACTATGTCACTCTGGATTCGACCTCGACACTCAGGTCTTCCTGTTGAAACTCTACTGAGCTCGCTGACTGATTGCTAGGTTATCTTTAGTCCATTGTCCACTTTCAGTGTTTCCGACTATAACCTACAGGGTTGAAATACCCTATGTTAGATGTCTAGGTATGCTTGACATATCCTCGATACTAATTCTTACCCGACGATATTCAAACCCGACTCGTAATTGTTCATATTAGAATAACACAGCCAACCATTAGGGTTCACATTCTCAAAATCAATTCAGTGTTCGTTTTTAGAAAATACGTATACTCGTCATTTTACGAAATTAGGGTTACTGTGTTTTGGACAAAATATACAATACAACATACAATCAGGTTTTGTATAAAACATACATATATGTATTTACTTATACTCGCTCGACGTTCCTATAATCCTCGGATATGCTCCCGTATTTACGTAATTCAGTTTCCGAAAATCGGGCAGCGTTTCCTTTGTTTATCGGACTACCCGTCGAAACATTAATCGACGTCAATTCAACAACAACAATCCAATTTAAACCACGATAGCTAATCACAAATTGCAAATTCCAATCATCGATACAATTTAGTAATCACAACCAACTTAATCATCACGATTCAATATTTGCTAATTAACTATTTCGATCCAGAATAAAAACAGAATACGATTTTTATTTATTAAAAATATTAGGACTCAGAATATAATCATCACAGTCCACCGTCGACTCGCCGTAGCTCATCGCCGACGGCGACAGAATTTACGGGTTCCCATAAATACCAGGCATCCTACGTACATTCCATCGATAATTATTATAATTCCACACGAAATATTTTTATTTTCACGAATCGTAATCAATGAATTTTTGCAGAAAATTAATAAGATAAATTAGTAAAATAAGAATTTCTACAACTGTTGAATCCAGCCAATACAACAACATAAACGAATACCACGCAAATGCACGCGCCAAAGCACGCAACACACACTGACAGGACACCGCCGGTCGCCATGCCGGAAAAATAACGGCGGCAACCGGAGCAAAATATGGCACAACCCAGATACACATATATACGTATGTATATATATCAAACAAGCAGGATTAGAGCCGAAGCAAACAATCGGAAACCAACCGGAATAAGGCAGTCGGAGTTCACCCGAAACGCGATGAATCACAGCACTCCCAGGAAGAACACAGGCACAGGAAATAAAAAGAATTAAGAGGAGAAAGGTTGGGGAAATATTAATTTAGAGAAGGAAATTGTAGAGAGAGAGACTAGCAGAGCCGAGTAAGCTCCGGGATGGAGGTGAAGGAAGAAGAAAACACAGAGTCTGTGTTGAATGTTTCTGTGTCTTTTTTTTTTTCTGTTGTTCACAATGAAGCATAACACGTGTCCCTCAATTTGTAAAACTATGACACGTGTTAATTGAATAAATAAACGTCCCACAATCTGATTATACCCCCGCATTTGCAACAATTAACGACTGAGCTGCATTTAAAATGAATTCAATAAATCGCGAAAATAATCTTATAATTTTCTAAAAACCCCGAAACTAACGAAATAAAATTTTCATGATTTTTAAAGAATTTTTGAAACGCAACTCGTACCCACAATTCACAGTTAACGAACCGAGTTGCCCTAAAAACAAACTCAAAAAATCATGAAAATAATTTTAAAATATTACAAATATCCCGAAGTTAATAAAAACATGAATTTTGAAATTTTAAAATGATTTTTAAAATGCACTTTATATCCGCTTTTATCAATGAAACAAAACAACAAGCGCGTGAAATTAATCCCGAAAATTTCCGAAATAATTTTAAAATTCTCGAAATATTCCAAACTTAAATAAACCTGAGTTTCATAATTTTTGAAGAATTCTAGAATTAAATATGGATTTTACAAATAGAAGCATTAAGAAAATCATTTAAAGATAAATAATTAATAAAATATTGATTTCTCAATTTTATAAAATCCTAAAAATAATTATTGTAATTATAAAATCATAAAAATAATTTTTGAAACATTCCCAATATTTATGCAAATGAATTTGCACAAAATCCACTTTTGAAAATAAAAACAATCCAATACGACTCCATAATTAATCACACGAACAACCCGGTATATTATAAATTACACCTATACAATAATCAACCAACACAGAGCGGTCAAAACCAATACACATATTTTATTTAATAATTTCCGTAATAATCACATATTTAAATAATTCAAAAATACACGAGTCGTTATATCCTTCCCCCCTTAAAAGGATTCTGTCCTCAGAATCTGGTCTAATTAATTAAGTGAGGATATTTGTCAAGCATATCTGACTCAAATTTCTAAGTAGACCCTTCTACTCGAAGGTTCAAACGTACTCATAATAGGTATGCACTCATTTCCAAGGACTTGCCTTTAACGATCAAGAATTTGGATTGATCACTATATGCAGAACAACTTAGACAAGAGCCCCATTGGCTTCTGATCAATTACTTAATTTAAACCCAATACTTATCACTTTAATATTGACAAGTAAAATACATTAGGTATATACACTGGTGAGACGGTCATATCATTTATGAACAACTTTATCTATATTTATCAATACCTCGAATGGTTCACAAATTTTTAGGACTTAGCTTGTCCCTTCTACTCAAACTTATCCAATCTCTTTCAAGACGACACTTTTACTAACACTACTGGTCCTATTTCTATACTCATACTTTCTTTCAATACAATTTCATCTTCTTTATTTGTCTACTCCGAGCTGCTTCATCTAATAGCACTACGCTCTTGGTGTGTCGAATTAACTTAGAATTTAACAACTTTCTTCCTCCCACTTTATTTTAATAGAAATGGGGACCTACACTTGCGTTCACACGAAGCATGATACAGTGGCATTCCAAAGCTGACATCGCTGATAAATGATCATTTCAGTGTTTTCCTAAAAACTCAATCTCTCAATATATCTTACATTTTTGGCATCACTTCCGTACTTTAACTCTCCATTGAAGGATGATAGGTGGTGCTCGTTTTCAACTTAGTTTCCAACATTTAAACATCTCTTATTCTACTCCATATGTTAAGGCTGAAAAGTAATCTCATAGATTCACGTATTATCACCTTTAAGTATTTGAAGTTCAGATCCCACTCTTTTCAATTCGTTTATTAACTCCTCGGTGGTTTTAAATACATCCAATTCCATCTATCGGCGTAAGGCACCTGTTATCATACGGCTTTACTTAGGTGGTTGTTAATGGATTGATTCAGAATCTTTTGTTAACCTTAGTCAAAATTTTATTCTTGAAGTCTCAACGCATAGTTACTTTGCTTCTGATCTTTGGAGAAAAATCCTTGGGCATCCCACGTAGACTTTCTTATTCCTTGAGTAGCTGAGGATGTTATCAATAAATGCAATTTGCTTATTTAAGTACTCCTTATACACCATGATCCTTAATTTCTTATAATCACCTGATACACTTGTTATTTCAAATAATATTACCAGAGCTTGCAATGCTCTTAACTCACTTTAATCATACTCTCTGATATGTTCTCAGGTCGGATCTTAAGTTAATCCTCGAGATATAATATACTGCTTGAATTAGGTCTCATAGGAAATTAATTCTTTATAGGGGTCACTTATTCTTATTCGTCATTTTGTTAAACTCCCACTTCACGATTCGCCTCTTGTAAAGTCACTTCCTGGATCCGCTTTATCCACTAGGCGTTCCAATATTTCGTTTTTAACTCTTTGACCTGTCCCACACCTCCTGATTTATCTTGAAATTTCCTTTTTTTATACTTGGTTATCACTATTTTTCTTTAAATTTCCATATATCTTGACATCTCTTCAATAACTTAAATACTTAATATTGTGAATTCCCTGTGGGATCTCATTTCTTAATTCTTCTACTTGTAACATCCAAGTGCTGGAAGAAAATCTGGAGATATCGTGATCATTCTCCTGGGCGTATAAATTTCCGTTTTCTAACTACTAACATCGTGATATATTATTTTCTCTTGACATCTTATTTTTCCCTTCACAACTTCAACTAAAAGGTTACACTATCCATCTTCTTCCTTTTGGATTATGAACTTTAGCTTCCAATTCCAACTTTCAGAATTCTATAGAAAATTCTTCCGGTATAGTTTCTATGTCCGTTATTGCTTTCCTCTATCCTTGCTTTTCCTCGTGAATACATACTTCAACCTCTTATGGACCGTATAGATCTTACACCTTTCCCCATACATGTCATGTTTCCCAAATCTTTCAAAACGAATATTATTACTGTTAATCCCAGATTATGGGTAGGATACTTCTGCTCATAAGGTTTCGGTTGTCTGGATGCATATACAATAACTCTATTGTGCTGCATCCACACACATCCTATTCCCTAATGAGAAGCATCACTATAACTACCAAATCTCCTTGATACTTTCAAAATGATAAAGCAAGTATTGTACCCATTCTTTTATTTAACTCCGTAAAACTTTCTTTACCCTTCTCTACTTCATATAAACTTCTTGCTTCTCTTGGTTAGCTTCGTCCAAGATATGGCAACTTTCAAGAAATATTTTCGATAGTACCCGGCTTATGATAACACTTCTTACTTTTGTTGGTGTTTCTGGTTTCTTTTCATTCATAGTAACTTTAATTTCTGTTGAATCTCCTTTGATCTTCTCCATATTGACTATTTATGCTAAAAACTATACTTCATACAACTTCTTTCTTCTCTAACTTTCCAATCATCATTAAATGCTTTGCCTGGTCCTCCGTTGACTTTAAGTATCATAACTACAGCTCCTCCAGATATTCCTTAAAGATTCTATCCATCAAGTTCAAATATCACTGGTATATGGTTTAATCCGAATGACAACACGAGAACAATACTAGGTTTTGAAAATTATCTTTGATACATCCATAGGTGTAACCTTTAATTGGTGAAATATCATGTCTTAAATCAGTCTTATAAAAGTACTTTACTTCTTTCGTTTGATCAGACAAATCATTGGGTCGAGGTAACAGATACTTGCTCTTGTTGAGCTTCCGTTAGTTGACATATAATCTCCTACTTCCATCTTTCTTATTAACATTTAATACCGGTGCACCTTTTGGGGTACCCTAGGTCTAATCGCTTCTTCTTCTAGCATTTCTTGCATTTATTTTGCTAACTCCTTCACTTTAACTGGTGTCATTCTGTGCGGGGCCTTGGACACTGGCTTCATTTCAAATGCTAAGTCAGTCAAGACTCAATTTCTATATCCGAAGGAAATGTTAATAACTCATCCAAAAACATATCTTGAAATTTCTTAATTACTATAAAAATCTTCATACTTTGTTTACTTCCGACTTTTATGTATTCCATATTTACCATAATGCTCATATCTTGATCACCATAATTATTATTAACAAATTCGTTACCTTCTTTTATCTTCTGAACCTCCTCACCTTCTCATTTGGCATCCTCAGAATTATCTTTTCGTCACGACGGTCTGTCTGGACATCACGCTTTAGTAGTCAATCCATTCCTTAAAATAATATCAAATCCTCTTACCTCCCAGGATATCAATTCTACACAACTTATTGCCAGGAATTTCAATTTCACCATAGGTACTCACTTACTTTAACAACTACACGTTCTTGACTTGTTAGTCCTGTAATCACAATCTTATCAATAAAACCTTGAGAGATATACGATCAAATTGCCCCCACATCTTTCAATACTTTAACGCATAAGGTATCCGCAATAATCTTCCACGTCATCACATCCATATTCTAAGTAACATATTTCTCAGGAAAATCGCAATTTCTCGTTCTCAAAGACGTATTCCTCATTGGAGTAGATTCCTTTGGTCCGTAGTGCATCCCTGACGGGGTTAGTGATTTGCAATTCTCGCCATATGCCCTTGTTTGCTTTCCATGCATAAGAGCTAGATGGAACTCCGTCCGCTTGATTAAGGATACGTTAATTTCTACTTGAAAACCTCTTGCAAAGAATGACAGTACAACGAAGCAACTAGAAGGAGTCACAATTCAACAAAATTGAAAGTTGAAAAGAACGAAGAAACAAAGATTTGAATATGAATGAGACAGCCACATTGGTACTTAAGATGGCCAGTCTTTCGTACCATATGGCATACAGCACATGATTAGGTGGCGTCCCACCCGACTCTTCGTCATTCTAACAAAGTGTCTCACCATAACACTGCTTGTCCCAATCAGGAAGCAAAACTTGAGGGAAGCAAATAAATTTGAAAGGAATGGAATATCCTCCTTTTCGATATCATAGAAAAGAATTTATTTGAGAAAAGAAATTCATACATTTTTAAGAATTGAGAAGGAATATATGCTGTAATATTGAAGACAAGAACGATACCGTTGGTTAACATCCATATTTCATTTGTATTCACTTTTCGAGCTTGTTCGATCATATCCCGATTGCGTCATATACCAACTTTAGAAAGTCCGCTGAAATGTCGTCGCAACCAAGCATTATAATGAATTCTTACTTGCTAAGTTTTGCATCTTTAACATCGCGCTTACTCGTATAATATCTTAACCATTCGATCATAATGGTGTTCCCATCAGGTAACTTCGAGATTCCTCTTTTAATTTAGAATAACCACGTACCATTCGATATAACGATCTTTTTGCAAATAATGTTCTACTTTTAGAGAGGTCTGGAAATCTTTTCAATCTTCTTCGATCACGCTCCGGCTTCTGTTAAATCAATGAGTTCTTCGAACTCTGATAGTCCTAGTAATTGAATGCATAGTTACTCCGTACGCTGATTCTGTTGTAAATTTTATCGAACAATACTTGCACTTTACTGTTAGGGATAATCAACTTCTTCCTAATCGCGGATCACTTTGTCCTCTGAATTAATAATACTAAGTCTGAAACAACAATTTTTTCCAGGTAATCCGGGCTTTTTAACAAACAAGAAACTCAAGTAGTAACTTGACAACCAAGGTTTAAAACTTATTTTATTCAAAAAGGCTTTTGGAAATTTTGTAAGGAAAATCTTCTTCGAAAACTTGTTAAAAATTTTGAAAATCACAAATCTGGTTGTCCTTACTATATGAGTTGGTTGTTGTCCTTCCGACCTATAACAAGATACCGAATCAAAGAAACGATCACATAAAGGTCCGTTCACTTTAATCTACTTTTTCTCATTCATCGTGTCCATTTATCTTCCTTAATCGACGAAACTTTAATTATCGTTGCAGTAGTTAAGTAAAACAGGCTATCCAATAATCAATAAGTCTATTGCATAGAACAAGGTTTGCTCGTATCATATCACATCACTACTTTACATATCGCATTTATCATATCATCATCATTTAATTTCACAAAATCCCAGGTTTATACCTTTCTCTCTAACTTTTTCAAAATTCAGCTAATCCATCCCATAATTATTCACGGGTGGCTTAGTCACTAATGGCTTCTTTTAACCCAATAACAGCTATCCTCTGAAACACTTAAATCTTCTCTCTAAACTTCTTCTCACATTTATTTATATCTCAAGCGCTCAATATTTACTGTAACTCTCGAATCCATCCTCGTAGGTACAGTCGCTTCATAGAACAAGTTCTAAACTGGGGATATAGAACAGGATGTAGGGTAAACTAAAGAGATACGCTCACGGCCGAATGTCCAATAAAACAAGAATAAACAGATGGAGGTTCTTGAATAGGTAATCTCATATCAAAAGATGGAAAAGTAGCGTAGAATAACTTGAGGAAGTGCAATCGTTATAACAGAAGATAGTGTCATTAGTACTGGTGGAGGAACAAGGTGCAATTCCAATCTAAGAGAAGATGACGATACTTGAGCGGAAAGCTCCAAATGATCCAATGACACCGGGGAATCAAGATCTGCCATTGCCGTTGTCTGGAATTCACGTCGCAAACTGAGAATCCCGAATCGCAATACGAACCATGCCAGAGACCTACTATACCATCGCACTCAATCTCACAACATCTTATTTTTCTTTTTCCTATTCCTAATCCTAACCCTCTACCCAATCCCGACAATCTAGGCTTGTTTCAGTGACTTATAACCTGTAGCTCTGATACCAACCTGTGGCGCCCTCCAAACCCGAGTCAGAAGTTTGGGGTCCACAACACAAACACAATATATCAACCTGTATAAGAGATATTATTTATAATGACCCTGCTTCACAAAACCACGGATCGCAACAGGTTAAAGTATGAAAACAAGCCACAACCTTAACTTTTATTGCAACGTACCAAATCCCAACTAATTTAACTTACAATTGAAAATAAAATCATTCTTACAATCTGACTATCTCTATACTGCATGAAGCTTCTGCTAGCTCGATTCAACTCACTGGAACCTTAGCCCGCACTTTGGACTGAGGAACTTCACTATCATCCACATTCTTTTCAACTGTAAAATACATAAAAGAATCGCAAGGGTGAGCTAACTAGCTCAGCAAGTCCCGATAACGATAACCGAAGTTAAACATTGATCAATTGAGATGATTTAAAAGAATCAAGTTTCTTTTAACTAATCATTAGAATTGGATATTCATTTTAAGTTTTAAAAACCAAGGTTAGGCTGCTGATCAGTCACGCACTAACCCCGAGCAAGCACACAGCACTACTCTAATTACTGGATCCAAGGCACACATTGGCCTAACTTGACCATTGGTATAGTCTGACCACGAATCTGGTCCACATATATAAAAACTATCCAATCCTAAAGCAGTTCAATATGATAAACAATATAATTCAATAAAACCATACCATAACCAATAATGGTTAAACACTTGAATAGAAACGTAAGGAAACTCATGGATATCTCAAGGGTATATCAGGATATGTATAAGAAACGGTTTTCAGTTTGTACAAGGGTCAGGTATTAGACCAGTAATGATTTTTCAAAATATGGTTCTTTGAGGTTATAAAGAATGACTGGAGTATAAAAGTTTCTGTGTTTTTAAACAATTTTTGCTCCAGTGTTTGGTATTTGGTAGTTATACATTTGGGGAGCAGTGTCATATTTGGGTGGCTTGGTATCGGAGAATCAATAAATGATGATTTACAAAGAACAAGGCTTATGGCTCAAGATCAAGAAAATCAGGGTTCAAGGTTAAATGGTTTCAAGCTCTAGCAATACAAAACAGGAGTTATTTTGAATAATAGCGATATGTTATAAAACAGTTCAAAAACATTGCTAATATATATCTTGAAGAAAAGTGCAGAAATACTTGCCTTACAAGGCTTTATAACTATTACTGATCATCTGGACCAACTCTGCCGCTTAGGCTTTTACGTCCAACCACTATGTCACTCTGGATTCGACCTCGACACTCAGGTCTTCCTGTTGAAACTCTACTGAGCTCGCTGACTGATTGCTAGGTTATCTTTAGTCCATTGTCCACTTTCAGTGTTTCCGACTATAACCTACAGGGTTGAAATACCCTATGTTAGATGTCTAGGTATGCTTGACATATCCTCGATACTAATTCTTACCCGACGATATTCAAACCCGACTCGTAATTGTTCATATTAGAATAACACAGCCAACCATTAGGGTTCACATTCTCAAAATCAATTCAGTGTTCGTTTTTAGAAAATACGTATACTCGTCATTTTACGAAATTAGGGTTACTGTGTTTTGGACAAAATATACAATACAACATACAATCAGGTTTTGTATAAAACATACATATATGTATTTACTTATACTCGCTCGACGTTCCTATAATCCTCGGATACGCTCCCGTATTTACGTAATTCAGTTTCCAAAAATCGGGCAACGTTTCCTTTGTTTATCGGACTACCCGTCGAAACATTAATCGACGTCAATTCAACAACAACAATCCAATTTAAACCACGATAGCTAATCACAACTTGCAAATTCCAATCATCGATACAATTTAGTAATCACAACCAACTTAATCATCACGATTCAATATTTGCTAATTAACTATTTCGATCCAGAATAAAAACAGAATACGATTTTTATTTATTAAAAATATTAGGACTCAGAATATAATCATCACAGTCCACCGTCGACTCGCCGTAGCTCATCGCCGACGGCGACAGAATTTACGGGTTCCCATAAATACCAGGCATCCTACGTACATTCCATCGATAATTATTATAATTCCACACGAGATATTTTTATTTTCACGAATCGTAATCAATGAATTTCTGCAGAAAATTAATAAGATAAATTAGTAAAATAAGAATTTCTACAACTGTTGAATCCAGCCAATACAACAACATAAACGAATACCACGCAAATGCACGCGCCGAAGCACGCAACACACACTGACAAGACACCGCCGGTCGCCATGCCGGAAAAATAACGGCGGCAACCGGAGCAAAATATGGCACAACCCAGATACACATATATACGTATGTATATATATCAAACAAGCAGGATTAGAGCCGAAGCAAACAATCGGAAACCAACCGGAATAAGGCAGTCGGAGTTCACCCGAAACGCGATGAATCACAGCACTCCCAGGAAGAACACAGGCACAGGAAATAAAAAGAATTAAGAGGAGAAAGGTTGGGGAAATATTAATTTAGAGAAGGAAATTGTAGAGAGAGAGACTAGCAGAGCCGAGTAAGCTCCGGGATGGAGGTGAAGGAAGAAGAAAACACAGAGTCTGTGTTGAATGTTTCTGTGTCTTTTTTTTTTCTGTTGTTCACAATGAGGCATAACACGTGTCCCTCAATTTGTAAAACTATGACACGTGTTAATTGAATAAATAAACGTCCCACAATCTGATTATACCCCCGCATTTGCAACAATTAACGACTGAGCTGCATTTAAAATGAATTCAATAAATCACGAAAATAATCTTATAATTTTCTAAAAACCCCGAAACTAACAAAATAAAATTTTCATGATTTTTAAAGAATTTTTGAAACGCAACTCGTACCCACAATTCACAGTTAACGAACCGAGTTGCCCTAAAAACAAACTCAGAAAATCATGAAAATAATTTTAAAATATTACAAATATCCCGAAGTTAATAAAAACATGAATTTTGAAATTTTAAAATGATTTTTAAAATGCACTTTATATCCGCTTTTATCAACGAAACAAAACAACAAGCGCGTGAAATTAATCCGGAAAATTTCCGAAATAATTTTAAAATTCTCGAAATATTCCAAACTTAAATAAACCTGAGTTTCATAATTTTTGAAGAATTCTAGAATTAAATATGGATTTTACAAATAGAAGCATTCAGAAAATCATTTAAAGATAAATAATTAATAAAATATTGATTTCTCAATTTTATAAAATCCTAAAAATAATTATTGTAATTATAAAATCATAAAAATAATTTTTGAAACATTCCCAATATTTATGCAAATGAATTTGCACAAAATCCACTTTTGAAAATAAAAACAATCCAATACGACTCCATAATTAATCACACGAACAACCCGGTATATTATAAATTACACCTATACAATAATCAACCAACACAGAGCGGTCAAAACCAATACACATATTTTATTTAATAATTTCCGTAATAATCACATATTTAAATAATTCAAAAATACACGAGTCGTTATACAAAGCACATAGACATCAAGTACCACTTCATAAGGGAACATGTAATGAATGGTACTGTGGAACTACATTTTGTTCCAAGTGAAAAGCAGCTTGCAGATATATTTACCAAGCCACTGGATGAATCCACCTTTTCAAGGTTGGTAAGTGAGTTAGGTATGCTTAATTACTCTTGAATCTTTACAGATAATTTGCAAGCTGTAATGTAGCCAAAAAGTTAATTGATTTTTTCAGTCTTGGATGAAATTTTGTCTAAGTCAAAATTTATATCTCGACGGATGATCATTATCCATCGAGTTTGATCATCCGTCGATATACAATTTGTTACTAAAATCAATTATTTCTCTGCAATATTTTATGTCTCGATGGACAACTGATTTATCCTCATCCGTCGAATTGTCTTATTCTTAGCCGTTGATTCTTTGAACATTATCCATCGAGTATACTTACAGTTTGTAAGCATAACACGACGGATAATTGGTGGAATTTTTACAGTTTATTTTTAAACGGCTATTTTGGGCAATTCTTATTGGTTACTTTATTTTACTTTATTATTTTTGACAGTTATTTTTTTGAGATAGTATAAAAGCATAATTTATTTTCATTGCTTTTCTTTTATCATTCTCAAATCATCCGCTCTAACTTCTTTCTTTCTCAAAAGCACTTACTCTCTCTCTCTGCAAGTTTTTACTCTCTAACAATGGTACCAATCATCAAGATCATGTCACAAACTGGATTTATCTACGAGAAGAACAACTTCACGGCTTTAGTGAACAAGGGGATTCAGCAGTCTGGGAATTACCATAAAATGATGGATTTTGTGAAGAACTGCAAACTCAACTATGCCATGCTGGAATCACCCACCATTTACTGTGAGGTTGTTAAAGAAATATGGACTACTGCAACATACAACTCAACTGATAAGACTGTCACTTTCACTATTAAAGGTAAGGAATTCTGTGTTAATAGTGATATTGTTAAAGCATGTTTCAAAATTCCTAATAACACTGTAACTTCTCCACACACAGACACTGATATTGTTAATATGCTTAATTCCATGGGATATGCACTCTCTACTTCTAAATTAAGTGAAATTAGGAGGTTGGGTCTTAGGAAGGAGTGGAGTTATCTGCGTGATGTAGTTACTAAAGTATTTTCTGGTAAAATTAGCAATTTTGATTCAGTTAATATCTATATGCTTAACAGTCTTTACATGCTAGTGACTGATAAATTTTTCAACTTTAGTGATCTTGTCATATTTAAGTTGGGATTTAAGTTATGGGAGCTAAATAAGAGGGGTAAAAATGTTTACTATGCTAGATTTTTAATGATGCTTGCTAACCACCTCTCTGAGGATATTGTGCTTGAGAACCCAACCAACAAATTAGATTATTGGGTTCAAGAAAGGAGAATCATTGCAGACATGAACAGGGAAAACCATCACAAAGAGGTGCCACTCTCTAATTTTCCAGTTATGGAGGCACCTCAGGTAAGTTAGGTAATTTTAACTGTCTCTACTCTTCCAACCTCACAAACTTCTTTGCATTCCAGTGTAGCTATGACAACTGTGTCATTGACCCAACAGTTGCCTACCCAAGCTACCAAATCCAAAATTTCAAAAACAAAAACAAAGAAAGCCCCCTCTGCTGTCTCTCAAAAGATGCCAGTTGTAAAATCCACCAAACCTAAAGAGGGGAGTGTAAAGGTGGGTAAGAAAGGTGAGGGACAGGGTGAACATCAAAGAAACCTTAATGATAAGGTTGGAGAGGTGAGTGTTTCCCAGCCTAGTCACACTCCAGTTTCCCAAAAAATTGCAGTGCTTAATAAGGATATAAGCTCATTACTAGTTGCATCCTCCCAAAAGGATGTGACTATTGAACATAGCTCTCAGCCAAGAGCACAGGCCAAAAGGGTAAGGGACACAAGCTCACCCCAAACTTATGCTAGAAAGAATAAATCAAAGACCCTTGGGGATGCACAGGATTCACACACTGTGCAAACTGGTGCTAAAGACACAGTCACGGCACCTTCTCAAAGTCAGGTTGATGTGGCTCCAATAAATGTGGAGTCACAGCCAAAATCTTTAATAATAGAAGCACCTGAAACACCAAATTCTCCTACACACTCTTTGGATGTTGACATGATAAACACATCACTTCCAAATTCTCCATCTTTAACTCTCTTGGAGAAGCCAAAAATCCAAGCAAGTGAGCATCATCTTCTAGATGATTTGTTGGCTCACTTGCCATTTCTTTCTGAAACTGTTGAGACATTTGTGCCAAAATTTTCATTAATCTGCACAGAGTCCACAATAGTTTCCACTCCAAACTCATTCATTATACTCACTCGATGGATATTGTTCATCCATCGAGTATAGATTGTATCCGGACGGATAAGCTTAACAGCAGTTATCCGTCGGATAGTCAAACTGCTAACCCAACGGATATTCCTAATCTGTCGAGCATCTCTGCATAGCTTCAAATTTCATCAATTATTACAAGTGCAGAAGACTTAGTAGTAGTGCAATCACTCCTAGGATTAAGGGAAGGGAGTGAAATGAGTGAGAGTCTGGGTTGCTCCCAGGAAAAAGGAGAGGAAAAGAGTGAACCAATGCAGTCCATTTCTTCTGGACTGACAAAAGTGAGTGTGAGGAGTCCCACCTTAGATGGTGAAGGTGAGGGTGTGAGGGTGGGGGGCCAAGGTGAGACCTTGATGCAACAAAAGAGAGATCATGAGAGAAATGCAGGTACAGGAGTGATAAGGATGGAAACCATTGCAAGTGAGTCAATGAATGTCAGTGATGCAGAAAGGAAAAGGCTATTTCAGCAAGAATATCAAGCTTTTATAGATTCTATTTCTCTAGATGCTGAGACATTTACTCACCCTGTAACAGCTTACCAAACTCTAGCTGTACAGGGCAATGAGGAGGCTGAAAGATTGCTGAACTTGGTGCATACTACACAATATTTACAAAGAGCAAAGGATGCAATCACTGCTATGCCTTCCAACATTGGCAGTGATTTTGAACTGGATGAAACTTCTTTTGGTGATGCTGGTGGGGATGATGAGGAAGATAGCATGGACATAGGGGGAGATGCAGATGTTCCTGCCTGGATGCTTACAAAAGAATGCCCCTACTCACTTCTCCAATCCACACTATTCAAGCTAATTCATGACACCCAAGAAGCCATTCAGGCATCTTCCAATGCTAGCACAAAGAAGCTTCTCACAGCACATCTTGAAGCACTCCAGCTGCATAAAATTCAAGCCCTCCAACATAGTCAGAGTGTGGATGCCATCAAGCAAGAAATTTTTGAAGTCAAACAAGATGTTATAGAAAGGATGGATGCTAGACTCCCTGCAACCACCATGACTGAAATTGTTGAAAAGCTAAGGAAGGAGGCTGATCTCAACAGAAAAGTTGAGGCCATGGACTCAAGAATATCTGGTGTAGAGAAGTCAATGGCCAAGATACTTAATAATCAAGAAACTCAGATTGCACTACTCCAACAGTTGGTGGCTGCTCAACTCCCTCTCACAAAACTTGATGATAACAAAAAGGGGGAGAAAGGCTCAAGTGAGGGGGAGCAACAACTTAATATTCAAGTTAGCAAAATAATTGTGCCTACAATTACTTTCACCAAGCCACCAACTAAGGACAACATTGATCTGATTAATGAAGCAGCAGCCACATTGAGAGCAGCTAAAAAGAAACAGTTGATCCCAATCAACTGGGAGAAAATTGATGAGGACATTCAAAAGAGGTATGTGCTAGCAAAGAAGCCTGAAAAATCAGCCATTCATCACTCTCAAGTCAGGCAAATCTCAATGAATGATATGAGCATGAATAATCTGGAAAGAGGACAGCCATCCTGCATCAAATCTCCAAAGGCTGAGCTAATTCTGAAACCAAAGGTGAACTATCCTAAATCTTCTCTAAAGAATCCTTTGGACACAGTGTATGAGACACCAAAGCCTGATGAGAAGAAACTGATGTCAAGATCTATTACCTTCTATAAGGAGCCAGCTGATTCAGCATTGAAAAGAAGAATTGCTAAGGTTTTCAAGAATGGTAAGGAAATTTGTGTGGTGGCTGGACGCCCTTAATTTGCTAAAGCAAAAAGAGAAGAAAAGGCAAGATTGAAGCAAGAAAAGAAGCAAGCTGCTCTAGATGCTAAAAAGGTCAAACAAAAGAAGGAGCAAGCTGCTATCTTGGCCAAGCTGCAAGCTGTAAAACCTACACAATAAATTCCTGAACAATCATCTGAAGCCACTGAATCTAAGGAACTGAAAATGGAAGAAGAATCACAGCAGAGAAAGAGTTTCAGATACAAACTTTATGCAAAGAGAAAAGTGGATTTTGATAAAAAGGAATTGGAAGATCAGTTTCCCAAAAAGTCTACATCTGCAACAACTCAAACATCCATGCCCTTTGTGGCACATGAAGAATTTAAGATAGATCCATCGAAGAATTTTGATGGTGAACCTATCATTCCAAAGGATGAGCCAATAGACTGGGATAGTCTACCAATACCTGAACTCAATCTACCTCACTTCATGAAGCCAAAGAAGACAAAGACCAGAGCAGTCAAGAAAGTGAAGCCCTCATCTCTCAGATCCAAGTCCCTAACCAAAGCTCAAACCAAAGTCAACAAGGGAGACATTATGTACATCTGTGAAATCAAGGAATTCTCAGATTTAAACCTCTATCTAGATGAACTGGAAGATGTTAGAGGGATTGATGCTTACAGAAGTCTACCTGAAAGGTTAGTATTCAAGTATAAGGGAGGAAAAGAAAATTAAGTTAGAACCTATAACACAACCCCAATACCAAATGGTAATTTTGTTTGATCACTGAGTTGATATCTCAAGAAAATTAAGTGAATCAGAACAAAATATTTGAGATATATCAGAGTAAGGTAATGAAATATTGTTTGAGAAGTGTTTTATTCTAATGACTTGGGTTAGAACCTATGAGGTTTGATAGGCTTTTAGTCAGTTCCTAAACCACTGAGGGTGTCGAATATCACAAACATCCGGAGTACAATATCAGAAAATTTAATGATCAAGAACGGAGTGGTCTCAGAACCAGAGATCTTTTACCTTTACTTACCACAATATGGATTCATGAAGGATGTCTCAAATGATCATGCTTTCTGATTCTTTTGACAATGCTGCTCAATAAAATCTCATTAGCTCAAAACAGTTCAAGTTAGTCCAATACATATAAACACTATAGAGGAAAGGGAGTGAACATTGTTCCAAACTTATAAGACTTGTATAAGGTAATCAGAGTATAAGAAATATATCAGGATCTAATATGCAGAACAGAGTATAAGCATAGAAAGATCATCAGAGTTACACATAAAGTCAACATATAAGTCATAAAATCAATTAATTATGCCAAGAGTATATCCAACAAGTCTGCACCAATTAATTTGTCAATCAAAAGAATAAACCAATTAAAATCCACCCCTAACATAATCATATCACAACTATTACTAGTTATGCTGCATATTTATTCTAGCACGAGATAGACAAAGTTATTCTAGTATAAACAAAGAATCAGAGTGACCAAGGAATCTGTTGTCAGAGTTGCCTAGGGCCTGAAGTTCAAAAATCATACAGAATTACTCAGAAAACATGATATAATCACACATATAATAATCAGTGTACTCAAGCTAGTTGCACAAAATTTTAAGCAAGATCTAAACCTATAAATCAGAGTTATGACAAAATCACAAATGAGATTATGGGGTCTTAGATCAATGTGCAAATAAGATCGAGATGTGTGTGTGTGCTAAAATAAATACCAATATCATGAGTATTTGCATCATAGTAAACATATAACATGGGAACATTCAAACAACTCATATATTGTATCAAAAATTCTAACTTACTTACCACAAACATATAACATGTAATCCATGGTAATCAGTTAGCTCAAAACAAGTTTACAAACATGGATAAATATATATAACGAAATAGATATGTAAACTTACTTTCCCCTTAAAGCATCATCATTGGGGTAGTAAAGATTACCTGCACCAAATTACATTTGTTGATCTCCAATTAATTGGACAAATTCAACATGCTTAGTTCACTAACCAACTTATTGAAGGTAACTTCATCAAGTAGTTTCGTGAAAATGTTTGCAATTTGATCCTTTGTGGGAACATAATGAAGTTCCACAATTCTATTCATTATATGCTCTCTCATGAAATGATACCTTATATCAATATATTTGGTCCTTGAATGCTAAACAGGATTGTATGAGATTGCTATGGCACTTGTGTTATCACAGTAGATGGGAATATTCATCAAATCAAGTCCATAGTCTCAGAGTTGGTTTCTCATCCAAAGAATTTGAGAACAACAGCTTCCAGAAGAAATGTATTCAGCTTCATCAATAGATGTAGAAACTGAATGCTACTTCTTACGAATCCAAGAAACCAATCTTCTCCCAAGAAACTGACAGCTTCCTGAAGTACTCTTCCGATCAATATTATGACCAACATAATTAGAGTCTGTATAGCTGATGAGATCAAAGTCCGTATCTTTATGATACCAGATACTTATATTAGGTGTACCTTTCAGATATCTGAAAATTCTTTTGACGACTATCAGATGAGATTCCCTCGGATCAGCTTGGAACCGTTCACACAAGCATGTAGTAAACATAATATCTGGATGACTTGCAGTCAGGTAGAATAATAATCCAATCATGAGTGATGTCCACCTTCTTACCAGACTTTTCTTGATCAAGTTTTGTGGCAGTTGTTGGAAAATATAGGTATAAGTCCCATATTGGTAAGTCATATTTTGAGCATTATGACTAAAAGATGTGTGATATATGATGATATTCTCTTAATAATGGAAATTATTATTTTCCACTAGAATTTGGCTAAAATATTATGGCATAAATTAATTTAATTTTGCTTCAAATTAATTGATATGGTGTATGTCTTGATATATTTAAACTGACTCTATTTCAGATTATTTATGGAATAGAGTAGCTTGCAAGTATTACACCGATTCCATAATTAATCATATTTAATTATGGAAAAGAGTAGCGCAAAAGTCTATCTACACCTATATAAACACCTCTAGGGCGTTAGGGTTAGAGACACCAAAAACACATTCGCCTCTAAACACAAAACCCTACCTCTCTCTCCTCCGGTGATAATTTTTTGCTCTGTTTCAAGCTCGCTGAGAGTGTTGTTCTACATCACTGCAATCCATTTTATCCTAGGAGGCTTTTCGCTCACACACGATGGTGAGGGCTAATAAGCTTTAAGGAGACAGTTCTGCACTGGACTCGAATTATATCCTTCTCTCCTCTTTTTCTGTTACTCTGTTTGTTCATTTTGTTCACAGACACACATATTGGTTTATTTCTGCACAGATTGTACAACAATCTTAAAGCTTATTATTTTGTTTAATCTATGACTGACAAATTTGTCTTACGTGTTTTTGTTTAATAGACTAATGAAGAACGTGAACAATATGACTGGTAACGATGTGATTGATCCCAACGCACAGATTATAACATCTGATGGGGATCACCAACCGCCGCTAGACCCTAACGCACTGGTACTGGTACCTGATGTGGGTCAGCCATATTTTGACATGTGCCTTCGGGACATGTGCCTTGGGGAAGAACGCCTTGGGGACATACTGTCGTTGGACAGTTCCCGGTGCTTCTTGGACAAAATACTGTGTACAGACACCTTTTACGACTTCCCCACCTGTTGCGCCTACGCATCATGTAGCACCTACGCATCCTGTAGCTCCTTCTCATCCTGCTGCTGCACACGCTGAGAAACCTGAGAAGTTCAATGGATCGAACTTCAAGCGCTGGCAGCAAAAGATGTTGTTTTATCTGAACACTCTAATCCTGAGAAGTACCACTGCTCACTGCTGAGAGTGATATGTGTTGTGAATATGTTGTGAACTTGTTGATTTCTTTAACAAAATCCCTTAATAGATTTAACTTAGTGAAATATGTAGCACTCGACGGATAAGCAAATATAGTCCCGACGGATGACTCAATATAGTCCCGATGGATGATGATTTGACATCCATCGAGTGAGTAGCTTTTGTAATAATAAGTCATGTACACATCTCTGTAAACACCTTTGTTTAGATTCTGTAGTAGCACATAAGTCATGTTGACTTTAATTAGATATGCAAAATAGGTTGATTAATTGTACATAGATGATTTCTTGTAATTCTGTATAAATGAAATGAAGTCAAGTGCCAAATAGCTACCCGACGGATGATCAACAAAGCTACTCGACGGATGATCAACAAGGAAACCCGACTGATGATCATGTATCCGACGGATAATCAATTCAAACATTTGTTGACAGTGACAACATAGTCACATGCATCGAGTGTATGCAAAAGGAATGTGGCAGCCTATTCAACTGGGTTTTTGAGAACAAAGAAGCATTGTCATTTCCATGCTATTATGAAGATATTCAAAGATGCTGAAAAAGAGTAATGAAGTAGCATAGTATTAGACTTGATAGGTTTTGTTTTATTATCTTGCCTTATTACTGTGTAATCTTGGTGATATATAAACCAAAAGTAGCAATTAAAAAAGTAAGCAGACTAAGCAAATATTTTCTCATAGAAACAATTATAAGCTGAATCCTTTAGCATTTCTCTATAAGTTTAGTTGTTCTTATTTGTAAGCAGCTGTGAGCTATCCAAGCTTCACAGAGTTCTCTTGATATATATATATATATATATATATATATATATATATATATATATATATATATCTGGTGGGTACATTCAAATCCACCAGAAAGTTTTAAAGACTTGTGTTTTTATTACGTTGTGTTTTGATTCATATTTAACTTGTCATTCCGCACTTTACAAATCAAAACACTGACATACATATTTGAAGTTAGAACATTTTATAATTGAGAAAAAGTTTCAAGAATTCCATTCAACCCCCTTTTTGTAATTCTTGTTGCATTGTTAGGGACTAACAATTGGTATCAGAGCAAGCTCTTGAAGAAAAAAGAGTTTAAAGATCATAACAAACAACAAGATGAACAAGAAGGATGTTGGAGTCAAGATTCCTTTTCTGGACAAAGATAATTACCATCACTAGAAGGTAAAGATGCATCTTCACTTACTTTCTCAAGATGAGGCCTATGTGGATTGCATAGAGAGAGGCCCTCATGTACCAATGAGAGCTGTAACTGAAAATGAGCCATCAGTTCCCAAGAACCTGGTGTCTGGTTCTATGTTGAATAAGCATGGATTTCACATTATAATAGAGTCAGATAAAGTTGTTTTGTCTAAGAGTGGTATGTTTGTAGGTAAGGGTTATGTAACTGATGGGCTTTTTAAGCTCAATGTTATGTCCATTAAGGACGATAGTGAAATGAAGAATTCTTCTGCTTACTTGCTTGAGTCTCCTAATTTATGGCATGCTAGATTAGGACATGTTAATTACGACACTTTACGAAGGTTAATTGTAAAAGAATACATACCAAAATTAATAATTGATTTAAAACATAAGTATCATACTTGTGTTGAGGCAAAATTAACGAGATCATCATTTAAACGTGTGGAAAGAAACACCAAAGTGCTAGAACTAATATATAGTGATATATGTGATTTAAAATTTGCTCCAACAAGAGGAGGAAACAAGTATTTTATTACATTCATAGACGACTGTACAAAATACTGCTATGTATATTTGCTGAAAAGCAAAGACGAAGCTATAGATAAATTTAAAATCTATAAGGAAGAAGTTGAGACACAACAATCTGAGAAAATCAAAATAATATGAAGTGATCATGGAGGTGAATATGTTGAACCCTTTGGGGAATTCTGTTCACAACATGGTATAATCCATGAGGTCACTGCACCATACTCCCCTCAGTCAAATGGTGTGGCTGAGAGGAAGAATCGCACTCTTAAAGAGATGATGAATGCGATGTTGTTAAGCTCTGGACTTTCGCAGTCGATGTGGGGGGAAGCAATCTTAAGCACAAATAATATCTTAAATATTACGATGAACAAGAATAAGGATGTAAGTCCTTATGAATTATGAAAGAAGAATAAACCAAGTTATCAACACTTGAAAGTGTGGGGGTGCCTTGCAAAGGTACTAATCCCTACACCTAAAAAGTTCAAGATTGGTCCAAAGATTGTGGATTGTATCTTCATCGGATATCCTCCACATAGCACTGTATATCGGTTTCTTGTTCATGAATCTAAAATTCCTGATATTCAAAAGAATAGAATTATGGAATCAAGGAACGCCTCATTCTTTGAGACAACGTTTCCATGTAATCCAGGAAATGAACAACCTACAACGTCTAAACGAACTCATGATTCTATAGATGATAATAATGAGAGTGAAGAGAGTGAAGACGGAAATATGGGGGTTGTGAGAAGGAGTAAAAGGCAACGTATGGAGAAATCCTATGGGTCTGATTTTATGACCTATTAGCTCGAAGAAGGTGATCCGAAAACCTATGAGGAAGCGGTTACCTCACCGGATGGGCCTATGTAGAAAGAGGCCGTCAAGAATGAAGTTGATTCGATTATGCAGAATCATACTTGGGAATTAGTAGATTTTCCAACCGGTTGTAAACCATTAGGTAGCAAGTGGGTGTTTAAAAAAAAGTTGAAAACTGATTGCACTATCGATAAGTATAAGGCCAGACTTGTAATCAAAGAATACAAGCAACAGAAAGGCCTTGATTACTTCGATACATATTCTACTGTAACGAGAATAACATTCATAAGATGATGTTTTTTATCACTGTAATGCGAAATCTAACAGTACATCATATGGATGTGACAACAACTTTTCTAAATAGGGATATAGATGAGGAAATATATATGGAACAACCTGAAGGGTTTGTTGTCCCCGGATAAGAGAGAAAAGTATGTAAATTAGTGAAATCACTATATGGTCTAAAGCAAGCGCCTATGAAATGGCATGAAAATTTTGATGAGATTGTGCTGGCAAATGGCTTCAAAATCAATGAATGTGATAGTTATGTCTATTACAAGGAAAATGAGAAAAGCTATGTCAAGGAAAATGACAGCGGTTATGTCATGATGACATTGTATGTAGATGATCTACTTATTGCCGGAAGCAATGATAAAGTGATCAAATCTACCAAGGACATGTTGAAATCAAGATTCGACATGAAAGACATGGGACTAGCAAATGTTATTCTAGGAATTCAAATTTTTATAACATCAGAGGGTCTCGCACTAAGTCAACCTCATTACGTTGACAAGATCCTAGAAAAGTTTCTTAAGGATGACTTTGAGAAAGCTAGGAGACATGTGGATATGACTTTACATCTATCTAAGAATAAAGGTGTAGGAGTCTCCCAAGTGGAATACTAGAGAATGATCGGTAGTCTGATGTACCTTATGAGTTGTACAAGACCAGACATTGCATACTCAATTAGCATATTGAGTAGATTTACGAGTAATCTGGGAGCTGATCACTGGAAAGCAATCATAAGAGTATTGAGGTATTTGAGGGAAACTCGAGACTATGGAGCAGATATCCAGTAGTATAAAAGAGATATACAGAAGCAAACTGGATATCTAGCAAGAAGGCAATAAAGTTTATGAGTGGCTACGTATTTACACTAGCCGGAGTGGCAGTATCATGGAAATCCTCCAAGCAAACAGTGATAACTCATTTCACGATGGAAGCTGAGTTCGTGGAACTAGATAAATATGCTGAAGAGGCTGAATATCTGCTCCAGTTTCTGGAGGATATTCGAAGATGGCCAAAGCCTGTGACTGCAATAGGGATACATTGTGATAGTCAATCCGCTATTGGCAGAGCACAGAGCACGATGTATAATGGAAAGTCCCATCATATACGATGATGACATAGTTCCATTAGACAATTAATCTCAACCAGAATTATTACCATTGACTACATATCGCCAAAGGATAATATCACGAATCCGCTAACCAAAGGGTTATCAAGAGAAATGGTTGAGAAATTATCGAGAGGGATGGGCCTTAAGCCTATTGCTTAACGGCATCATGGTGGACACCCAACCATTGCTGATTGGAGATCCCAAGAACTTGGTTCAATGGGATAACTAAATCATGATGACCAAATCACTATGGGGGTAACCCCTGGCCTGTTCCTATGATGGGAAACAGTAAGACCCGTAAGGTACGAGGTTAAGTTTTGAGCTTTTAATGATCTTTTATGAATACATGAAGTTCATAAGTGAACACATAGAATTCAGTTGAGTAAACGCGGGTTACTCTATAAGATAAAGATCACCTATATAGGAGAGAAGTGGGGCCGCTTCAAAGGAGAATTGCGAGGCACAATTCTTTAGAAACTCCTGCAGAACTAGGACGATGTTCCTTGGCCAAAATGGACATACCCATGAGAGCTGAACGAGTCAGAAAATATATAGTGATAAGTATATCATTGTTTACACAAACCGTCGAACACTTCAAGGACAAGCACGTTTACTCTCTACCAATAAAGTCGGTATGCTTACTCGAGTGAAGGTTCAAGGAGCATTCTCTACCTATCGTATGCTATATCTGATCGAAGAAATTATCACCAAGTCAAACCTTGTATCTGTCTTTCTGTCTGGTGTGTGCTACTAAGATCACCAATCTCACCTATGTGGGGGATTATTGGAAAATATGGGTGTAAGTCCCATATTGGTTAGTCATATTTTGAGCATTATGACTAAAAGATGTGTGAGATATTATGATATTCTTTTAATAATGGAAGTTATTATTTTCCACTAGAATTTGGCTCAAATATTATGACATACATTTAATTTGATTTTGTTTCAGATTAATTAAAAAAAGGTGTATGTCTTGACATATTTAATCTGATTCTGTTTCAGATTATTTATGGAATAGAGTAGCTTGCAGGTATTACACCGATTCCATAATTAATGATATTTAACTATGGAAAAGAGTAGTGCACAAGTCTATCTACACCTATATAAACACCTCTAGGGCATTAGGGTTAGAGACATCAAAAACACATTCACCTCTAAACACAAAACCCTACCTCTCTCTCCTCCGGTGATAATTTCTTTCTCTATTTCAAGCTCGCTGAGAGTGTTGTTCTACATCACTGTAATCCGTTTTATCCTTGGAGGCTTTTCGCTCGCACACGCCGGTGAGGTCTAATAAGCTTTAAGGAGACAGTTATGCACTGGACTCGGATTATATCCTTCTATCCTCTTTTTCCGTTACTCTGTTTGTTCATTTTGTCCACACACACATACACATAGTGGTTTGTTTCTGCACGGATTGTACAACAGTAGTTGCCATTGGAGTCTTAGCAGGTGTTGAATCTTCCAACTGATATTTCTTCAGAAGATCTCCAAAGGTAATTTTTACTACTTAATTAGGCACACAATCCCTTGCTCATATGCATGCAAACCGTATATTGATTCGAAAAAACTATAACATGATTGACCATGTACAAATAATAATTTTGTACTAGTGTGGTCGGTCGGTGAATCAATTCTAATTTACATTGAAATTATTTTTTTATCAATTTAAATTCTATTTCATATCAAAGTTTATATTATTTTAATTGATATTAAATTTTATTAATTCAAATTCAAATTCATATTAAAATATATGTTATTTTAATTAATATTGAAACCAACTTATTCTACTAATTTAAATTTTACTTAATTAAATTATAAAACAATCTTTACTATGAAAATCAAATCAGATTAATTATTATATAATTGAACTATAAAAATAGATTTTATTTTATCTATTATATAGATATTATTGATATGTTTATCTATACTATCAAAAGATAATTTGTTACTTTGTACAAGGGTCTCGAGATAAAACAAAATAATCTACACTTTTATCCGTGTTGTAACAAAATTATATTATTGATCCAGACTAAAATAAAATTTATAGCAAACTGAATTTAAATATTGGATTCAGTTAATATAATATAACGTGTCTCATGCTATGACAAAATAATAAATACTATTAATTCGGCTGAAAAATTATATTATTGAACCGAGTTAAAATAAGATAATATTCATAATTAATCCATGCTAAAAAAATATTATATAATTGATCCAAACTAAAATAAAACTGAAACCAACACATAATTCAACCAAATAAAATAAAATCATATATATTATTTATCCAACGTCAAAGAAAATTATCTTATTGATCCCTGAATAAAAATATTTAAATGGAACTAAAAATAATTAGTTAGATTTGGTCGATGTAATGGGTCTGGAATTAATACACAATAAAGTAAATTATTGATTCCGGATTAAATAAAATTAATATGAGACAAAGCATAATTCGTATATATACTATATTATAATACACAAAATATTAAAAATTTGATTGGTCGGTTGGTCATTTGGTCAATTCTAATTCTAATTGATATTATTAGCCCATCAATTATAATTGATATTAAAGTCTTCTCTAAATTTTTTAATTCTAATTCATATTAAACTCTATATTATTCTAATTAATGTTAAAGTCAATTTCTTCTAATAGTTTAAATCATAATCCATATTGACCAATCTATCTATACTATATTATAATATCTGAAATGGGGTATAATTTCTAGTTTGGTTAACCCCTCATTTTGGTTATCATTTTCCATCACGACCGTCATATCTTTTTTTTAATTAAATAATCAGATTCGTTAGATCCAAGTACTAAAAATATACACTCCACAAGTTCTTAGGTTCGGATCCAGTCAAAACCAAACATTTATATTACTATTTATAAAGATACATGTAAGTTCTCATGTCTGAATCCAGCTAACAACAAACATTATATTATTTACATAGATACATATAAATTTTCAGATTCAAATCTCACTCATCAACAACAAACATATACATTATTATATATGAATAAGATCCCATCAATCATATACTATTTATACTATTTGAACCTAACTTGAAATTATAATTATATAATCTTTATTTAGTATTTAATTATTTATATAGAATTTTAATAAAATTATACAAAATAGAATTAGAAATATATAAATATTAATCAAGACCCATGCATCATTCGGGCCGTAAACTGGTTTAATTAAACTTAAAAATAGATATTATAGATATTTATAACTATACTATTAAAAGAAATTAATTTGTTTACTTCGTATGACCTCGTGATAATATAAAATAATCTACACTTTTCATTTAGGGGCTTAAACAATTATATTGTTGATCCGAGTTAAATTAACATTTAAAGCAAACTAAATATAAATAGTTAAATTTGGTTGGCATAATGTGCCTCGGTTTAAGATACTATATGTAATATATAATAAATGATGTCAAGGATTACTGAAGCTGAAAATGTCATTAGCAATCAGTTAAGCTTGGGGTCAATCCTAAGTAAGTTGTATTGTTATCTAAATTTGTATTCAGTACTTGTAACACTTAAAGTCTGTAAAAATGCAAAGGAGCAGACTAAAGTTTTTTTTCCAAAAACTGTCTCAAGCCTAAGGATTCTATCTGGAAGAAGATCAAGAAGATCATGCCTCAGAAGAATTTTGAAGAAGCTTGGAGTTGAATAAATCTGTTTGGAGAAAAATGTTCTAAGTCAAGATCTCTACAAGTCACAGATTTAATGTTCTAGACAAGTCATTCCTTCACTAGAGAACTCAGAGTTATCGACAAGTCTATATCCATTCCAGAACTCAGAGATATCTACAAGTCAAGTGAAGTTATGAAGACTAGAGATCTCGATGAGATGAAGACCTCTACAAGCCAAACTAATTATGGGGTACCAGACATCTCGATAAGCCTTTATACTTGTCGAGATATCAAGTGTTCAAATGAATCAAACTGGAGATCTCGAAGTACAGTCTCAAAGTACAGAATTGCAGATCAGTTTAATATCCAAGATAAACAATCAACAAACAATCCAACATCTTGATTGACAAGTCTACAAAAAGCAGCTTGAAGACTGTGCAAGATCAATGGCAAAGATTAACTGACAGCGGAAGATTAAAGTAAACACGGGATGCTAAAGATATGCTAAGCTAGAAATGGAAGATTTGCTTTTCTATAAATTGAAATGACAAGTGATAGCTTAGAAAAGCTAATAGCATGTTTATTATCCACTGTGTAAACCATCAATTAACTGAGCTATAAAATTAACATTGGTCCTCTAGTTAGAAGTAACACTCTCGAGAAGAAGCTGTGCTCTTTAACTTCGAAGAGCTTAGAAATTTTGTAGCAAAGCATCTTAATTTTTAATATAAAAATTAAGTAAGTTTTGAAGATCTGTGTTTTTTATTTTATGCAAGTTTAATTTCCGCATGAACACTTTTCTATAAAAGATTTAATTTACTTTGTTCAACCATTATCTTTCAAGAAAAGCCTAAAATCAGATAACACATTCACCCCCCCCCCCTCTATGTGTGATTCATTACCTAACAAGTGGTATAAGAGCAAAATCTGAAAGAAAACAGATTCAAGATCTTGGAAGAATGAATACACAGAAAATCAGTAGCATCAAAATTCCTACCTTTGACAAAGCTAACTACACTCTTTGGAAAAAGAAAATGATGTTGTTTATCAAGATGGCCAATCCACTCTATGTTCAGATTTTCAAGAATGGACCCTTCATTCCTATGGTAAGAGTTGAGGAATCTACAGATGGAGATGTTGGGAATATGTTGTGAATTTGATGATTACATTAACAAAACACCTTAATAGATTTAACTTAGTGAAAAATGTAGCTCCCGACGGATGATCAATTATAATCCTGACGGATGATTCAATATAGTCTCAACGGATGACTAATTGATATCTATCGGGTGAGTAGCTTATGTAATAATAAGTCATGTAGCACATTTCTGCAAACATCTTTCTATAGATTCTGTAGTAGCATATAAGTCATGTTGACTTTAATTAGGTATGCAAAATAGGTTGATTAATTATAAATATAAGATGTCTTGTAATTCTGCATAAGTGAAATGAAGTCAAGTGTCAAATAGCTACCCGACGGATGATCAACAAAGCTACCCGACGGATGATCAACAAGGCAACCCGATGGATGACAAGCATGTACCCGACGTATGATCAATTCAAACATCTGTTGACAGTGACAACACAGTCACATGCGTTGGGTGTTTGCAAAAGTAATGTGAAAGCATGTTTAATAGGAAATGAAGAACAAAGGAGCATTACCATTTCCATGCAAGTTAAGAAGATTTTCAAAGATGCTGGAATAGAGTAGTGAAGCAGCATGGAGTTTGACTTGATAGTTTTGTTTTATTATCCTGTCTTATTACCATGTAAACTAGGTGATATATAAACCAAGTGTAGCTAGTAGAACAAACAACTAAGCAAACACTTTTAGAATAGAAATAAAGAAAGCTGTAACTGTTAAGAATTTCTCTGTAGCTTGTTTATTCACTTGTAAAGCAGCTGTGAGATAATTTGTTCTTCACGGAGTTCTTAATTCGATATATATATATATATATATATATATATATATATCTGGTGGATACTTTCAAATCCACCAGAAAGTTTTAAAGACTTGTGTTTTTATTACTTTGTGTTTTTGATTTATTTAACTTGTGATTCCGCACCTTGCAAATCAAAACACTTACATATATAGTTTGAGTTAGAACATTTTATAGTTTCAAAAAAAAAGGTTTACTAGAATTAAATTCAACCCCCCATCTGTAATTCTTGCTGCATTTTTAGGGACTAACAATTGGTATCAGAGCAAGCTCTTGAAGCACAAAGAGTTTAAAGATCATAACAAACAGCAAGATGAACAAGAAGGATGTTGGAGTCAAGATTCCTTTTCTGGACAAAGATAATTACTATCATTAGAAGGTAAAGATGCGTCTTCATTTACTTTCTCAAGATGAGGCCTATGTGGATTGTATAGTGAGAGGTCCACATGTACTAATGAGAGCTGCAACTGGAAATGAGCCATCAGTTCCCAAGCCAAGGCATGAATGGTCAGATCCTGATATTGAACAAGTCAGGAAAGACAAGAAGGCCATGAATATTCTGTTCAATGGAGTTTATGGTGACATGTTTGATAACATCATTAACTGCAAGACAGCCAAGGAAGTTTGGGATACCATTCAAATAATCTGTGATGGCACTGAACAAGTTAGAGAAAACAAGATGCAGTAACTAATTCAGCAATATGAGCATTTCCACTTTGAAGAAGGTGAAACTCTCACTGATATCTTTAGTTGATTTCAAAAGCTACTAAATGCCCTGAAGCTGTATAGAAGAGTCTACCAAACCAAGATTTTAACCTCAAATTCCTGAGATCCCTTCCAAAAGAATGGAAACCAATGACAGTCTCCTTGAGAAATTCACAAGAATACAAGGAGTTTACACTAGAGAGATTGTATGGCATTCTAAAGACTTATGATCTTGAAATAGAGGAAGATGAAAGAATGGAGAAAGGGAGGAAGAAAGGAGGGTCCATTGCACTGGTTGCTGAGTTAGAGAAAGAGAAGGAGATGAAGATGGAAGCTGTTTAATCTACATCAAAGGTCTGTGAAAGCAAGGGAAAAGGGTTGGTAGCCGATTATGAAGATCCATTGAGTCAAGATGACATGGATGATATTGATGAACACTTAGCATTCTTATCCAGAAGGTTTTCCAAACTCAAGTTCAAAAAGAACTTTGGAGCTCCTAAGCCAAATAGAAACATGGTGGATAAATCAAAATTCAAATGTTTCAAATGTGGCTTAGCTGGTCATTTTGCAAATGAATGTAGAAAGTCAGATTCCAAAAAAAGGTTTGAGCCTGTACATTATAAACAGAAGTATTTTGAGTTGCTCAAACAAAAGGAAAGGGCTTTTATTACACAAGAAAATGACTGGGCAGCAGATGGTCTAGATGAGGATGAAGATGTCAGCTATGTTAATCTAACCCTAATGGCCAAGTCTAATGAAACAGAGACAAGTTCTTCAAGTAATTAGGGAAACAGAAAGAATCTGTAGTATTTGGATAGTGGTTGTTCAAGCACATGATTGGAGATTCTACCCTACTCACAAAGTTCAAGGAGAGGGCTAGCCCAAATATTACTTTTGGAGATGACAGCAAGGGTTTTACTGTGGGATATGGCTTGATTTCTAAAGACAATGTTATCATTGAAGAGGTTTCCCTAGTGGATGGTCTCAAGCACAATCTATTGAGTATCAGCCAGCTTTGTTATAGGGGCAACACAGTAACATTCAATTCAGAAGCCTGTTTTGTGACAAACAAAAGGAGCAACAAAGTGATTCTCACTGGAGTGAGAAAAGGAAATGTGTATCTAGATGACTTCAACTCATCAAATACAGAATTTGTCACTTGCCTTCTCAACAAAGCAAGTCAAGATGAAAGTTGGCTATGGCACAAGAAGCTGTCCCATCTAAACTTCAAGAACATGAATGAGCTTATCAAGAAAGAACTGGTTAGAGGTATTCCTCAAGTAGAGTTTATAAAAGATGGACTGTGTGATGCTTGCCAAAAGGGAAAGCAAATCAAAGCATCATTCAGAAAGAAGCTTGATTCAATAATTGAAGAACCTTTGCAATTGCTACACATGGATTTGTTTGGACCGGTCAATGTGTTGTCCATCTCAAGAAAAAGATTTTGCCTAGTAATTGTGGATGATTTATCAAAGTTCTCTTAGACATATTTCCTAAAGTCTAAAGATGAGGCTAGTGAACTCATCATCAATCATATAAGGCAAGTCAACAATCATCCTGATTTCAAAGTTAGAAGAATCAGGAGTGACAATGGAACTGAGTTCAAGAATTCTGTGATGAGATCATTTTGTGAAGAAACTGGGCTAATGCATGAATTTTCTACAGCAAGTACTCCATAACAAAATGGAGTGGTAGAAAGAAATAACAGATCCCTTATTGAAGCTGGAAGGACAATGCTTGAAGAATCAAAGTTACCAACATATTTCTGGGCTAAAGCTGTGAATACTTCCTACTACACTTAGAACATTTCTTTGACTAACTAAGCAAAGTGTATGACACCCTACCAATTGTTCAAGAATAAGAAGCCAACTCTAAATTTTCTTTGATGCTAAAGAAGATAAAGGATTTTTTGTTGGATATGCTGTGTGTGACGACTGAGAAGTTTGCGACAAAATTAAGTCAATAAAGTATGATTTATGTGATGTGATTATAAAATATGTGATTAAGTGATGATTAAGTTGTCTTTATTGTATATTAATATCGAGGAGCATAAATAGAAGCGTTCCAATTTAAAGATTCAGCTTAGGAGTTAAGCTGTATTGTCGGACCGTCAGGTAGAACGGAACCCGTCCTAAAAAGGGATTAAAGTATAAAAAAATGTGTGAAATATGTATGATTATGTGAAATGAATGTTTAAATAAAGTATTGCGTCCTAGTGATGTGTCGGTCGATAATGATAATGAGAAGCGTAATTGAAACGCTGAGCGTCGGGCCGCAGGCAGAACGTGACCCGGAACGCGTAAAAAGGAATAATATTAAAAAAGGATAATTTCTATGATCAGGCATGAGTTGTGATGTGTTCGTATGTGTGATTGCTTGTCTATATGCATGATTACGTGATTTGTTATTATTTTATGGATTTAAGGAATTATATGATTTAAATAAAGGTTTATTTAACCTTCGCACATTTTTATAAAATTATCTGAGTAAGATAAAGGCATGAGATTTCATCTGATATCTTCAAAATAATCCTAAAGACTTTTCTAAAATGATGGATGGATTTAGTTGGTGATCGTTGCATTTTAAATTGATTTTATGTGATAAAATGTTATTAGTAGCACAAACTTGTAAAAATCATATAAAATCAACCGTACGCTCAAAATCTTAGTATGAGTAATGGTTGGAAAGCTAATTTCGAGATTCACGTTTTAAAATTATCATTCGTATCAAATTCATCTTTTCCGAGAGAGATACTTGCAAATCAAATTCGTTTTCATTTAAGAATAAAAAGTGAATCCGAAATGAGATAACCTAATTACCATACTACCCCTCCCCTTGGTAGTATATAATCTCACCCCACCCCCTCTTTCTTTCTTTTCCACCCGAGCATCTATCTTCTCTTTCTTTTCTCTCATTTTCTTCCTCCCTCTCGGGACTTTTCTCTCTCTCACTCTCGGTACACTCTCTCTTTAATCCCTCACTTGTTCTTCATCCTTTTTCGGTTATAAAACCATGATTGTGTGAGATTTTGCTTTATCTATCCATAAATATGCATGCATGTCACTATCTTCAAGTTTTTGAGAAAATCCAAAGTTAGATTTGGTGTTTTTGAATTCGGTTTTCATGAAAACAAAAGGGTTTTGGTACTTAAGTGATTTAAAGTGAAGATGTGTGCTTGCATGTGTGTAATTACTTGAGAAAATTGGTGGTTGAAGGTTAGAAACCCCCGAATGGGGGCACCACCGTGAAGCCACCCCAACGGTGATGAACTCCGGTGAACCGGTGGTGAGCAATGATGTTAAAAACTGAGCACTAGTATTTAAATCAATTATTTTGTGTTTTCATGTGGTTTTTTTTTGAAAAGCCGAATGGTAGTGTAGTTAATAAGTTGATTTTGTTGATTATGGATGTTAATCTAGCTTAATGTTAAAAGATTAGGGTGATTAAAGATCTAAGGGTATGAAATTAAGTTTGCGTGTGAGGTTCTTTGATAAAAGAAGAAGAGGTCGAATGGTTCTTGTTTTTTGGGAAAAATCATGTTGATTTGTTGGTGCAAATGATCTATTGATAATTGTTTTATAAATTGTAGAGTAATTAGAATGAGTTATGGTTAAAAGTCCAAATTGAGGCATGCATATTTTGATTCTTGGAAATTTCGAATGTACCTACTTGATTAAGTTGTGTTAAGTGTTAAAATGAGTGATCATCCAAAATTACGTTTAAATTATGAGTTTAAGTAAGTTGTAAGAATGAAATTGAACTAGTTTGGGATGATATACTTGATGGATGTCAAATAAGGGCTTTGCATGTTTGATTCTTGATTGTGATAAGTGTTAAGGCCGAATAGGCCATAGGAAATAAAGGGCAAGACTTGATTTTTTTGGTAATTGAAAGAATAATTGAGTGTTTATATGTGAAAATCTTTGGATTTGCTTGTTGGATTGTTGTTTTGGTTCGAATTAAGGATAAAAGAAAAAGGGAATTAAGTTGATTGATTTTAAAAGCTACAAGTGGTAGCTATGGTCGTAAGTAATTAGCTATGAATGAAATCGTGTGCTCGTATGAATTATAAATGTTTGATTTGAGGAATAGTCAAGATTTAGCGAGTATAAGTTGATGATCAAGTATATATATATATAAAGGCTATGAGAAAAGAATGTGTTATGTGCTATGTGCATGTGTGTATATAAGCTATACTCGTATAGTTCGAGTCAGAATTATAATCGAGCTATCGTATTGAGTGAATGTTCCGGGAATGAGAGTTGAGAAACTAATTGAGGTTTTGGTTTTGATTGTAGATTCGGAAAGAGAGGGCATTCAGGCTAGGAAAGGGAAAGGTATACTAGGTGGCAGTAGTTCAACCTTCGTGAAACAGGAAAGCGAATTCAGGAAAGTAACTCTAATTACTTATGTAAATGGTTATAGAGAGAATATTGTTCATACCATGTAGAGTATTTAACTGTTAAAATAATGAACCCCTGTTATTGATTTGAGATACCCTGTCTTTGATCTTGTAAAACTGTTATTGATAAGCTTATTGATTCAACCCTTTGGTAACCTATCTTTTATGTTCAAATTATTTGTTATGCCATGAACTGTTATAAACCCTATAATTACCTTTACGAATCCCTTATAATGATGCCATTTTCTTTGATCACCATATCCCCTATTGATCCTTGGAACAGTCTGATTCTTTTAACTTAAGTACCTTGTTATCATTGATTCAAAACCCCTAGAATTTCATTTTGCTTATCCTAGATTCGTTTCCTTCACTTTGATTTCTTGAAATTGAATCTAAGAATGAGTTTCGACTTGAAAGAGTCTGAATGATTTCATATTTTTGGTAATGATAAAATAAAATTTAGAAAACCTACTATTTTTCCAACTCAAGGTTTTCCAAACGAATTCCTGATGGATTGGATTGGACATAAGAGGCTAGTGGGACTAGTCCAGTCATGGTAAGAGGCTAGCGGGGCTAGTCTAGTTTGAGGCTGAAATTATGCCTTCGGTACCTTAAAGACCGGATGGAGGTCGGTACGGGCTGATCACCCGTATTATAATGAAATGAAAGATAAAGTGGTCCAATCAAGGGTTCTATATTGATTTTAAAAAGGAATTGAAACTTCCTACTCAGTAATGGATTCTTTGAAAAATGAAAATGGTTTTTATTGCTTTGAAAAGAGTTGATTGTGATATTGTGAAGCTTGTAGCTCGTGAACCCTGATTCTTAATTCTGTTAATCATTTAACTGATTTCTTATAATGAAAAGGTTGTCGCTTTCCGCTTGAAAAATCAGTTGTGATCCCGATAATGATTTGCGATGAATGTCGGCTTTCACCTTGCTTTGAGCCTTGTTCCTTGAAAGCCCCAAAATTTTCCCTTCATACCTCTTTTCTTAACCCGAAAGATAGAAATCTGCCACCTAGAACTGATAAAGTAGAATGCCCAGAGATTGGTAAAGTATATTGTGAATTTTATATTGTAGAACTGCTCTATAGTTACTTGTTGAGTTTTATACTCATATGTTTTATTTTAATCTAACCATGGCAGTTAAGCAAGAAGATGACCAGGCTTAGGCGCACTGCTCGTAAGAGCGTACCTGGTGGTCCCTATCGTGTTGAGGGCTTCCGGTTGCCAGAGCAGGTAGTGTTGTCTTTGAGTGAGCAAGCGCTTAGCCAGAGAGTTGTAAAGATACAATGGGTTATCTGTCGGTTCCAAGCCGGAATCGATTATGTTTATTTAATATTATTTTGGGGTTGTAAGTTATATTTTATGATTGGTAGTTGTAATCTTGTCTCATACTTTATCATGTTTGATCCTGTTAGTAGTTAATCGGGGTTTATGCTTATTTAATTATTAGATTAAAGGTGTGTGGGTCCTCATTTCCTAACCCCGAGAATGAGGGTGTCACAAGTTGGTATCAGAGCTACAGGATCTAGTCCCTGAGACAAGTTAGGATTAGAAAGGGTATTTTAGGTATATAGTTATATCGCGGGAGAGTTCGACTCATATAGAGTTGAGTTAGACTATTAGGTATAGTCTAAGGAAAGTGTGTATTAGTTAAAGTGGAAACTAGAGTTAGGGTGTGAGTTAGCTGGAAGCTTTATTTAACTCTAACGTTGTTTCTTGGTTGTTGTTTTGTGTTTTCTCTCAGGATCCCAGTAGTGGTAGTGATTCAGATTCCGAGATTAGTTTGACCAGTACCCCAGTGGACCCCATTCCACCCTCTCCAGAGGAGCCTGTGTATATTAGTTCAGACCCAGAGGAGGATCCTTTTGTGAGTAGTGAGATCCCTATGTAGATTTCACCCTTGAGGCCAGATTCAGAGACCCCTTCCCCTGAGCCAGAGTTTGAGATGCCTAAGACTGTACCTGTCAGTGTTGGTGGCAAGTTAGTCCAGGACCGAGACTTTGTTTACTCCCGTATTCCTGAGTTGGGAGCTTTGGTGGATAGGCTAGCTCGAGAGTCTAGGCAGAGCACTTCAGTTATGGATGATGAGTGGCGAGTTCGGATTCAGATGGTGGAGCAGGTAGCCCGGAGGAGATTGGATGAGGGACCATCCACTAGTGATACTGATGCTGAGGCCCGGAGGCTGCATAAGATCATTCGTTGGATGTTGGTTGTGTCGAGAGAGATTTTGGATGACTAGTTGTTAGGCGGGAGTGTTGGTTGAGCCCGTAGTTGTTGTTTTTCAGCGCCAGTAGGCTTTGGGATACTTGGTCAGATGTCGGGATCCCTTTTTCATTTGTTATGTTGTATTTCAGAACTTTGTGGTAGTAGTAGTTGTTAGAAGTTAGGGGTAGATAGGGGGAAATTTTCCAGTTTTTCCTCTATTTAACCCTGTTATTGTACTTTATTTCAGAATTTGTGATAACCATACTTTTATTTATGTACCCCTTTGTTTCATAAATCCAATATCTCGTTTTCCATTGTGCACCCTAAAGATCTGCATAAACTGTTCTAAATATCATGTTTCCGTACAACCATGTTTAAAATTCATAATACCCTATTCTGTGCCATGATAAAACAACACTGATATGAGAATTATGTAGTAATAGGATTGCATGTGCAAAAATTGGGTAAAGCTTAAAACCCGCAAAAAGATTTCATAATAAAATGTTGTTATATATGCCTTGCTGTCGTATTGCTAAATAATTGCTCAATCAGGTTTGTAAGAAATGGCCAACTCACCAGATCACCAAGAAGAAGAAATTCCAACCCAAGACCCAGAAGTAAACCCAGAAACCACCATGATGAGCAGACTTGCTCAGCTTTTGCAACAACCTGTGGCCCCTAAAGTTGGAAACTTCAAACACTTTCAATTTGTTCATCCTCCAGATCTTAGGTGTGCCAGACCCGATTAGAGCACAGTCATGGTTAAGAGAAATGGAAAAAGCCTTTGAGTTAGAAGAAATTAAGGACGACAAGAAAGCCCAGTATGCGAGTTACTACCTTAAAGATGAAGCGAGTTTCTGGTAGGAATCTTCGAAAGCGTTGTTGGAAGGAAAGGACTTAACATGGGAGAAGTTCACTGAGATGTTTCTGGAGAAATATTTTTCGAGTTATATGCAAGATCAGTTGGAGATGAAATTTCTGGACCTTAGACAAGAAGATATGTCGGTAGCGGAGTATGAAGTGAATTTTCGGAGCTGTCTAGATTCGTACCTGAGTATGTAAATACGGAGACAAAGAAGGCTAAGAGGTTCCAACAGGGACTTAAGCCTTGGATTAGGAGTCAAGTAGCGTTGTTGGAGATCAAGAATTATGCTGCCTTGGTATAAAAGGCAATGATAGTGGAAGGTGAGCGTGAAGCTGTGAGGAGAGAAAATGAAGGAAGGAAAAGGAAATTTGAAAGCTCGGAGCAAGAGCAAGGAACCTCAAAGTTTATAGGAAAGTTTGGAAGGAATGGTGGAGGTCAGCACCAAAAGTTTCAGATGTTTAAACCCGGTAACGGAGCCCAGAAGAACCGTTTCCAGAAGGCAGGACAATCGGGGATGAATGATAGACCTCGGATTCCAGAATGCAAGAATTGTGGAAATAGACACCCGGTAAGGTGTAATAAGTTGGACGTGACCTGTTTTAAGTGCAACCAGAAAGGGCATTACTCATTGGAATGTCCAAATGGAGCAAAGAAGCCTGATTTGGCTTGTTTCAAGTGTGGAAAGGTGGGCCATATGGCCAGAAATTACAAGGAGCCTGTTCAGAAGGCCAATGTTCTTAGGATTGCTGGACCGCCGTCTCTCCCAGCACCATAAGCTCAACCTAGAGCTAGGAATTTTAATATGACAATGAAAGATACGGTGCAAGATGTGGACGTGGTAGCAGGTATGCTTGTTATTAACTCAGTAGACGTAAAAGTATTGATGGATTCTGGAGCAACTAGATCTTTTATCTCTGAAAGTATTCTTGATAAGTTAAATTGTGTTGTATACCCTCTGGAACCTAATTTGATTATAGAGGTAGCAAATCAAGAGAAAGTTATAGTTAGCAAAGTTTGTCCCAATTGCGATGTGATTATAGAAGGTCGGCACCTTTCTGCTGACTTAATTCCCTTTAATTTAGGAGAATTTGAGGTTATACTATGAATGTATTGGTTGTCAAACCATGAAGCGCAAATAGAATGTAAAAGTAAGAAGGTGAAGTTAAGGACCAAGGATGGTGAGGAAGGATATTCTAAGGAAAAAGATAAGAGAAGAAATTCCTAACGGCCATCGAGACAAGGAGATTATTACTTGAAGGATGCGAAGTTTATTTGGCTCATGTTAAGGACGTGGAAAAAGAATCCGTAAAGATCGAAGATATTCCAATAGTAAGAGATTTTCCTGATGTGTTTCCTGAAGAATTGCCAGGACTACCTCCAGATAGAGAGATCGAGTTTACGATTGATCTGGCTCCTGGAACGGAACCAGTATCGAAAGCTCCCTATCGCATGACTCCAGTAGAGATGAAGGAATTGGCAGCACAGTTGCAAGAATTGTTGGATAAAGGAGTAATTCGGCCGAGTGTATCCCCGTGGGGTGCACCGGTGTTAATTGTAAAGAAAAAAGATGGAAGTATGAGGTTGTGCATTGATTATCGCGAATTGAATAAGTTGACGATTAAGAATAAGTACCCTCTACCGCGAATCGATGATTTGTTTGATCAGTTAAAAGGAGCTTCGTGTTTCTCCAAGATTGATTTAAGATCTGGGTATCATCAATTAAAGATTAAAGTGGAAGATATACCCAAGACAGCGTTTTGAACAAGATATGGGAACTACGAGTTTTTGGTAATGGCGTTTGGTTTGACGAATGCGTCAGCCGCATTTATGGATCTTATGAACAGGGTGTTCAAGCAATATTTGGACAAGTTCGTTATTGTGTTTATTGATAATATACTGATTTACTTCAAGACGGAAGAAGATCATAAGGAGCATTTGAGGATTTCTTTGGAAATTCTGAGAAAAGAGAGGTTGTACGCTAAGTTTTCAAAGTTTGAATTTTAGCTAAGGGAAGTGCAATTTCTTGGTCATGTAGTTAATAAAGAAGTAATCAAAGTGGACCCAGCCAAGATAGAAGCTGTAACGAATTGGGAAAGGCCCAAGACTCCTACGGAAGTCAGAAGTTTTTTGGGATTAGCCGGATACTACAGAAGGTTTGTGCAAGATTTCTCTAAGATTGTTGTTCCATTAACGAAGTTGACAAGGAAGAACAAGAAGTTTATATGGACGGAAAAGTGTGAGGAAAGCTTTTAAGAGTTAAAGAAGAGACTGGTAACCGCCCCAGTGTTGGTGTTACCTGATGGAAAAGGAGAATTTGTGATATTCAGTGATGCTTCATATAATGGACTTGGATGTGTGTTAATGCAACACGGGAAGGTAACAGCATATGCGTCAAGTCAACTCAAGCCGCACGAGCAAAAGTACCCTACGCATGATTTGGAATTGGCAGCAATTGTGTTTGCCCTTAAGATTTGGAGATATTATTTATACGGGGAAAAGTACGAGATTTATACAGACCATAAAAGTTTAAAGTATATCTTCACTCAAAAGGAATTGAATATGAGACAGAGAAGATGGTTAGAGTTGATCAAAGATTATGATTATGCGATAAACTATCATCCTGGAAAGGCAAATGTGGTAGCAGAAGCTCCAAATCGCAAGAAAAGGTTGAATATGTTAATGTCGTCGGAAGATTTGGTCAAGGATTTTGAAAAGATGGAAATAGAAGTGCAGACTCCAGAATTTGGAGGAGAAGCTATATATGCGATGTCATTTCAACCCGAAATTTTGGAAAAGATCCGATATTGTCAGGAGCAAGTGATGAATCGCGAAAAGGATAAGTTATCAGGAGAAGAAATTAAAGCTCAAAAGGATGGAAAAGGAATATACCGTGTTAACTCACGTATTTGGATACCTAATGTCATGGAGCTAAAGCACGAGATTTTGCAAGAAGCGCATAACTCGAGATTTTCAATTCACCCTGGAAGTACGAAAATGTACCAGGATTTAAAAGAAAGTTATTGGTGGCCAAATATGAAAAAGGAAGTTGCGGAATGGATAAGTAAGTGTTATACGTGTCAACGGGTCAAAGCGTAACACTAGAGGCCAAGTGGATTACTTCAATCACTGGATATACCAGAATGGAAATGGGAACATATCGCGATGGATTTCGTGGTAGGATTACCTAAAACCAAGTTTAATCATGAAGCGATTTGGGTGGTAATCGATCGATTGACGAAGTCAGCACATTTCTTGCCGATAAATGAAAGATTTTCGTTGGAAAAGTTGGTCAAATTATATTTGGATGAGATTGTGATGCGTCACGGACTCCCTGTATCTATCGTGTCTGATAAAGATCCAAGGTTTAACTCAAGATTTTGGAGACAATTCCATGATCATTTGGGAACTAAGCTGAAAATGAGTACGGCATATCATTCGCAGACGGACGGACAAAGTGAAAGGAAAATTCAGACAATTGAAGATATGTTGCGAACCTGCGCAATAGATTTCAATAGAAATTAGGACGATCATTTGCCGTTAATTGAGTTTTCCTACAACAACAGTTATCACGCGAGTATTGGCATAACGCCTTATGAAGCGTTGTATGAAAGAAAATGTAGGTCCCCTATGTATTGGGACGAGGTTGGCGAGCGCAAATTAATTGGCCCAGAGCTAGTTCAACAAATGAAGGAAAAGGTAGAAATTATTCTGAAAAGGTTAGTTGCAGCTCAAGATCGACAAACGAAGTATGCAAATCGAGAACGAAAAGATGTGCAATTCAAATCTGGAGACAAAGTCTTGTTAAAGATAGCTCCCTGGAAAGGTTTAACCCGATTCGAAAAGAAAGGGAAGTTGAGTCCTAGGTATATTGGACCATTCGAAGTATTGCGACAAGTTGGAAAAGTGGCGTATGAATTGGAGCTACCTCCGCAAATGCAACATCTACACAATTTATTCCATATATCTCTTCTGAAGAAGTATAATGCTGATGCGAGACATGTGATCGAATTGGAACCAGTGGAAATTCAACCGAATTTGTCTTATGTGGAACAACCAGTTCGAATCTTAGACCGAAATGGGAGGACACTTAGAAATAAAGTTGTACCTCTAGTCAGAGTGTTGTGGAGAAATCCATTAGTAGAAGAATCAACTTGGGAATTATAAAGTGAAATGAAAGAAAAGTATCCCCGTCTATTTGCTTGGACTAGATTCTGGGGACAGAATCCTTTTAAGGAGGGTAGATTGTGACGACTGAGAAGTTTGCAACAAAATTAAGTCAATAAAGTATGATTTATGTGATGTGATTATAAAATATGTGATTAAGTGATGATTTATTTATCTTTATTGTATATTAGTATCGAGGAGCGTAAATAGAAGCGTTCCAATTTAAAGAGTCAACTTAGGAGTTAAGCTGTGTTGTCGGGCCATCAGGTAGAACGGAACTCGTCCTAAAAAGGGATTAAAGTATAAAAAAATGTGTAAAATGTGTATGATTATGTTAAATGAATGTTTAAATAAAGTATTGCGTCCTAGTGACGTGTCGGTCGATAATGATAATGAGAAGTGTTAGGAATATGTGTATTAGTTTGATGATAAGTTAAGCAAAACACTTAAGTAGAAATCTAGTGTTTGTAGCCTCAACGGATAAGACCATCTTGGCTATCCGTTGAAGGAGTAGCTTTACTTAGAAATAAGTTTAGTATTGTAGCACATTTCACTCTCTGGTTTCAAGCTGTAATTCTTAGAAGTTGTTAGGAAATAATCAGTCATGTTGACTACTAATGGATGTACAAATAAGAGGGCTAATTGTAAATATTTCATGCCTTGTAATTTTGTATAAGTGAAGAAGTGTCAACGGATATTGAAGACCTTCAATGGATAAGAAACAAAGCTTCAACGGATGTCTCTAATGCTTCAACGGATAATATCCATCAACGGATAAGTGCTTCAATGGATAAAGACTTCAACTGATAATGCATCAACGGATAAAGCTTCAACGGATAAAGCCTCAACGGACAAGGCATCAACGGATGAAAGCTTCAACGGATGCTTAGTTCATTAGCAGTTGATAGTGACAATTCACAAGCTGACAGAGGCACATGGGTTGACAGAGACATACTGGAATGTGGAAGCCTCTAGGAGGAATCAAGAAAATGCAGCATTTCCATCCTGATGCAAACAAGGAAGTATTCAAAGATTTATAGATTATCCTAGATTGCATTGGATAGAGAAATGAAGAAGAAACATGTGAAGAATCTTTTCAATTGTATTTTACAATTTGTCTACACTTGTAAACTTGGTGATATATAAACCAAGTAGCAGCTAGTAATTAGATATGAATTTTTCTGAGCTGTTTAGAAATATCAAAAGAGAAAATCATCTAGTTTGTACTAGGAAGCAGCTGTGATTTAATTCTTTGAATCACAGATTTTATGAAATAACACATCTCTGGTGGAACAACAAATCCACCAGAAAAGTTTTTAAGTTCTTTGTGCTCATTACATTTGTGTTTGAATATATATCTGTCTGCATCAGCTTCAAGCAATTCACACACATTTGATCACTCAAACACATAGCCTTAGAAACTGCTCAAAACTTGAAAAAGTTTTGAGATTTACATTCAACCCCCCTTCTGTAAATCTCATTGTTAGTCCACTGGGAATAACAATTGGTATCAGAGCAAGCTCTTAACATACAAAGAGTTTAAAGATCTATTCTGCTAACATCATGAGTGCACAGAAGAATCATCCTGCTACCATCATGAGTAGGAAGGATATTGGTGTAAAGATCCCAGTCCTGAAAAAAGATAATTATCATCACTGGAAAGTGAAGATGCATTTACATCTTCTTTCTCAAGATGAAAGCTACATCAACTGTATTGAAAATGGTCCTCACATCCCTCACAAAGTAGCCAAAGCTGCTATTGCAACAGTTGCTGTTGGACAGTCTATTCCCAAGCCAAAAGCAGAATGGACTATTGAAGACATGGAAGAAATCCGCAAGGATAAGAGAGCCATGAACATTTTGTTTAATGGCTTAGATCAAGATATGTTTGACAATGTCATCAATAGCCAAACTGCAAAGGAAGTTTGGGATACTGTACAAATCATCTGTGAAGGTACTGAGCAGGTCAGAGAGAACAAGATGCAGCTTCTTATTCAACAGTATGAATATTTTCACTTTGAAGAAGGTGAATCATTAAATGATACCTTCAACAGGTTTCAGAAACTGTTGAATGGATTGAAGCTGTATGGTAGAGTGTACCAAGTCAAGGATTCCAACTTAAAATTTCTTAGGTCTCTGCCAAAGGAATGGAAGCCCATGACTGTCTCTTTGAGAAATTCTCAAGATTATAAGAACTTCACACTTGAAAGATTATATGGAATTCTGAAGACTTATGAACTTGAAATGGAGCAGGATGAGCTGTTGGAAAAGGGAAAGAGAAAAGGAGGAACAGTCGCTCTTGTAGCTGACAGTGAGAAGATGGAAGCCAGGAATGAGGAGAAGACAATGCCAAGTCTCAAAATTGGCACAAGCAAATCAGAATCAAGCAAGGGTAAAGAGCAAGTTGCTGAGGATGAAGACAATTCCAGTCAGGATGAATCTGATGATATTGAAGAACATTTGGCCTTTCTGTCCAGGAGGTTTGCAAAAATGAAGTTCAGGAAAAACACAAAGTTCACTAAGCCAAACAAAAACATGGTGGACAAATCAAAGTTCAAATGTTACAACTGTGGCATTAGTGGACACTTTGCGAGTGAGTGTAGGAAGCCAAATTCTGAGAAAAACAAATTTGAGCAAGTTGATTACAAAAAGAAGTATTTTAATTTGCTCAAACAAAAGGAAAGAGCTTTTCTCACTCAAGATGATTGGGCAGCAGATGGGGTAAATGAAGATGATGATGTGGAATATGTCAACCTAGCCCTGATGGCTAATTCTGAGGAAAATGAAACTAGTTCATCAAGCAACCAGGTAATTACTACTGATCTCTCTCAGCTTTCTAAACATGAATGCAATGAAGCCATAAATGATATGACCAATGAATTATATCATTTGCGTGTTTCCCTTAAATCACTAGCAAAAGAAAACACTAGGATCAAGGAGAATAATGTGTTTTTAAGTGATAGGAATGCTGTGTTAGAGGATCAGGTAATTGAGCTTGAAAAGATAAAACTTAAATGCTTGACTGTTGAGAGTGAACTAGCAGAAGCTGTTAAGAATGTAGAAATTCTTTCTACACAGTTAGAAAGTGAGCAAGAGGTAATCAAGGCCTGGAAAACATCTAGGGATGTTAGTGTTCAGATTGCAAAGGTTCAGGGAATTGAATCATTCTGTGAGGATTCCTGGAAGAAAAACAAAAAGGAGTTAGAATTAATTGATGGATTGTCAACGGATGTGGAATCAACGGATGATGAAAGTTATCCATTGAAGGAAGAAAAGGAGCATCCGTTGAAGGCTCATCAATTAAAACAGGCAAGTTCTTTTAAAAATAAAAATCTCAATAAAAAGAATGATTCAACTCTCAAGAACTTTGTCAAAGAAGGAGCTAGCACATCCAGAGATGTCAGTAAGGTGAATATAGGACACATGACTTTAGATCAGCTAAAAGATAGGCTTAAGTTGGTTAAGGATAAGAAGGAAATTAAAAGAAAATCTAAAAGAAATGGGAAGGTAGGGATTAATAAACATAATAATTACACACCTGATAGGTATGCTCCTAGAAAAAGCTGTGTGCATTGTAAAAGTGTTAATCACCTATCTGATAATTGCAAATATGTTAAAAATGCTCCCATGCCTTCAAATCCCTCCATGCCTAACATGTCTATGTCACCTCTGCATGCTATGCCTGTTATGTCTCACCAGAATCCCCATACACATTTTGCAAACATGCCATATATTAACAATCCTTATTTTACTGCATTTAGTATGCCTCAAATGCCATACAATATGCCTATGTGGAATAACATGTTTGCACAACCTATGCCTTATCAAATTCAATCAAATGTGTTAAATGATTCTGTGACTAACCCTACACTTCAACCAACCACATCTGAGACCAAGGTTGGCCCAAAGTTACCTAAGTCAAAAGATGCAGGAGGAATGAAGTCTAGGAAAAAGACTAACAAGGCTGGACCCAAGGAAACTTGGGTACCAAAATCAACTTGATTGATTTTGTTGTGTGCAGGGACAAAGAAGGAATCTATGGTACTTGGACAGTGGTTGTTCAAGACACATGACAGGAGATTTCACCCTGCTCACAGAGTTTAAGGAGAGAGCTGGCCCTAGCATAACCTTTGGAGATGACAGCAAAGGATTCACTATGGGATATGCCTTGATTTCAAAAGAAAATGTCATCATTGATGAAGTTGCATTGGTTGATGGTCTCAAACACAATTTATTGAGCATCAGTCAACTATGTGACAGAGGGAATACTGTTTCCTTCAATTCTAAAGCCTGTATTATCACAAGTAAAAAGGACAATAAAGTGGTTCTAACTGGAGTTAGAAAAGAGAATGTGTACTTAGCTGATTTCAACTCTACAGATGCAGAATCCATTACTTGTCTTCTCAGCAAAGCAAGTCCGGTTGAAAGTTGGCTATGGCACAAGAAGCTGTCCCATTTGAATTTCAAGACAATGAATGATCTAGTCAAAAAGGACTTAGTTAGAGGAATGCCTCTAGTGGAATTCACAAGGGATGGACTGTGTGATGCTTGTCAGAAAGGAAAGCAAAAGAAAGTATCATTCAGTAAGAAGCTTGAATCTGTAATTGATGAACCACTACAACTTCTACACATGGATCTTTTTGGACCAGTCAATGTATTGTCAATTTCAAGGAAAAGATACTGCCTAGTGATTGTAGATGATTTCTCAAAGTTTTCATGGGTTTATTTTCTTGGATCAAAGGATGAAGCTAGTGAAATCATCATCAATCATATCAAGCAAGTCAACAATCATCCTGATTTCAAAGTAAGGAATATTAGGAGTGACAATGGAACTGAGTTCAAGAATTCAACCATGAAGTTGTTCTGTGAAGAAAGTGGGATAATGTATGAGTTCTCAGCTCCAAGAACTCCACAACAAAATGGTGTGGTGGAAAGGAAGAACATATCACTAATTGAAGCTGCAAGGACAATGCTTGAAGAGTCAAAACTCCCAACTTATTTTTGGGCTGAGGCTGTTAACTGTGCATGTTACACTCAGAATATTTCTCTAATCAATCAGGCAAAATGCATGACTCCCTATCAATTATTCAAGAGAAGAAAACCAACTTTAAACTTTCTACATGTCTTTGGTTGCAAATGCTACATCTTAATGAATCAATCTGATCACAAAGGGAAGTTTGATGCAAAGGCTGATGAAGGAATATTTGTTGGTTATTCTGCTGGAAAATCATATAGGGTCTACAATCTAAGAACCAACATTGTCATGGAATCTGTACATGTTGTGTTTGATGATAAAAAGATTGATGGACTAACAGATGAGGGACATCATGAAGGACTCAAATTTGACAACATTGAGATATACTGTGATGATAGTGAAGATGAGAATGATGAAGAAGGCATCTCAAGAAGAATTCAGAATCTGCCTTTGGATAATGCACAGAATGCTGCATCCGTTGAAAGTCATAATTCAGCTTTCGTTGAAAGAAGCAATGCAGCATCCGTTGAAAGACAAAGTGCATCATCCGTTGAAGTTCATAATGAAGCATCCGTTGATCACAGCCTGTCAACGGATAATCAATTCACTTCATCAGTTGATAGAGCTCCCAAGTCCTTTCAAAGGATCAGCAACTCAGGGGGAGTTTCAACAAATCAACATTCTATCTCACATCATGACAATACTGAGGCAACCTCATCTAGGGCTAATCTACCACCTCAAAGGAAATGGACCAAGAATCACCCTTTTGAACTGATCATTGGTGATGCTACATCAAAAGTACAAACTAGAAGGGCTACTCAAGATGAATGTCTGTATAGTAGCTTTCTATCACAGGAGGAACCTAAGCGAGTGGAAGAAGCTCTATTGGATCCAGATTGGATTTTAGCAATGCAAGAGGAGCTAAACCAATTTGAGAGGAACAAAGTATGGAAGCTGGTACCCAAGCCAAAGAACAAGAGTTCTATTGACACAAAATGGGTATTCAGAAACAAGATGGATGAAAATGGCATTGTCATAAGGAATAAAGCCAGATTGGTTGCTAAAGGCTATTCGCAACAAGAGGGAATAAATTTTGATGAAACATTTGCTCCGGTTGCCAGAATTGAAGCCATCAGAATCTTTCTAGCCTATGCAGCTAATGCCAATTTCAAAGTCTATCAAATGGATGTCAAGAGTGCATTTCTAAATGGGGAATTGGAGGAAGAAGTTTATGTAAGCCAACCTCCAGGTTTTGAAGATCCAAATTTTCCAGACTATGTGCATTATCTGTTGAAAGCACTCTATGGACTAAAGCAAGCACCTAGAGCCTGGTATGAGACTTTGTCAAAGTTCCTTCTAGATAATCACTTCACAAGAGGTACTGTTGACAAAACTCTCTTTTTTAGAAATGTTAATGGCTCTAAGATACTTGTACAAATTTATGTAGATGATATTATATTTGGATCTATAGATGATAAGCTTTGTAAAAAGTTTGCTAAATTAATGCAAAGTAAATATGAAATGAGCATGATGGGAGAGCTAACTTACTTTCTTGGTTTACAAGTTAAACAAGTTAGTGGTGGAATTTTCATTAGTCAAACTAAATATATTTATGATCTTTTAAAGAAGTTTGACTTAATGGATTGTTCACCTGCAAAAACTCCCATGGCCACTGCCACTAAGCTTGAATTAAACAAGGCTGAAAAGTCTGTGGATATTACAAGTTATAGAGGCATGGTTGGCTCACTTTTATATTTAACTGCTAGTAGACCTGATATAATGTTTTCTACAAGTCTTTGTGCTAGATTTCAAGCTGACCCTAAAGAATCTCACTTAGTGGCTATTAAAAGAATTTTCAGATATCTCACGGGGACTCCAAATCTAGGAATTTGGTACCCTAGAGAGTCTGGTTTTGATCTAATTGGCTACTCAGATGCAGATTATGCAGGTTGCAAAATAGACAGGAAAAGCACAACAGGCACCTGTCAATTTCTAGGGAACAAGCTTGTATCATGGTTCAGCAAGAAGCAGAATTCTGTTACTGCATCAACAGCTGAAGCTGAGTACATTGCTGCTGGTAGTTGCTGTGCACAGATACTATGGATGAGGAATCAACTATTTGACTATGGTCTGACTGTTGACAAAATTCCAATATTCTGTGACAACACAAGTGCCATTGCCATTACTGAAAATCCAGTGCAGCACTCAAGAACCAAGCACATTGATATCAAGTACCACTTCATTAGGGAACATGTGATGAAAGGTACAGTGGAACTTCATTTTGTTCCAAGTGAAAAGCAGATTGCAGACATATTTACCAAGCCACTTGATGAATCAACATTCACAAGATTAGTAAGTGAGTTAGGTATGCTTAATTATTCATAATCTATGTCATCTATATAATCTGTCTTGAAGCCTGAAATTAATTTGCTGCAAGAACAAAGCTGGCTTTAATTAAGACTTATCCTATCAACGGATATTCTCTATCCATTGAAAGCCAAAATTGTTCTATCAACGGATGTTCATTATCCGTTGAAAGACAAATACATTTCTGGTAATTTTATCCTTCAACGGATAAAATGGTGTTGTTCATCAACGGATAACTATTTCCCTTATCCGTTGAAGTGTCACGTCAGTTACTATAAGTGAGTCACAGCCGTTGATTCTTTTACTCAACCGTTGATACAGATATACAGTGTTGTATGTATTTGTATTTAAGGTAGTTTTCAGAATTTCTACAGTTTTATTTATTCTTGAACGGCTGTAACTTACTTAAAAGTATCATTTAATCATTTTATTTACGTTTTAATTCAAGAAAGTATAAAAGCCCAATTGAACTCTTATTCTCACTTTACGCTTTCTTGCAATTCTTATTCTCTTTCTCTCTAAATTCTCAAGTTTTTCTCTGCAACCTCTACTCACAACAATGGCACCAGTAGTCAAAATTATGTCTCAAACAGGATTTGTTTATGAAAAGAATAATTTCATAGCTTTGGTTGAAAAGAATGAAGCCTATTCTGATTATCACAAGATGATGGACTTCATCAAAAACTGCAAACTAAGCTATACAATGCTGGAAGCCCCAACCATCTACTGTGAGGTGATTGAGGAGATTTGGACAACTGCAGAGTTCAACTCCACAGATATGAATATTGCCTTCTCTCTCAAAGGTAAGGACAATTGCATTAATTATGATGATATACAATCTTGCTTTAAGTTGCCTGAGAATAATGCCATGACACCACACACTGATAAAGATGTCTCTGCTATGCTAGATTCCATAGGCTATACTTTTGATTCTGCTAGTTTAGGTAGTATTAGAAGGAAAGGCCTTAGGAAAGAATGGAGTTTTCTTGGAGATGCCTTTATTAAGGTTTTCTCTGGGAAGATTAGCAATTTTGATGCTATCACTTCATCTCTTGTTAATATGCTCTATATGCTAGTTTCTGATAGGTACTTTAATTTTAGCAACTGTGTTATGCTAGAATTAGGTTCCAAATTAGGTAACAAAGCTAATAGACCACATAACATCTACTATGCTAGATTATTTATGTTATTGGCTAACCATGTTGCTGAAGGTTTGGTTATATCCAATGAGAATAATAAACTCAAATGTTGGGCACAAGAGAAAAGGGTCCTTGCAGACCTTTTGAGAATGAACCTCAACAGCGAGGTGCCATTGGTATACTTGCCAATCATGAATGCACCACAGGTAAGTGAGGTAAATACTTCTATAACTCCTACTATTTCCAACCCCACTGTTTCTTTGCCTTCTAGTGTGGCTATGGAACCTGTGTCTTTGTCCAAACAGGCTCAAAGCCACCAAATCTAAAGTTTCCAAAGTCAAGTCAAAGAAACCTACCTCTGTTGTTTCTCAAAAGACAACAGTTGTAACAACTACCATAAACCCTGAAGGGAGTGAACAAGGTGTGAGTGGTGAGGGGAGGGGTGAACATCAAAAAGCCCCCCAGGATAAGGTGGGAGAGGTGAGTGGTACCCAAACCAACCAAGCCACAGTCTCTCAAAAGACTGTGGTGGTTCAAAAGGAGTCCAACACATCCCTAGTTGCATCCTCCCAAAAGGTTGTAACTATTGAAAATAGTCCCCAACCAGGGACACAGAACAAAAGAGGGAGGGACACTGAAGCCACACATTCACCATTTAAAGCCTTTTCAAGGAAGAAGAAGGCCAAGACCCTAGTTTCCACACAAGGGACACACACAGCACATATACATCCACCTGTATCTGTGCCTTCTCAAATTCAGCTTGATGTGATTCCAGCAAATGTGGAATCACAACCCCATTCTCTCAATATAGAAACACACCATTCATCAAACTCTCCAACAGCCTCTCTGGATGTGGATATGATATTGACATCAATTCCTGATTCTCCCTCATTTAAACTCAGGGAGGAGCCCCACTCAAAACCTGGTGATCATCATCTTTTAGATGATTTGTTGGATCATCAGCCAATTATTTCAGATGTAGTTGCAGAATCTGTGTCACCACACTTAAAATCAATCCACACAGATTCAACAATTATGTCACTTTCTATATCTACATCTTTTCCTTCTTCAACGGATATCTCTCATCCGTTGACAAGTGGTTGTTCTTCAACGGATAAGCTTAACAACAGTTATCCGTTGATACCATCAGTTTCCACTTCAACGGATATTCCCTATCCGTTGATGGTCTCTACACACTTAACAGAAACAATTCCAACTGTAGAGGACATGGCAACTGTAAAATCACTTTTAGGTTTGAGGGAAGGGAGTGATCTTTTGAGTGAGAGGCTGGGTTGCTCCCAGGCAAAAGGAGAGGTTGAGAGTCACCATATGCATGCTATTTCTTCCAGCATGGCAAAAGTGAGTGAGAGGAGTGCCACCTTAGAAGGTGAGGGTGAGGGTGTGAGGGTGTGTGTGAGCCAGGGGGAGCCCCTGATGCAAGAACAGAGAGAAATTGAGAGAAAGGCAGGTACAGAAGTTATAAGGGTGGATCCAGCCATTGCTAGTGAGTTAATGAAAGTGGATGATGCAAAAAAGGGAAGACAATTTCAGTAACATTACAAAGCTGTCATTGATAACATTTCCTTGGATGCTGACACTTTTACTCACCCTGTTTCAGCCTATCAATTATTGGCTGCACAGGGCAATGTGGAGGCAGAACAGACACTACACATTGTACACACTTCCGAATCTCTTCTCAGAGACAAAGCTGCTGTCAATAGGCTTCCTTCTCAAGCTGGTGAGCCATCTGAAGAATTTGGAGTAAATTCTAATGATGATGACTCTAATTCTTTGAATGAGAGCATGAACTTAGGAGGAGTAGCAGGCCCAAGTTCTGTTCCTGATCTTCTTGAATGGGCATGGGCAAAACCATCAACACCAGGAGAGTTTGGTGTCACCTTAGTCAGACAAGTCATGACAATTCAGAAGGCCCTTCAGGAGACTCAAGATGATGGTACAAAGGCAATTCTTTAAGCTCATCTGGAATCTCTGCATCTCTTGCAGTTGCAGCATTACCAGCAAAATCTAAGTGTGGATGAGCTCAAGCAGGATATTGCTGATCTGAAATCCTACAATGCTGAGAAATTGGATTCAGTTATACCCTATGGTACAATGCAAGATTTGTTGGGGAGACTGAGGAAAGCATCTGATGCTGACAAGAGGCTGGCCAGATTGGAAGATAGGGTTCAAATCATTGAAGACTCTATGGTCACCAATCTTCAGAATCAACAAACTCAAACAAATCTACTCATGCAGCTGGCACAAGCACAAGGCTTGACCCCTACCCTTGATGATAACAAAAAGGGGGAGAATAAAAGGGAAGGGGAAGGAGAGCCATCTACAACAGTTCAGATTTCTCAAGTGCTAGTTCCTGTCATCACAACTTCTCCAACTATTCAAGTCAAAGGAAAGCTAGATGGAATTGATCTAATCCAGATAGCAGCAGCTGAATTGCAAGTCAAAGAGCAAAGGAAGAAGATTGATGAAAAGATGCAACTAATATTTGGTTCTACAACTTCTCAATCATAATCTGTGAAGCATAACATAAAAGTGGAATCAATTATTATGGAACTCAAGCCAGTAGGGAGGCATAAGGATGGAGAAACTTCTTCCAAAGATCTGCAACCTATAGTTCTCAAGCCTAACAACAGATCCAATAAGGACTCTACAAAGAATCCTCTAAAAGAGGTGGATTTTCCTCTTCCAAAAGCTGATGAGGACAAGCTTTTAGGTAGAAGTATTGCATATCTCAAAGAGACCATGGATGAGGCAGTAAGGAGAAACATGGCTATTATCTTCAGAGAGGGAAAGAGCATATATGTGATGCAAGGACATCCCAAATTCTCAATAGCCAAGAGGGAAGAAACCAAAAGGTTGAAGGAAGAAGCCAAACAGCTAAAGGCTGACAAAAGAGCACAAGCAAAGCTTGAAAAACAGCTAAAGTCAAGTCAGGCTGAAGAACAGAAAGAAATTGAAGACAAAGGTGAAGATGAAGCTATGGGGGACATGGTTGGTACTGAGATGGAGGAAAGAAGTAAGGAAGAATGGCAGAAAGGGAAAAGAAAGAAGGTCAATGTAAAGAGAAAGAAGGTAGATAAGACTGAAGAAACCCAATCAATATCCAAACCACTACCCTCTATTCCTGAACCCATTGTACCTGACCCCTTCATGAACATTCATGGTGAAACAATCATTCTCAAGGAAGAACCAATTGATTGGGACACCATCAAATTGCCCACCTTCCTAACCTCTTCTCCACCATCAAAGAAGCAGAAAAGAAGAATCAAATCAACACCCTCTAAAGCCTCAATCAAATTCACACAGAAGCCTAAGCCTAAACCTCAAACCTCTAAAGATGATTATGTTCACATCTGTGACATAAAAGAATTTTCAGACATTAAACTCTATCTGGATGAGCTGGAGGATGTAAGGGGAATAGCTGCCTACAGACAGCTACCAGAAAGACTAGTGTTCAAATACAAAGGAGCAGGGGAAAGAACATGGCCTCTTCACAAAATTCTGAATGAAGGCTACTCTACCTTGATCAGAGTCTACTCAGCCATACAAAGGGATTCTGGCTTTACCAGGACTGCCAAGACTGAGATTCTCAACAAGATTGCCAACATAAGGAAAACTTGGAGGGAGCCCAATGCTTTGCCTAGAACTTTACTCATTCAAGAAAGAGGAATTACAATTCACAAATCACCTCATTGGTTGATGGAGTTCAGAGACAACAAAGGAGTCAGAAGATTTTTCAGAATTGAAGATCAGCTAAAGATTGCCAGTAATGAAACTCTCAAGGATATGCAATCTAAGTTAGATATCAATGAAGAAGATGAAGCTGAATTCTACAGACAACTTCAACTTCAAATAGAGGAGAATGACAGGAGGCTAGGAAAGAAAACCAGGGATCAAAGGAAAAGAAAGTAATTTGCTCAGGCTAAAGGAGCACCCTTGGAAACAATGTAATTCTTCAATTCCATCTCAGCACATACATTTTTGTAGCACTTTTGAATTTCTGCTTTATTACAGTTTATATATTTGTTAAGTTTTTTGTTATCATCAAGCTAAACCCAAATTTATGCCTACAGTTCTAGTAGACATAAATAGGGGGAGATTTTTAGGAATATGTGTATTAGTTTAATGATAAGTTAAGCAAAACACTTAAGTAGAAATCTAGTGTTTGTAGCCTCAACGGATAAGACCATCTTGGTTATCCGTTGAAGGAGTAGCTTTACTTAGTAATAAGTTTAGTATTGTTGCACATTTCACTCTCTGGTTTCAAGCTGTAATTCTTAGAAGTTGTTAGGAAATAATCAGTCATGTTGACTATCAATGGATGTACAAATAGGAGGGCTAATTGTAAATATTTCATGCCTTGTAATTTTGTATAAGTGAAGAAGTGTCAACGGATATTGAAGACCTTCAACGGATAAGAAACAAAGCTTCAACGGATGTCTCTAATGCTTCAATGGATAATATCCATCAACGGATAAGTGCTTCAACGGATAAAGACTTCAACTGATAATGCATCAACGGATAAAGCTTCAACGGATAAAGCCTTTACGGATAAGGTATCAACGGATGAAAGCTTCAACGGATGCTTAGTTCATTAGCAGTTAATAGTGACAATTCACAAGCTGACAGAGGCACATGGGTTGACAGAGACATACTGGAATGTGGAAGCCTCTAGGAGGAATCAAGAAAATGCAGCATTTCCATTCTGATGCAAACAAGGAAGTATTCAAAGATTTACAGATTATCCTAGATTACATTGGATAGAGAAATGAAGAAGAAACATATGAATAATCTTTTCAATTGTATTTTACAGTTTGTCTTCACTTGTAAACTTGGTGATATATAAACCAAGTAGCAGCTAGTAATTAGATATGAATTTTCCTGAGCTGTTTAGAAATATCAAAAGAGAAAATCATCTAGTTTGTACTAGGAAGCAGCTGTGATTTAATTCTTTGAATCACAGATTTTCTGAAATAACACATTTCTGGTGGAACAACAAATCCACCAGAAAAGTTTTTAAGTTCTTTGTGCTCATTACATTTGTGTTTGAATATATATCTGTCTGCATCAGCTTCAAGCAATTCACACACATTTGATCACTCAAACACATAGCCTTAGAAACTGCTCAAAACTTGAAAAAGTTTTGAGATTTACATTCAACCCCCCTTCTGTAAATCTCATTGTTAGTCCACTGGGAATAACAAGAAGCGTAATTGAAACGCTAAGTATCGGGCCGTCAGGCAGAACGTGACCCGGAACGTGTAATGTTAGTCCCTTAACAACATAGCAAGAATTACAGAAGGGGGGTTGAATGGAATTCTTGAACCTTTTTCTTGAAATAAAAATGTTCAAACTTGAATATAGATATAAGTGTTTTGATTAGCACAATGTGGAATAGAAACTTAGTTGAAATCAAAACATAAGTAATTAAAAACAAGAGTCTTTAACAACTTTCTGGTGGATTAAACAATTCCACCAGAGATATATATTATATACCGAGAGAACTCTGTGTGCAAGAATGCTCACAGCTGCTTACAAATTGAACTACTGAGAATACAGGGAAATGCCAATGATTCTGCTTACAAAGATTTCTCTGTTTGTGTATCTCAGCTCTCTTATTTCTATTTGCTACGTTCTTGGTTTATATATATTACCAAGATTATAAAGTCAAAAAGACTGAATAAATATAAAAACTATCAGTCTTAAGCTTTGCTACTTTTCGTCCTCTATTACCCAGTTAATGGGCTTCCACAGTAGATTTGTATACATCTCGACGCATGTGCCATGTTGTCACTGTTCAACTGCTGTTTGAATTCTTTATATGATCATCCGTTGGACTTTATGAACATCCGTTGTATATATGATCATTCGTCGACTTTATGAACATCCGTTGATGGCTTCATTAATCATCCGCCGACTGCTATATTAAACATCCATTGATAGTCATTTAATCATCCGTCGATGGCTTTGTTAATCATCTGTCGGTAGCTATTTTGGCACTTGACTTCATTTCACTTATGCAGAATTACAAGACATCATTTATATACAATTAATCAACCTATTTTACATATCTAGTTAAAGTCAACATGACTTATTGGTTACTACAGAATCTATACAAAGATATATACAGAACTGTGCTACAAACTCATTATTACATAAGCTACTCACTCGATGGATAATAAGTCATCATCCGTCGGGACTATAATGAGTTATCCGTCGGGACTATAATTCTTATCCGTCGAGTGCTACATTATTTCACTAAGTAAAATCTACTTAGATGTTTTGTTTATGAAATCATCAAGTACACAACATATGCACAACAATCTCCCCTAATTAATGTCTATTGGAATAGTAGCCATAAATTAAGAGATACTTGATGATAACAAAACATCCTAATCATACAGCTTTAAAGATAAGTAGATAATACTGAAAGTGCTTCAATTAATCAAAATGTACAAAGTTTGGCTCACAGTCATTTCAAGATGCTCCTCTAGCCTGAGCAGATTTTTCTAGTTTCTTGAAGGTCTGGATCTTCTTCCAAGCTTTCTGTTGTTTTCATCAATCTGATTTTGGAGCTGGCTGTGGAATTCCAGTTCATCAGATTCTGAGAGATCTAGATTTTCTTGCATTTCCAAGAGAGTGTCATTGCTAGAGATACTCAATTGGTCTTCTAACCTGAAGAATCTTCTCACACCTTTGTCATCCATGAACTCCATCAGCCAGTAGGGCCTTAGATGCACTCTTGTCCCTGTGTATGGGATGATTAGAGTCTTTGGGAGTGCATCTTTAGCTCTAATACTCCTTAGTTCTTCAATCTTCTTCAATACTAGTCTTCTTGCAGTTACATTGAACCCAAAGTTCTTCTTGAAGGATGAATAAACTTTAATCAGTACATCTTGGCTTTCTTGAAGAATCCTGTGAAGTGGCCACTGAACCTCCCTTCCTCCTTTGTACTTGAACACTAACCTTTCAGGTAGGTTCCTGTATGTATCAATTCCCCTCACTTCATCCAGTTCATCCAGATAGAGGTTTAGATCTGAAAATTCTTTGATATCACATAATTACAAGTAGTCTCCCTTGTTGACTTTGGGTTGAGCTTCAACTACTGATTTGGATTTGAGAGGTGACAGCTTCACTTTCTTGACTGCCCTTGACTTTGTCCTTTTTGGCTTGCTAAGGATTGGTAAATTGAAGTCAGGAATTGGTATGTTATCCCACTCTATTGGCTCATCCTTGGGCACAATAGGTTCACCATGAATATTCCTGTAGGGATCCACCACCTTTATATCTTCAAATACCACAGAGGGCTTTAATACTTAAGTTGTAGCTGGTGTGGGTACCTTAGGAAATTGATCTTCCAATTCCTTGTCAACAATATCCAGTTTCCTTTTTGTTCTTCTAGCCAATTCTTTCTTCCTTGGGGATTTCTCCTGTTCTTCAATTTGCTTCCTTGATTCAATGGCTTCAGAAGGTTGAGAGGGAATTTGTTGAGACGAACTTACAGCCTGTAGCTTGGCTAAGATAGCAATCTGCTCTTTCTTTTGTTTAGCCTTCTTTGCATCTAGAGCAGCTTGCTTCTTTTTCTGCTTTAATCTTGCCTTTTCTTCTCTCTTTGCTTGAGCAAATTGAGGATGTCCAGCTATCACACAAATTTCCTTTCCATTTCTGAATATCTTAGCAATTCTTCTTTTTGAAGCTGAATCAGCTGGATCTTTATAGAAAGCAATTGATCTTGAATAATTTACCGTTAGTTTAAGAATCATTTCAGCCTTTGGAAATTTGATGCAGGAAGATTATCCTCTTTCCAGATAATTCATGCTCATCTCATTCACACTGATTTGCTTGACTTGAGAGTGATGGATGGCTGACTTAACTGGCTCCTTGACAAGTTCAAACTTTTTCTGTATCTCCTCATCAATCTTATCCCAGTTGATCAAACTCAACTTCCCTTTCTCAGCAACTTTCAAGTTTGCTGCTGCTACTTTAATTAGATCTATACCATCTGCAACTGGTGGCTTGGAGACAGTAATTGAAGGTACAATTACTTTGCTGATTTGAACTTGAAGTTTCTCCCCCTTACTTGGTCCTTTCTCCCCCTTACTTGGTTCTCTCTCCCCCTTTTTGTTATCATCAAGTTGAGGAGTTAGGCCTTGTGCTTTAGCCAGTTGCATGAGAAGATTTGTCTGAGACTGTTGATTTTGAAGAAGGATGGCCACACAATTCTCAATAACTTGAACTTTATCTTCTAGCTTGGCCAGCTTCTTTTCAGAATCTAATTCTCTCCTCAGTCTCAGTAATAGATCCTGCATGGTACCATATAGCATGACTGAATCCAGCTTCTCAGAATTGTTGGTCTTCAAGTCAGCTATATCCTTTTTAATTTCATCTACACTCAGATTTTATCTGACATGCTGTAGCTTCATTAGATATAAAGAATCTAGGTGAGCTTGAAGAACATCCTTGGTACCAGCATTTGAACTCTTATGAATGGCCTTTTGGATAGACATGATTTGTTTGACCAAGGATATATTGAATTGTCCAGGTGTAGATTCCTTAGTCAAGGCTCATTCAGGTAGATCAGGAATAGAACTTGGGCCTTCATCTCCCCCTAAGTTCATGCTTCCATCAAATTAAATAGAGTCATCATCATTAGAATTTACTCCAAATTCTTCAGATGGCTCATCAGCTGTAGGAGGCATTAAATTGACAGCAGCTTTATCCCTTTTTAGAGATTCTGAAGTATGCACCAAATTTAATGTCTTTTCTGCCTCCTCATTGCCCTGAGCAGCCAACAATTGATAGGCTGACACAGGATGAGTAAAAGTGTCAGTATCCAAGGAAATGTTATCAATTACAGCCTTGTAATGTTGCTGAAATTATCTTTCCTTTTCAGCATCATCCACAATCATTGACTCATGAGCAATGGCTGTATCCACCCTTATTACTTCTGTACCTGCTTTTCTCTCATAATCTCTCTTTTGTTGCATTAGGGTCTCACCCTGGCTCCCCACCCTCATACCCTCACCTTCACCTACTAAGGTGGGACTCCTCTCACTCACTTTTGCCAATCCTGAATAAATGGATTGCTAATTTTCACTCTTTTCCTCTCCTTTTGCCTGGGAGCAACCCAGCCTCTCACTCAATACACTCTCCTTTCTCAGTCCTAAGAGTGACTGTACAACCACTAAATCTTCTGCACTTGAAATAATTGAAGTTTGAAGTTGTGCAGAGATACTCGACGGATAAGTGATATCCATCGAGTGAGTGGTAATGCTATCCGACGGATAACTGTTGTTAAGCTTATCCGTCGGGATACAATCACTACTCGACGGATGAGCAATATCCATCGAGAGAGTAGAAATGAATGAGGTGGGAAGAGAAACTATTGTTGACTCTGTGTTGATTGAAGATATTTGAGGCACAGATGTCACAATAGTATCTGAAAGAATTGGCAAGTGAGACAACAAATCATCTAAAAGATGATGCTCACTTGCACTACATTTTGGCTTCCCCAACAGAGTTAAAGAAGGGGAATCAGGAATTGAAGTGTTTATCATATCCACTTCCAGAGAGTTTGTTGGTGAGTATGGTGTATCAGATGCTTCTATAAATAGAGATTTTGGCTGTGACTCCACATTTATTGGAGCCACATCAAACTGAATTTGAGAGAGTGCAGGGACTGTGTCTTTAGCACCAATTTGCACTGTGTGTGTGCCCTGTGCATCCCCAGAGGTTTTAGATTTCTTCTTTCTTATATAAGTTTGGGGTGAGCTTGTGTCCCTAACCCTTTTGGCCTGTGCTCTTGGCTGAGAGCTTTATTCAATAACTGCATCCTTTTGGGAGGATGCAGTTAGAAGTGAGCTTTTATCCTTTTTAAGCACTGCAGTTTGTTGGGAAACTGCAGTGTGGCTAGGCTGGGATTCACTCAACTCTCCAACCTTATTCTTGGGGTTTCTTTGATGTTCACCCCTTCCCTCACATGACTTTCCCTCCTTCACTCTCCCCTCTTTTGCTTTTGTGGATTTTTCAACTGGCATCTTTTGAGAGATGCCAGAGGGGGTTTTCTTTGATTTAGATTTGGAAATTGTAGAGGCTTTGGAGGCTTTGGTAGGCAACTGTTTGGTCATTGGCACAGTTGCCATAGCTACTCCTGAAGTCAAGGAAATAGTGGAGGTTGGGATATTTGTAGGTATAGATGAACTTACCTCACTTACCTGAGGTGCCTGCATTACAGGAAAATAGAACATTGGCACATCCCTGTGATGGTTGGCTCTGTTCAAATCTGCAATGAGTCTTCTCTCTTAAACCCAACAAGCCAGTTTGTTGTTTGGGTTCTCATGCACAATTTCTTGACATAGGTGGTTAGCCAATAACATGAAAAATCTAGCATAATACACATTATTACCTCTTTTAGCTAACTCACCTAGTTTAAAACCTAACTCAAATAAGACAAGGTCACTAAAATTATAAAATTTATCTGTAACTAGCATGTATAGCATGTTAAGCATGGAAATATTCACTGAATCAAAATTACTGACTTTTCCAGAGAAAACTTTAGTAACTACATCACACAAGAAACTTCACTCCTTCCTAAGACCCAATCTCCTAATATCACTTAATATAGTGGTAGGAAGTGCATAATGCATGGAATTAAGCATATTGATAATATCAGTGTCATTGTGTGGTGAAGTCACATTATTATCAGGAATTTTGAAACATGCTTTTATTACATCATTGTTGATACAGAACTCATTACCTTTGATGGTTAGAGTGATGGTCTTGTCAGCAGAGTTGTAGATAGCAGTGGTCCACATCTCTTCAACAACTTCACAGAAGATTGTGGGTGACTCCAGCATGGCGTAATTTAGCTTGCAATTCTTCACAAAGTCCATCATCTAGTGATAGTCCTCTAATTGTTGAATACCCTTATTGACCAAAGCAGTGAAGTTGTTCTTCTCATAAATGAACCTAGTTTGAGACATAATCTTTACTACAGGTGCCATTGTTAGAGAGTGAAAGCTTGAAGAGAAAGAGAATATTTGCTTGAGAGAGAATGAAATAAAAGTAGTTGAATTTGAGAATGATAAAAGAAAATAATTGCTATGAAATAAGCTTTTATACCATCTAAAAAATAACTGATAAAAATAATAAAGCAAAGTAAATTCACCAATAGAAATTGCCTAAAATAGCCGTTTAAAAGTATACTGAAAAAAAATTCCACCCATTATCCGTCGTGTAATGCTTACAAACTGTAAGTATACTCGATGGATAATGTTCAGGGAATTAACGACTGAGATTTAGACAATTCGACGGATGAGGATAAACTGATATCCGTCGAGACATAAAGTATTCCAGAAAAATAATTGACTTTTATTAGCAAGAAGCATATCGACGGATGACTAAACTCGATGGATAAGGGTCATCCGTCGAGATGCAAATTTTGACTTAGCCAAAATTTCATCCAAGACTTAAAAATCAACTAAATTTCTGGCTACATTACAACTTGCAAAATAACTCAGATAAATTTAAGAGTAATTAAGCATACCTAACTCACTTACCAACCTTGAAAAGGTGGATTCATCCAGTGGCTTGGTAAAGATATCTGCAAGTTGCTTTTCACTTGGAACAAAATGTAATTCCACAGTACCATTCATCACATGTTCCCTTATGAAATGGTACTTGATGTCTATGTGCTTTGTCCTTGAATGTTGCACTGGATTTTCAGTGATGGCAATTGCACTTGTGTTATCACAGAAAATAGGAATCTTCTCAACTTGCAAACCATAGTCTAGCAATTGATTTTTCATCCATAAAATCTGTGCACAGCAACTGCCAGCAGCAATATATTCAGCTTCAGCTATAGAAGTAGAAACTAAATTTTGCTTTTCACTGAACCAGGACACAAGCTTGTTTCCTAGAAATTGACAAGTTCTTGTTGTGCTCTTTCTATCAATTCTACAACCTGCATAATCTGCATCTGAATAACCAGTTAGATCAAAACCAGAATCTCTAGGGTACCAAATGCCAAGTTTTAGTGTTCCCTTGAGATATCTGAAAATTCTCTTAATAGCTATCAAGTGAGATTCTCTAGGATCAGCCGCAAATCTAGCACATAAACATGTAGAAAACATTATATCTGGTCTACTAGCTGTTAAGTACAGAAGTGAGCCAACCATGCCTCTATAACTTGAAATATCCACAGATTTTCAGTAGTGTTTAGTTCAAGCTTAGTTGCAGTGGCCATGGGAGTTTTTGCAGATGTGCAATCCATTAGATCAAACTTCTTTAAAAGATCAAAAATATATTTAGTTTGACTAATGAATATTCCATCACTAACTTGCTTAACTTGCAAACCAAGAAAGTAAGTTAGTTCTCCCATCATACTCATTTCATACTTACTTTGCATCAATTTGGCAAACTTTTTGCAAAGTTTCTCATCCGTAGAGCCAAAAAGAATATCATCTACATAAATTTGAACAAGTATACTAAAGCCATTAACATTTCTGAAAAATAAAGTTTTATCTACAGTACCTCTTGTGAAATGATTTTCCAAAAGGAACTTTGATAAAGTGTCATACCAGGCTCTAGGTGCTTGCTTCAGTCCATAAAGTGCTTTCATAAGATAATAGACATATTCTGGAAAATTTGGATCTTCAAAACCAGGAGGTTGACTAACATACACTTCTTCCTCCAAATCTCCATTTAGAAAGGCACTTTTGACATCCATTTGATATACCTTGAAATTGGCATGGGCTGTATAGGCTAAGAAGATTCTGATGGCTTCAAGTCTTGAAACAGGAGCAAAAGTTTCATCAAAATCTATTCCTTCTTGCTGACAATAACCCTTAGCAACCAATCTAGCTTTATTCTTGATTACTATGCCATTTTCATCCATCTTGTTTCTGAATACCCACTTGGTGTCTATTGGATTCTTTCCTTTAGGCTTGGGTACCAGCTTCCATACATTATTCCTTTCAAATTGGTTTAGCTCCTCCTGCATAGCTAAAATCCAATCAGGATCCAATAAAGCTTCTTCTACCTTCTTTGGTTCTTCCTTTGATAGAAAGCTGTTGTATAGACATTCTTCCTGAGTTGCTCTCCTTGTTTGAACTCTAGAAGAAACATCACCAATGATAAGCTCAAAGGGGTGATCTTTTGTCCATTTCCTTTGTTGAGGTAGATTAGCTCTAGATGAAGAGACCTCAAGATTGTCTTGATGTGTGATTGAGTTTTGATTGCTAGAAAATCCCCCTGAATTTGTGGATCTTTGATTTGAGAAAGGGGAATTTTCTACAGGTGATCTGTCTTGACCTCCTGCTCCTTTTGATAACCCGATGGATGGTGCAGGTTGTCTTCCGACGGATAACACAGATTGCCTTCCGACGGATGAAGCATTATGCAACTCGATGGATGTTGAGTTTTATGCTTCATTGGTGGTAGATTTGTCTGCATTATCCTTAGACACTGTTTCTTGATCACTCTCATCATCACTGTCATCATTAACTATCTCCATATTGTCGAATTTGAGGCTCTCATGGTAATCTCCATCTTTCAGTCCTTCAATCTTTTTATCATCAAACACAACATGTATAGATTCCACAACAATTTTGGTTCTTAGATTGTAGACTCTATATGCTTTACCAACAGTATATCCAACAAAAATTCCTTCATTTGCTTTAGCATCAAATTTCCCATTTTGATCAGTTTGATTTCTCAGGATATAGCATTTGCAGCGAAAGACATGAAGAAAGTTTAGAGTTGGCTTCTTGTTCTTGAACAATTGATAGGGAGTCATGCATCTTGCTTGATTAATCAGAGAAATGTTCTGAGTGTAGCATGCAGTATTTACAGCTTCAGCCCAGAAATATATTGGTAGTTTGGATTCTTCAAGCATTGTCCTTGCAGCTTCAATAAGTGATATGTTCTTCCTTTCCACTACTCCATTCTGTTGTGGAGTCCTTGCTTCTGAAAACTCATGCAGAATCCCATTTTCTTCACAAAATGCTCTCATGACAGAATTCTTAAACTCGGTTCCATTGTCACTCCTGATTCTTCTAACCTTGAAATCAGGATGATTGTTGACTTGCCTTATGTGATTGATGATGATTTCACTAGCCTCATCTTTAGACTTTAGAAAATGTGTCCAAGAGAACTTTGAGAAATCATCTACAATTACTAGGCAAAATCTTTTCCTTGAGATGGACAATACATTGACTGGTCCAAACAAATCCATGTGAAGCAGTTGCAAAGGCTCTTCAATTGCTGAATCAAGTTTCTTCCTGAATGATGCTTTAATCTGCTTCCCTTTTTGGCAGGCATCACACAGTCCATCCTTTATAAAATCCACTAGAGGAATGCCTCTTACTAGTTCTTTCTTTACCAGCTCATTCATGGTCTTGAAGTTTAAATGGGATAGCTTCTTGTGCCATAGCCAACTTTCATCCTGACTTGCTTTACTGAGAAGGCAAGTTACAGATTCTACTTTGGATGAGTTGAAATCAGCTAGATACACATTTCCTCTTCTCACACCAGTGAGAACCACTTTGTTGCTTTGATTATTAATCACAACACAGGCTTCTTTGTTGAAGGTTACTGAATTGCCTTTGTCACAAAGCTGGCTGATACTCAACAGATTGTGTTTGAGACCATCCACTAAGGCAACCTCCTCAATGATGACATTGTCCTTTAAAATCAAGCCATATCCCACAGTATAACCCTTGCTGTTATCTCCAAAAGTAATACTTGGGCCAGCTCTCTCCTTAAACTCTGTGAGCAGGGTAGAATCACCAGTCATGTGTCTTGAACAACCACTATCCAAGTACCAAAGATTTCTTCTGTTTCCCTGCACACATCAAAATCAAATCAAGTTGATTTTGGTACCCAAGTTTCCTTGGGTCCTGCCTTGTTAGCTTTCTTCTTCTGTTTCTTAGGTCTTATCTCATTTGACTTAGGAATTTCAGATTCTTCCTTAGTCATTTGGGTTGGACCTTTGAAACCATTCAATGCAACAGAATTATCGTGCATATTATGGCTAACAGGAAATGGCATGCTTGGTGTAAACATGTTATTCCAGTAAGGCATGCTAAATGGTATTTGAGGCATACTGTATGCAGCATAATATGGATTATGTGCAAATGGCATATTAGCAAACTCTGCATTCATGTTCTGTGTAGGCATAGCATTAACAGGCATGGGAGGCATGTCATTCATGTTAGGAAATTGAGACTGAACAGACATGGGAGTAGGCATGGCTGATTTGCAATTAACAGACAAATGATTTACACTACCACACTTGACACAGATTTTTCTAGGAGCATATTTATCAGGTGTGTAGTTATTGTGTTTGTTAATCCCTACTTTACCATTCCTATTGTTTTTCCTTTTAGTCTCTGTTTTTACCTCAATTTTCTCAAGTCTGTCACTTAACAGTTTGACAGTCATGTGACCAACATTAGCCTTTTTCCCTTTCTTAACTTGACTTAACTCTCCTGAAACAAAATTCTTGGAAACAGACCCATACTTCTCATTCAGCTTGATTAGTTTGGCTTTGCTAATGGGCTTGCTCACAGCCGATGGATGAGGATTTTCATCTTTCGACGGATAACACTTTTTGTTATCCAACGGATAGTCCTCATCATCCGTCGAGTCTACATCTGTTAGCAAACCATCTACCAAATTAGGTTCTAGTTTCTCTTTGCTCTTTTTCCAGGCTTCATCACAAAAAGACTCAATTCCTTGAACTTTGGTGATTTGAGCATGGACACCCCTGGATATTTCCATGCTTTAATCACCTCGAGGTACTTCTTTAAATTCTCTTTCTTTTTCAAGGACTCGGTTAATTCCTCCTTGGCAATCTTACACTCAATTCTTAGTTTCTCAAAATCAACAAACTGAGACTCGAGCACATTATTCCTCTCACTTAAAAACAAGTTGTTTTCTTTGATTTTAGCATTTTCTTTAGTAAGAGACTTAAGAGTAACACGCAAATGATATAATTCTGTAGACATGTCATTTATGGCATCATTACAGTCAGCTTTAGATAAATGTGCAAGGTTTGTAGTAATTACCTGATTGCTTGAGGAACTTGTCTCTGTTTCATCATACTTGGCCATTAGGGCTAGATTGACATAGATGACATCTTCATCTTCATCCAAACCATCTGTTGCCCAGTCATTCTCTTGTGTAATAAAAGCCCTTTCCTTTTGTTTGAGTAGATCAAAGTATTTTTGCTTATAAACCACAGACTCAAACCTTTTCTTACTGGAATCTGACTTTCTACACTCATTTGCAAAATGCCCTGCCAAGCCACATTTGAAACATTTGAATTTTGACTTATCCACCATGTTTCTATTTAGCTTGGCTGCTCCAAAGTTCTTCTTGAACTTGAGCTTGGTAAATCTCCTAGAAAGAAATGCTAGGTACTCATCAATGTCCTCCATGTCATCTTGGCTCAATGAATCTTCACTTTCTACTGCAAGCCCATTGCCCTTGTTCTCACAGACCTTAGAAGTTGACTCAACAGCTTCCATCTTCACTTCCTTCTCCTTTTCCAAATCAGCAACTAGTGCAATGGGTCCTCCTTTCTTATTTCCTCTCTCCATCCTTTCATCCTGCTCTATCTCAAGCTCATAGGTCTTCAGGATGCCATATAGTCTCTCCAAAGTAAACTCTTTATAATCTTGTGAGTTTCTTAATGAGACTGTCATTGGTTTCCATTCCTTTGGAAGAGATCTAAGGAATTTCATATTAGAGTCTTTAGTCTGATAGACTCTCCCATGCAACTTAAGAGAATTTAGTAGTTTTTGAAATCTACTAAAAATGTCAGTGAGTGACTCACTTTCCTCATTGTGAAAATGCTCATATTGCTGAATCAAGAGCTGCATCTTATTTTCTCTAACTTGCTCAGTGCCATCACAGATTATCTGTATAGTATCCCAGACTTCCTTGGTAGTTTTGCAGTTGATAATGTTGTCAAACATGTCTGCATCAACTCCATTGAACAGAATGTTCATGGCCTTTTTATCCTTCCTGACTTGTTCAATGTCAGGATCAGACCATTCGTTCCTTGGCTTGGGAACTGATGGCTCGTTTTATGTTACAACTCTCATTGGAATGTGATGGCCTCTTTCTATACAGTCCACATAGGCCTCATCTTGAGAAAGCATATGAAGATGCATCTTTACCTTCCAATGATGGTAATTATCTTTATCTAGAAAAGGAATCTTGACTCCAACGTCTTTCTTGTTCATCTTGCTGAATTATTTTGATCTTTAAACTCTTTGTAGATTAAGAGCTTGCTCTGATACCAATTGTTAGTCCCTTAACAATATAGCAAGAATTACAGAAGGGGGGTTGAATGGAATTCTTGAACCTTTTTCTCGAAATAAAAATGTTCAAACTTGAATATAGATATAAGTGTTTTGATTAGCACAATGTGGAATAGAAACTTAGTTGAATCAAAACATAAGTAATTAAAAACAAGAGTCTTTAAAAACTTTCTGGTGGATTTAAATAATTCCACCAGAGATATATATTATATATATCGAGAGAACTCTGTGTGCAAGAATGCTCACAGCTGCTTACAAATTGAACTACTGAGAATACAGGGAAATGCTAATGATTCTGCTTACAAAGTTTTCTCTGTTTGTGTATCTCAGCTCTCTTATTTCTTTTTGCTACGTTCTTGGTTTGTATATATTACCAAGATTACAAAGTCAAAAAGACTGAATAAATATAAAAACTATCAGTCTTAAGCTTTGCTACTTTTTGTCCTCTATTACCCAGTTAATGGGCTTCCACAGTAGATTTGTATACATCTCGACGCCTGTGCCCTGTTGTCACTGTTCAACTACTGTTTGAATTCTTTATATGATCATTTGTTGGACTTTATGAACATCCGTTGGATATATGATCATCCGTCGACTTTATGAACATCCGTTGATGGCTTCATTGATCATCCGCCAACTGCTATATTAAACATCCGTTGATAGTCATTTAATCATCCGTCGATGGCTTTGTTAATCATCTGTCGGTAGCTATTTTGGCACTTGACTTCATTTCACTTATGCAGATTACAAGACATCATTTATATACAATTATTCAACCTATTCTGCATATCTACTTAAAGTCAACATGACTTATAGGTTACTACAGAATCTATACAAAGATGTATACAGAACTGTGCTATAGACTCATTATTACATAAGCTACTCACTCGATGGATAATAAGTCATCATCCGTCGGGACTATAATGAGTTATCCGTCGGGACTATAATTCTTATCTGTCGAGTGCTACATTATCACCAAGTAAAATCTACTTAGATGTTTTGTTTATGAAATCATCAAGTACACAACATATGCACAACACGTAAAAAGGAATAATATTAAAGAAGGACAATTTCTATATTCAGGCATGAGTTGTGATGTGTTCGTATGTGTGCTTGCTTGTCTGTATGCATGATTATGTGATTTGTTATTATTTTATGGATTTAAGGGAATTATCTGATTTAAATAAGGTTTATTTAACCTTCGCACATTTTTAAAAAATTATCTGAGTAAGAAAAAGGCATGAGATTTGTTCAGATATCTTCAAAATAATCCTAAAGACTTTTCTAAAATGATGGACGGATTTATTTGGTGATCGTTGCATTTTAAATTGATTTTTATGTGATAAAATGTTATTAGTAGCACAAACTTGTAAAAATCATATAAAATCAACCGTACTCTCAAAATCTTATTATGAGTAATGGTTGAAAAGCTAATTTCGAGATTCACGTTTTAAAATTATCATTCGTATCAAATTCATCTTTTCCGAGAGAGATACTTGCAAATCAAATTTGTTTTCTTTTAAGAATAAAAAGTGAATCCGAAATGAGATAACCTAATTACCATACTACCCATCCCCTTGGTAGTATATAATCTCACCCCACCCCCTCTTTTCTTTCTTTTACACCCGAGCACCTCTCTTCTCTTTCTTTTCTCTCATTTTCTTCCTCCCTCTCGGGACTTTTCTCTCTCTCACTCTCGGTACACTCTCTCTTCAATCTCTCACTTGTTCTTCATCCTTTTTCGGTTATAAAACCATGATTGTGTGAAATTTTGCTTTATCTATCCATAAATATGCATGCATGTCACTATCTTCAAGTTTTTGAGAAAATCCAAAGCTGGATTTGGTGGTTTTGAATTCGGTTTTCATGAAAACAAAAGGGTTTTGGTACTTAAGTGATTTAAAGTGAAGATGTGTGCTTGCATGTGTGGAATTACTTGAGAAAATTGGTGGTTGAAGGTTGGAAACTCCCGAATGGGGGCACCACTGTGAAGCCACCGCCACTGGTGATGAACTCCGGTGAACTGGTGGTGAGCAATGATGTTAAAAACTGAGCTCTAGTATTTAAATCAATTATTTTGTGTTTGCATGTGGTTTTTTTTTTTGAAAAGTCGAATGGTAGTGTAGTTAATAAGTTGATTTTGTTGATTATGGATATTAATCTAGCTTAATGTTAAAAGATTAGGGTGATTAAAGATGTAAGGGTATGAAATTAAGTTTGCATGTGAGGTTCTCTGATAAAAGAAGAAGAGGCCGAATGGTTCTTATTTTTTGGGAAAAATCATGTTGATTTGTTGGTGCAAATGATCTATTGATAATTGTTTTTATAAATTGAAGAGTAATTAGAATGAGTTATGGTTAAAAGTCCAAATTGAGGCATGCATGTTTTGATTCTTGGAAATTTCAAATGTCCCTACTTGATTAAGTTGTGTTAAGTGTTAAAATAAGTGATCATCCATAATTACGTTTAAATTATGAGTTTAAGTGAGTTGTAAGAATGAAATTGAACTAGTTTGGGATGATATACTTGATACATGTCAAATAAGGGCTTTGCATATTTGATTCTTGATTGTGATAAGTGTTAAGGACGAATAGGCCATAGGAAATAAAGGCCAAGACTTGATTTTTTTAGTAATTGAAAGAATAATTGAGTGTTTATATGTGAAAATCTTTGGATTTGCTTGTTGGATTGTTGTTTTGGTTCGAATTAAGGATAAAAGAAAAAGGGAATTAAGTTGATTGATTTTAAAAGCTACAAGTGATAGCTATGGTCGTAAGTAATTAGCTATGAATGAAATCATGTGCTCGTATGAATTATAAATGTTTGATTTGAGGAATAGTCAAGATTTAGCGAGTATAGTTGATGATCGAGTATATATATAGAGAGATATAAAGGCTATGAGAAAAGAATGTGTTATGTGCTATGTGCATGTGTGTATATAAGCTATACTCGTATAGTTTGAGTCAGAAGTATAATCGAGCTATCGTATTGAGTGAACGTTCCGGGAATGAGAGTTGAGAAACTAATTGAGGTTTTGGTTTTGATTGTAGATTCGGAACGTGAGGGCATTCAGGCTAGGAAAGGGAAAGGTATACTAGGTGGTAGTAGTTCAACCTTCGTGAAACAGGAAAGCGAATTCAGGCAAGTAACTCTAATTACTTGTGTAAATGGTTATAGAGAGAATATTGTTCATACCATGTAGAGTATTGAACTATTAAAATAATGAACCCCTATTATTGATTTGAGATACCCTGTCTTTGATCTTGTAAAACTATTATTGATAAGCTTATTGATTCAACCCTTTGGTAACCTATCTTTTCTGTTCAAATTATTTGTTATGCCATGAACTGTTATAAACCCTATAATTACCTTTGCGAATCCCTTATAATGATGCCATATTCTTTTATCACCATATCCCCTATTGATCCTTGGAACAGTCTGATTCTTTTAACTTAAGTACCTTGTTATCATTGATTCAAAACCCCTAGAATTTCATCTTGCTTATCCTTGATTCGTTTCCTTCACTTTGATTTCTTGAAATTGAATCTAAGAATGAGTTTCGACTTGAAAGAGTCCAAATGATTTAATATCCTTGGTAATGATAAAATAAAATTTAGAAAACCTACTCTTTTTCCAACTCAAGATTTTCCAAACGAATTCCTGATGGATTGGATTGGACGTAAGAGGGTAGTGGGACTAGTCCAGTCATGGTAAGAGGCTAGCGGGTCTAGTCCAGTTTGAGGCTGAAATTATGCCTTTGGTACCTTAAAGACCGGATGGAGGTCGGTACGGGCTGATCACCCGTATTATAATGAAATGAAAGATAAAGTGGTCCAATCAAGGGTTCTATATTGATTTTAAAAAGGAATTGAAACTTTCTACTCAGTAATGGATTCTGTGGAAAATGAAAATGGTTTATATTGCTTTGAAAAGAGTTGATTGTGATATTGTGAAGCTTGTAGCTCGTGAACCCTGATTCTTAATTCTGTTAATCATTTAACTGATTCCTTATAATGAAAAGGTTGTCGCTTTCCGCTTGAAAAATCATTTGTGATCCCGATAATGATTTGTGATAAATGTCGGATTTCACCTTGCTTTGAGCCTTGTTCCTTGAAAGCCCCAAAATTTTCCCTTCATACCCCTTTTCTTAACCCGAAAGATAGAAATCTGCCACCTAGAACTGATAAAGTAGAATGCCCAGAGATTGGTAAAGTATATTGTGGATTTTATATTGTAGAACTGCTCTATAGTTACTTGCTGAGTTTTATACTCATATGTTTTCTTTTAATCTAACCATGGCAGTTAAGAAAGAAGATGGCCAGGCTTAGGCGCACTGCTCGTAAGAGCGTACCTGGTGGTCCCTATCGTGTTGAGAGCTTCTGGTTGCCAGAGCAGGTAGTGGTGTCTTTGAGTGAGCAAGCGCTTAGCCAGAGAGTTGTAAAGATAAAATGGGTTATCTGTCGGTTCCAAGCCGGAATCGATTATGTTTATTTAATATTATTTTGGGGTTGTAAGTTATATTTTATGATTGGTAGTTGTAATCTTGTCTCATACTTTATCCTGTTTGATCATGTTAGCAGTTAATCGGGGTTTATGCTTATTTAATTATTAGATTAAAGGTGTGTGGGTCCTCATTTCCTAACCCCGAGAATGAGGGCGTCACACTGTGGGAAAAGCATATAGAGTCTACTATCTAAGAACCAACATTGTTGTGGAATCAATACATATTGTGTTTGATGATAAAAAAATTGAAGGTGCAAGATGGAGATTTCCATGAAAGCCTCAAATTTGACAATGTGAAGATGGTTAGTGATGACAGTGATAATGAAAGTGATCAAGAAACTATAACTAAGGATAGTGCAGAAAAATCTATAACTAATGAAGCTAATAACTCAACATCCATCGAGTTACAAAATGCTTCATCCGTCGGGAGACAATATGTGTCATCCATCGGGAGACAATCAGCTTCATCCGTCGAAACTGAAAATACACCATCCGTCGGGTCATCAAAAGAAGCTGAAAGTCAGAATAGATCACTTATAGAAAGTTCCCCTTTCTCAAATCAAAGATTCACAAACTCAGGGGGAGTTTCTAATAATCAAAACTCAATCACACATCAAGACAGCAATGCGGCCCCTTCATCTAGAGCTAATCTACCTCATCATTGTTGATGTATCTTCTAGAGTTCAAACAAGGAGAACAACTCAAGAAAAATGTCTATATAGCAGCTTCCTATCTAAGGAAGAACCAAAGAAGGTAGAAGAAGCTTTGTTGGATCCTGATTGGATTTTAGCTATGTAGGAAGAGCTAAACCAATTTGAAAGGAACAATATTTGGAAACTGGTATCCAAGCCTAAAGGAAAGAATCCAATTGACACCAAATGGGTATTCAGAAACAAGATGGATGAAAATGGCATAGTGGTCAGGAACAAAGCTAGATTGGTTGCTAAGGGCTATTTTCAACAAGAAGGAATTGATTTTGATGAAACCTTTGCTCCTGTTCCAAGACTTGAAGCCATCAGAATTTTCTTAGCCTATGCAGCCCATGACAATTTCAAGGTCTATCAAATGGATATCAAGAGTGCCTTTCTAAATGGAGATTTGAAGGAGGAAGTCTATGTAAGTCAGCCTCCTGGTTTTGAAGACCCAAATTTCCCAAATCATATCTACTATCTTTTGAAAGCACTCTATAGATTGAAGCAAGCACCTAGAGCCTGGTATGACACTTTGTCAAAGTTTCTTTTAGAGAATCACTTCACTAGAGGTACTGTAGACAAAACTTTATTCTTTAGAAATGTTAATGGCTCTAGCATACTTGTTCAAATTTATGTAGATGGTATTATTTTTGGCTCTACAGATGAAAAACATTGCAAAAAGTTTGCCAAATTGATGTAAAGTAAGTATGAAATGAGCATGATGGGAGAACTAACTTACTTTCTTGGTTTACAAGTTAAGCAAGTTAGTGATGATCTTTTAAAGAAGTTTGATATAATGGATTGCACATCTGCAAAAACTCCCATTGCCACTGCAACTAAGCTTGAATTAAACACTACTTAAAAGTCTGTGGATATTTCTAGTTATAGGGGCATGGTTGGTTCACTTCTGTACTTAACAGCTAGTAGGCCAGATATAATTTTTCCTACTTGTCTTTGTGCTAGATTTCAGGCTGATCCTAGAGAATCTCATTTAGTAGCTATTAAGAGAATTTTCAGATATCTCAAGGGACACCAAAACTTGGCATTTGGTACCCTAGAGATTCTGGTTTTGATCTAACTGGTTATTCAGATACAGATTATGCAGGTTTTAGAATTGATAGAAAAAGTACAACAAGAACCTGTCAATTTCTAGGAAACAAGCTTGTGTCCTAGTTCAGTAAAAAGCAAAATTCAGTTTCTACTTCCACAGCAGAAGCTGAATATATTGATATTGGTAGTTGCTGTGCACAGATTTTGTGAATGAAAAACCAATTGCTAGACTATGGTCTGCAAGTGGAAAGAATTCCTATTTTCTGTGATAACACAAGTGCAATTTCCATTACTGAAAATCCAGTACAGCATTCGAGAACAAAGCACATAGACATCAAGTACCATTTCATAAGGGAACATGTAATGAATGGTACTGTGGAACTACATTTTGTTCCAAGTAAAAAACAGCTTGCAAAAATATTTACCAAGCCACTGGATAAATCCACCTTTTCAAGGTTGGTAAGTGAGTTAGATATGCTTAATTATTCTTAAATTATTTCAGGTATTTTTGCAAGTTGTAATGCAGCCGGAAATTTAATTGATTTTTCTGCCTTGGATGAAATTTTGGCTAATCAAAATTTACATCCTGACGGATGATCATTATCCATCGAGTTTGATCATCCGTCGGAATAGAATATCTAAAATTCAATTATTTTTTTGGATTATTTTAATAACCCGACGGATCACATGTTTTATCCTCATCCGTCGAGTGTTCCAAATCATGGTCGTTAATTCTCTGAACATCATCCATCGAGATTACTTACAGTCTGTAAGTATATGTCTACGGATGGTTGATAGAATTTTGATAGTTTATTCTAATTTAAACGGCTATTTTGGGTAATTTTTATTGGTCACTTTATTTTACTTTATTATTTTTGACAGTTATTTTCTGAGATAGTATAAAAGCAAAATTCATTTTCATTACTTTTCTTTTATCATTCTCTATTCATCTGCTCTAACTTCTTTCTTTCTTTAAAGTAATTACCCTCTCTCTTTCTGCAATTTTTACTCTCTAACAATGGCACCAGTCGTCAAAATCATGTCTCAAACTGGTTTTATCTATAAGAAGAACAATTTCACAGCTCTAGTGAACAAGGGGATTCAACAGTCTGGCGACTACCACAAAATGATGGATTTTGTGCAAGGCTGTAAGCTCAAATATGCCATGCTAGAGTCTCCCACCATCTACTGTGAGGTTGTGGAGGAAATATGGACAACTGCAGTGTACAACTGAACTGACAAGACCATCACTTTCACTATTAAAGGTAAGGAATTATGTGTTAATAGTGATATTGTTAAAGCATGCTTTAGGATTCCTGATAATATTGTCACTACTCCAGACACAGACACTGATATTGTTAGCATGTTAAACTCCATGGGTTATGCACTCACCATCTCTAAATTAAGTGAAATTAGGAGATTGGGTCTTAGGAAAGAATGGAGTTACCTGTGTGATGTAGTTACTAAAGTATTTTATGGTGAAATTAGCAATTTTGATTCTGTTAATATCTCCATGCTCAATATGCTTTACATGCTTGTAACTGATAAATACTTCCAATTTTAGTAATCTAGTCTTGTTTAAGTTGGGGTTTAAGTTAGGGGAGCTTAATAAGAGGGGTATGAGTGTGTATTATGCTAGATTTTCATTGATGCTTGCTAACCACCTCTCTGAGGATATTGTGCTTGAGAACCCATCCAACAAGTAAAATTGTTGGGTTCAAGAAAGAAGAATTATTGCAGATATCAATAGAGCAGATCACCATAAAGAGGTGCCACTCTTCTACTTTCCAGTAATGGAGGCACCTCAGGTAAGTGAGGTAATTTCAACTGTCTCTACTCTTCCAACCTCAAACATTTCTTTGCTTTCTAGTGCAGAAATGGAAACTGTGTCAATGATCCAACAGTTGCCTACCCAAGCTGCCAAACCATCAAAAGTTTCTAAATCCAAAGCTAAGAAAGCCCCCTCTGATTTCTTTCAAAAGAGATCAGTTGTAAAATCCACCAAACCTAAAGAAGGGAGTGTGAAGGTGGGTAAGAAAGGTGAGGGACAGGGTGAAAATCAAAGAAGCCCTAAGGATAAGGATGGTGAGCATAGTGTACCTAAACCAAGCCACGCCACAGTTTCCCAACAAACTGTGGTTGTTAATAAAGACAAAAGCTCAATTCTAGTTTCATCCTCCCAATAGGATGTAACTATTGAAATAAACTCTCAACCAGGAGCATAGAACAAAATGGGTAGGGACACAAGTTTACCACAAACTTACACAAGAAAGAAGAAAACTAAAACCCTTGGGGATGCACAGGGTACACACACAGTGCAAACTGGATCTAAAGACCCAGTCACTGCACCATCTCAAAGTCAAATTGATGTGGCTCCAATAAATATGGAGTCACAGCCAAAATCTGTACAAATTGAAACACCTCAAACACCAAATTCTTCCACACACTCTTTGGATGTTGACATGATTCAAATATCTCAACCATATTCTCCATCTTTGACTCTGTTGGAGAAGCCAAAAATCCATGCAAGTGAGCATCATCTTTTAGATGATTTGTTGGCTCACTTGCCATTTCTTTCTAAGACTATTGAGACATCTGTGCCAAAATTTTCATCAATCTGCACAGAGTCTACAATAGTCTCCACTCCACACTCATTCATTTCTACTCACTCAATAGATATTGTTCATCCATCGAGTAGTGATTGTATCCCGACGGATGTGCCTAACAGCACTCATCCGTCGGATAGTCAAATTACTAACTCGATGGATATTTCTCATCCGTCGGGTGTCTCTGCACAACTCCAAAGTTCAACTATAGTCACAAGTGCAGATGACTTAGTAATTGTGCAATCACTATTAGGATTGATGGAAGGTAGTGACTTGAGTGAGAGTCTGGGTTGCTCTTATGAAAAAGGAGAGGAAAAGAGTGATCCAATGTAGTCCATTTTTTAAGGACTGGCAAAAGTGAGTATGAGGAGTCCCACCTTAGATGGTGAAGGTGAGGGTGTGAGAGTGGGGAGCCAAGGTGAGACCTTGATGCAAGAAAAGAGAGAAAATGAGAGAAATGCAGGTACTGGAGATATAAGGGTGGATGTTATTGTAAGTGAGTTAGTGAATGTCCAGAATGCAGACAGGGAGGGAATATCTCAGCAAACTCAAGATGTTATAGATTCTACCTCCTTAGATGCTGAGACATTTACTCACCCTGTTCCAGCATATCAACTTCTAGCAGGACAGGGCAATGACAATGCAGAAAAAATGCTCAATTTGGTGCACACCACACAGTCCATGCAAAGAGCTAAGGATGCCATCACAGCTTTGCCCTTAACAGCTGGTGATGTTGATTATGAGACTGGTGGCTCAGAAGAATTCTTTGGAGGTGAGGGTGGAGATAGTGAAGAAGAGCCATTGGATATAGGGGAGAAGTAGGCCCTAGTTCAAGATCAAGCATGCCATCATGGGCCTTCTCCAAGAATTGTGATGATCACCATTTCAAGACCACACTCATCTAACTTATCAGCCAAACACAGTCTGCACTTCAATCAATCACAAATGCTAGCACCAAGAAGCTTCTGCAAGCACATCTTGTTTCTCTCCAACTACAGCAAATCTCAGGCTACCAATAAAGTCAAAATGTCTCCCTCATAAAAAATGAAGTTGATCAACTTAAGAAAGACATCTCTGACAAGTTGGAAGTTAAACTTCCAGAAGCCACAATGCTTGACATCAAAAGACAACTCAGGAAAAACTCTGATCTTGCAACCAAGGTAGATTCCTTGGACAAAAGAATGGTTGCTATGGAAGCTTCTCTTACAGCAATCCATCTACACCAAGCTCAACAAACAGACTTGCTTCAGAAACTGGTGGTTGCACAGACCTCCTCCTCTACTCAACTTACTGATAACAAAAAGGGGGAGAAAGAGAGTTCTAGGAGTGAGGGGGAGCAAAAAGTGCATAACATTCAAGTGAGTAAGGAAATTGTGCCAACAATTTCTTTCACAAAGCCACTAGCTAAAGACATCATTGATCTGATAAATGAAGCAGCAGCCACTTTGAGAGCAGCTGAGAAGAAGTAGTTTAGTCCAATCAATTGGGAGAAAATTGATGAGGATATTCAAAAGAAATTTGGTCTAGCAAAGAAGCCAGAAAAATCAGCAATTCATCACTCTCAAGTCAGGCAAATTTATGTGAATGATATGAGGATGAACTATCTGGAGAGAGGCCAGACATCCTGCATCAAATCTCCAAAGGCAGATCTAATCATGAAGCTAAAGGTGAACTACCCAAAGTCTTCACTCAAGAACCCTTTGGACACAGTGTATGAGGCACCAAAGCCTGATGAGAAGAAGCTGTTAGCCAGGTCTATAGCATTCTACAAAGATCCTGCAAATTCAGCTCTAAAAAGGAGAATTGACAAGGTTTTCAGAAATGGTAAGGAAATTTGTATGGTGGCTGGACACCCTCAATTTGCTGAAGCAAAAAGGGCAGAAAAGGCAAGATTGAAGCAAGAAAAGAAGCAAGCTGCTCTAGATGCTAAAAAGCTCAAACAAAAGAAGGAGCAAGCTGTTAACTTGGCCAAGTTGCAAGCTGTGAAACCCATACAACAAATTCCTGAACAACCATCTGAAACCACTAGATCTAAGGATCTGAAAATGCAAGAAGAATCACAGCAGAAAAGAAGGTTTAGATACAAACTTCATTCCAAGAGAAAAGTGAACTTTGATGAAGAAGGATTGGAAGATCGGTTTCCCAAAAAGTCTACTTCTACAACAACTCAAACATCCACGCCCTCTGTGGCACATGAAGAATTCAAGATAGATCCATCCAAGAATTTCCATGGTGAACCTATCATTCCAAAGGATGAGCCAATAGACTGGGATAGTCTACCAATTCCTGAACTCAATCTACCTCATTTCATGAAGCCAAAGAAAATAAAGACCAAAACAGTCAAGAAAGTGAAGCCCTCAACTCTCAGATCCAAGTCCCTAACCAAAGCTCAAACCAAGGTCAACAAGGGAGATATCATGTACATCTGTGACATCAAGGAATTCTCTGATCTAAATCTTTATCTAGATGAACTGGAAGAAGTTAGAGGGATTGATGCTTATAGGAATCTACCTGAAAGGCTAGTATTCAAGTACAAGGGAGGAAAAGAGATAACATGGCCACTTCACAGGATTCTTTAAGAGAGCCAATCTATACTGATAAAAGTCTATTCATCTTTCAAGAAGAACTTTGGATTCAATGTGACAGCTAGAAGACTAGTTATAAAGAAGATTGAAGAACTGATGAGTATTAGAGCCAAAGATGCACTCCCAAAGACTTTAACTATTCCTTACATAAGAAGTAGAGTGCATCTAAGGCCCTACTGGCTGATGGAATTCATGAATGATAAGGGAGTTAGAAGATTCTTCAGACTAGAGGACCAACTGAGCATCTCTAGCAATGAGACTCTACTGGAAATGCAAGAAATGCTAGATCTGTCAGAAGTTGAAGAACTTGAATTCCAAAGACAGCTCCAAAATCAGATAGAAAAAAACAACAGGAATCTTGGAATGAAATTCAGACCATCAAAGAAATAGATCAATTTGCTCAGACTAGAGGAGCACCTTGAAAATGACTGTGAGCAAATCTTTGTACACTTTGTCTTGTAAATTCTTAAGTAAATATTGCAGCACTTTTTAGTTTTATCTACTACCTTTTAAATTTGTATTTTTGGGGTGTTTTGTTATCATCAAGTTTCTCTTAATTTATGGCTACAATTCTAGTAGACATAAATTGGGGGAGATTGTTGGGAATATGTTGTGAACTTGATGATTACATTAACAAAACACCTTAGTAGATTTAACTTAGTGAAAAATGTAGCACCTGGCAGATGATCAATTATAGTCCCGACGGATGATTCAATATAGTCCTGACGGATGACTAATTGATATCCATCGGGTGAGTAGCTTATGTAATAATGTCATGTAGCACATTTCTGCAAACATCTTTGTATAGATTCTGTAATAGCATATAAGTCATGTTGACTTTAATTAGATATGCAGAATAGGTTGATTAATTGTAAATATAAGATGTCTTGTAATTTTGTATAGTAAAATGAAGTCAAGTGTCAAATAGCTACCCGACGGATGGTCAACAAAGCTACCCGACGAATGATCAACAAGGCAACCCGACGGATGACAAGCATGTACCCGACGAATGATCAATTCAAACATCTGTTGATAGTGACAACACTGTCACATGCGTTGGGTGTTTACAAAAGGAATGTGGAAGCCTGTTTAACAGGAATTGAAGAATAAAGGAGCATTACCATTTCCATGCAAGTTAAGAAGATTTTCAAAGATGCTGGAATAAAGTAGTGAAGCAGTATGGAGTTTGACTTGATAGTTTTGTTTTATTATCCTGTCTTATTACCATGTAAACTTGGTGATATATAAACCAAGTGTAGCTAGTCGAACAAACAACTAAGCAAACACTTTTAGAAGAGAAATAGAAAAAGCTGTAACTGTTAAGAATTTCTCTGTAGTTTGTTTGTTCACTTGTAAAGCAGCTCTGAGACAATTTGTTCTTCACAAAGTTCTTAATTATATATATATATATATGGTGGATACTTTCAAATCCACCAGAAAGTTTTAAAGACTTGTATTTTTATTACTTTGTGTTTTTGATTTATTTAACTTGTGATTCCGCACCTTGCAAATCAAAATACTTATATATATATAGTTTGAGTTAGAACATTTTATAGTTTCAAAAAAAAAAGTTTACTAGAATTACATTCAACCCCTTCTGTAATTCTTACTGCATTGTTAGGGGTTGATAAGAGACATGGTCATACCAGCTCATTATGCTCCTAAAGTTCCATCTGAATATACTGACCCTGAAAAGGAGAAAGTCTCCCTGGACAGCAGCTTACAATTGATATTGATTGAGTCACTTGACAATGTAATATACAACAACATTGTCAACTGTGACACTGTTAAGCAAATATGGGAGAAAATTAAAATACTATGTGAAGGAACTGAGGAAGTTAGATCTAATCAAAGAAGAATACTGATTTCACACTATGAGGGTTTTATGGCTAAGCCCAAGGAAAGCATTACTAAAGTGTTTGAAAGATTTAATTCTTCTTCCAAGGCTGAAGAAAATCTCATGGACAACCAAAGTGTCAAGACTCCTGTCAAAGAAACCAAGATTGAAGATGCAAGTAAGAAGAAAAAAATAGAAGTGGGAATTGGGAAAAATAAAAGCAACAATCTGAACTATGTTGCAGACATTCCTGGCAAGAAGTGTGGAATATGTAGTTATACAAATCATTCAACTCATCCTTGTAAAAAGGGTGTTAGTAAGCCAACTGAAGGAACCTACAAATATAATGAAGCAGATTTAGATGATCCCTACTCATTCTGTGATAAGTTTGATTGCATTCCTTGCAACTTGAAAGTGATGAAGAGTTGTCACAAACTGAGAGTAGACTTAAGAGAAACACAGATTGAGTCTACATCAGAAAGGGAAAATGCACAACAATCATTGAACTCTATTTTATCTAAAATTAATCACTCTACTTCTGCTAAATCAGTTAACAAGAAGAAAGCACCCAACACTTCTTGGGTTACTAAACACACCTGAATCTCATTGTGTGCAGGGCAAAGTGAAGAAATTTATATGGATCATTGACAGTGGATGTTCCAGACATATGATAGGTGATAAGGCCCTGCTATCACAGTTCGAGGAGAAAGCTGGCCCATTGGTGACCTTTGGAGACAACATCAAAGGATTCATAATGGGATATGGCAAGATTGTTTCTGAAAATGTTGTCATTGATGATCTAGCACTAATAGCTGGTCTTGAGGTGAATCTTCTCAGTGTTAGCCAATTTGCAGACAAAGGCTTTGAAGTTTTATTCAACAAAAAAGAATGCACCTTTATCAGCAAGAAAACTGGTGAAATTGCTCTGAAAGGAGCAAGGAAAGGAAGCTTGATTGTTGCAGACTTGGAATCAACAAATAAGGATGGTATTTGCTGCTTCTATACCAAGGCATCAGAAGAATAAAGCAAGCTATGGCATAAGAAGCTGACTCACTTGAATTTCAAGGCAATTAGCAACTTAGTCAAAAAGGAGTTAGTGAGAGACATGCCCAAGCTGGAGTTTGCTCAAGTTGAAGTCTGTGAAGCTTGTCAGAAAGGAAAGATGAAAAGATCTAGTCACAAATCAAAAATTGTGAATTCTATTAGTGCACCTTTGCAACTAATTTACATGGACTTGTTTGGCCCAGTAAATGTCTTATCTATTTCAAGGAACAGATATGCACTTGTGATGGTGGATGATTTCTCAAGATACACTTGGGTAGAGTTCATGAACTCTAAAGATGAAACTCCACAAATCATAATTGAGCACATTAAGAAGATAGAAAAATAGGCTGAGGACTACAATTGTGTGAAAAGACTGAGAAGTGACAATGGAATAGAATTCAGAAATGCTACATTAAGTGTATTCTGCAAAGGTAAAGGCATTGTTCAAGAGTTCTCAGCTGCCAGAACACCTCAACAAAATGGAGTAGTTGAGAGAAAGAACAGAACATTGGTTGAAGTTGCTAGAATAATATTGCAAGATGCCAAGTTGCCAACAAGTTTCTGGGAAGAGGCTGTCAATACTGCATGTTATACACAGAACATATATCTCATTAACAAGGCACATGGCAAGTCACCCTACTCAATCATGTCCAATAGAAAGCCTTCTGTAAAGCATCTTCATGTGTTTGGAAGCAAGTGTTACATTTTAAAAGACAACTCTGAATATGTGGGAAAGTTTGACTCAAAAGTCTTTGAAGCAATTTTTCTGGGATATTCACTGGAAAGAACAACCTAAAAAGTCTATGTGATTGATCAAAAGAAGATCATGGAAAGCAAATGTGACCTTTGATGAAGACAAGTGTCCAGGCTGGGAATGCCTTGATGACAATGAAGCTGAAGCCCTTGCATTTGATAACCTCAACATTGATAGTGATTTTGATGGAGAAGATGAAGTTAATGCACAACAAATGATGTACGAAGAGTCTGCTGAGCAAGAAAATCATGGGAATGGAAGCTCATCTCAAACACCTGAATTTGATGGCACAAACTCAGGGGGAGAAAGAGAAGAAGGATCCACTAGTCATATCAAAAATGAAGAAAATGATGAAGGCATTGGTCAACAAATACACACAAGAAAGTGGGATATAAGTCACTCTAGAGAAGCAATTATTGGTGATCCTACTGCTAGTGTGAGGACTAGAAGTGCAATAGCTAATGAGTGTCTACATGCATGTTTTCTGTCTCAAGTGGAGCCTAAGAAAATTGATGAAGCTCTACTGGATCCTGATTGGATATCTGCCATGCAGGAATAGTTAAATCAGTTTGAAAGAAGCAAAGTCTGGAAGGTAATTCCTGCACCAAAGAACAGAAGCATTATTGGAACAAAGTGGGTGTTCAGGAACAAAATGGATGAAAATGGTATAGTTACCAGAAACAAAGTAAGGTTGGTTGCAAAAGGCTACTCACAAGAAGAAGGGATTGATTATTATGAACCTTTTGCTCCTGTTGTAAGACTTAAAGCTATAAGATTTTTTCTAGCATTTGCTGCACACTCAAATTTCAAAGTGTATCAAATGGATGTCAAAAGTGCCTTTCTGAATGGTGAGCTAGAAGAAGAAGTTTATGTGCAGTAGCCCCCTGACTTTGAGGATCCAAAATTACCTAACTTTGTGTATAAGTTACTCAAGGCTCTATATGGACTAAAACAGGCACCTAGAGCTTGGTATGACACACTATCAGATTTCCTATTAAAGCATGGTTTTACTAGAGGAACCATATACAAGATTCTCTTCTACAAGAAACATGGTGAAGATATGATCCTAGTTCAGATCTATGTGGATGATATCATCTTTGGTTCTAATAATGAGAAGCTGTGCCAAAGATTCTCCAAGCTTATGCAAAGTGAATATGAAATGAGTATGATGGGGGAACTAAGTTACTTCCTTGGACTCCAAGTCAATCAAAGAAGTGATGGTATCTTCATCAGCCAAACTAAATATATCAAGGATCTTCTGAAAAAGTTTGGAATGATTGACTGTTCACCTGCATCTACACCTATGTCTACTGCAGCAAAGTTGGATGAGGATAAAAAGGGCAAGAATGTAGATATCTCAAGCTACAGAGGGATGATTGGATCATTGCTTTACTTAACAGCAAGTAGACCAGACATCATGTTTGCAACATGTCTATGTGCAAGATTTCAAGCCAATCCAAAAGAATCACAATTGATAGCTGTAAAGGGGATTTTCAGATACTTGAAGGGGACTTCTAACTTGGGATTATGGTATCCTAAGGGAACTAGTTTTGAAGCTGTTGGATACATAGATGCAGATTCTGCTGGATGCAGGGTTGACAGAAAGAGTACTAGTAGAAGCTGTCAATTTCTTGGACAAAGACTTGTATCCTGGTACAGCAAGAAACAATAATTTGTATCAACTTCTACAGCTGAAACTGAATACATAGCTGCAGGAAGTTGTTGTGCTCAAGTGCTTTGGATTAGAAATCAGCTAATGGACTATGGCCTAGTGTTACACAAAATTCCTATCATGTGTGACAATACTAGTGCTATATCTATAGTAGCTAATCCAGTTAATCATTCTAGGACAAAGCACATTGATGTGAGGTACCATTTTATTAGAGAACATGCTACTAATGGTACCATTGAGCTTATTTTTGTACCAACAGAAAAACAACTAGCTGACATTTTTACTAAACCTTTGGATGAAGCAACTTTCACTAGATTTGTAGGTGAAATTGGAATGCTCAATTTTTCATCCTAAGGCAAGAACTCAGCTAATGCTTTGCAGCAGATTAATCTCCAGTAAATCAAAGTTAATTTGATTAAAGTGGAAATTAACTGAAATATGAATTATAAATATTTCAGAAATCTCTGCATATTTGTTTTTCAAATTCAATTAACTTGAAATTTTTCAAATTCTGAGTAAACTGCTTAGTTGTTAATTTACATCATTTATATGTAAAATTAACATACAAGGCAGAATCACAATAACCAAAAGTATCTAGCAAACTGAGTTCTCGATAAGTATAAATTGACTTCTCAACAAGTCATTTTAGGATTTCTTGAGTGAGTCCTCGATAAGTCAACTCACTGACTTCTCGAGTGACTTCTTGATAGGTTTAAAATGACTTATCGACAAGTCCTTGTAGAGTTCTCTAATAATGTTCATTCACAGAGTTCTCTACAAGTACAATTCTTTACCTATCAATAACTCAGAACTGAAATAATTTAAACTGATAAATTATTTTGGTAAATTACTTTTGGAAAATTTATTCTAATTTTATTTCAAATTTATTCAAATAAAATTTAGAATTGATTCAGTCCGCTTTTCGGACAAACTGGGTATTTATTTGACATTTCGATAAGTCAAGTTTGAGTTCTCTATAAGAGTAATTTAAAATGACTTCTCGACATGTACTTCATTTCTTTAAATGACTTCTCGATAGACAACTCCAAATGTCTATTTTTGAGTTCTCGACAAGTCATCTACTTTCACTATAAATACCCAGACTTATCGATTAATTTGAACTTGGAATTTTTCAAAATTCTAAGTAAACTGAATATTTATTACTTCATATCCTCAGTATATGAACTTAATAAAAAATAGATCAAAAGAAGCAAAAGTATGAAAAACTGAATAAATTTAATTCATAAGTTCTGTTCAGAAAAATATTTTTAACATACTGTGTCTCTAATTTCTCTGATTTATTGACACATCTTCATGCTTATATGATTTCTTGTTTACGTGGAAATAGGTTAGTCCAATGTTAGTAGACTAGTACATTATTTGTGTTGTTTTGAGTATGTTGATAGTGGTTAATTTATTTGACTGAATGCTGATAGTAGGAGTTACTTTTTGTGTAGGGAGTACGTGCTTATTTGCATAGGGAATAGTCACTCTCTAAAGTAAACTAATATTCTTGAGTACTTGCATGGGGAATAGTAACTAGTCATTTCTAGCTGTCTAATATGCGTATGTGTTTATTATTCATATTATCCGGGTAACTCAAGAGTCCATTGGTTTCTATCTTTACTCCCTCTATAAATTAAAAATGCCTCCCTCTTTATCATTCATCAGCACTCTCCTTCTAATAAACTTTTTAGCCTCAAAACTCACCTATTATTCTTTTCGCTCCAATGGATGCCCCCGTTTTTCACACACTCAACCACAATGTTTATCTTCCAGCTCGAAACCTGAATGACGATAAGGTCTATTATGACCCTTTTGGACTTCAAATCTACATCAAGGGGTTCGTATGTAGCCCTTTTGATCTTCCACGAGAGATCTTTGATGAACTCTTATGGGATGATCAACTTGGTATTCTTTTCTTTGAGATGGAAGTCTCTTTTGAGCAGGAGAGACGAGCAGGGTGGATGAGCAGCAACGACTTGCTGCTCTGGAACTGCAGGAGTGAATTATTTCTCTTGCAAACTCCATGTCCAGAGCGTACGAGCGCAGGGCAAGGAGGTTGGTGGCAGAGAAGAAGAAGGTTGAACTAGAATAGTTAGGATTAAGATTTACTTGTTAAATCTATGTCTTAATGTACTATGTTTCCATTTTTAATGAAAGTTCTGATTCTTGTCTTGCAATCTCTTGTTTGTGTAATAATTACTATGTGTTTATATCTATATTAAATTTTGTCTTCTTTGCAATAATGCTTTCAACTAAAATATCTTACAATGTATTTGTCTAATGAAACTCCAAAAAGATACATTTGTTCAATGTATTACAGGTTTATACAAAACATCAATAGGGAATTCAAATAATCAATTCACAGGTATTGGTGCTAAAACTGCAGCTAAAACAATTCAAAACCAAACTGCAGTTTACCCAGGCACAGCAACACAAATACTAACTCAAACACAATCCCACTCAGGTAACTCTCAAAAGGAACCTATTTTACAAAAGGACAAAATCCCCAAAATGTTCTTCGGTTATTTTGTTGTTTGAGAAAAAGGAACTGGTATCACAAATATGGAAATTTATCAGCTTTTCATGAATATCACTAATGCACCTACATGTGCAAAACAGTCTTAACAGACTGATAGGTTTGAGGGTAGTACTCATGAGGGGGAGCTATCTAAATCCTCTCTAATTCAATTGGAGGTTCCTCAAGGAACAACTCCCCTCATAACTCTAGCAGAGGCTACCCTAGCAGTCAAAGCTAGAAGAACAATTACCTATGACAATGTCTTAAGAAAGGCAAGCTTAGCACATTCAAGTGCCAGTGTGTTGCAAGACACACAAGGGTTTAAGGCTGGTGCGCATGGCAGTAACCCAGTCAAATCCCCTCCAATTCAATTGGAGGTTCCCACTACAAGTGGAGGACAACACACCGTCATAACCACAGAGAAATCTGTGAGTCAAACTGTGACCCCGGTCATAGATGCTTATGCACTCATTTTTCTGGTGAAATGAGTATGATTAGCCCTATATGGTCTTCTCCTAATCATATGATCACAGATTAACTCTTCTGAGCCCTCTCTTATTTCTGTAGGACAAACAACAATTGAGCCTTTCATGTGAGAATGAGAGAATAGATTGACTGGAAAAACAGAAAATAAGATAGGCAGGATCCTTCCTGGCAAAAGGAGAGGTAAAATGAGTTTATGGATTTAGCAATCCTTGTGAGATAACTCTGACTCTTAAAAGTCATGAGACTAGTGTAGTGAGAAGTAGTGAGACTACTTATTCAAAAGAACAGAGAGTTTAGGATTTTCCTATTCTAATCTACTTGGTAAACTCATCACTACAGACTTCACTAAAACTTGAAGCTGCTAATAGTGTTCTACATGAACATTGACAAAAGCTTGAACAATGTGCATCTAGCTGGATCTTTCTTCCTGAAGATAATTTCAAAAAGGGGGAGAATATATCTAAATGCCAAAACAGCTAATGGATGTTGCCAGATAATAATATTCTTTTCTTGATAAGGGGAGAAAGAAGAATAAATCTAAATGCAACTCAGCAGCTCACAAAAGAAGATCAGATGGGGAAATTGGGTTGTTGGGTTCCGTATTTAGATAAAGTTTTGACATCATCAACCAGAACTTGTGCATAATTTTATAATGAACAAATTGGGGGAGATTGTAATATATAATAGATGATGTCAAAGATTACTGAGGCTGAAAATGTCATTAACAATCAGTTAAGCTTGGGGTCAATCCTAAGTAAGTTGTATTGTTATCTAAATTTTTATTCTGTACATGTAACACTTAAAATCTGTAAAAAAAAATGCAAAGGAGCAGACTAGAGTCTTTTTCCTAAAACAGTCTCAAGCCTAAGGATTCTATCTGGAAGAAGATCAAGAAGATCATGCCTCAGAAGAATTTTGAAGAAGCTTGGAGTTGAATAAATCTGTTTGGAGAAAAATGTTCTAAGTCAAGATCTCTACAAGTCACAGATTTAATGTTATAGACAAGTCATTCCTTCACTAGAGAACTCAGAGTTATCGACAAGTCTATATCCATTCGAGAACTCAGAGATATCTACAAGTCAAGTGAAGTTATTAAGACTAGAGATCTCGATGAGCCGAAGACCTCTACAAGCCAAACTCATTATGGAGCACCAGACATCTCGATAAGCCTTTATACTTGTCGAGATATCAAGTGTTCAAATGAATCAAACTGGAGATCTCGAAGTACAATCTCGAAGTACAGAATTGCAGATCAGTTTAATATCCAAGATAAACAATCAACAAACAATCCAACAGCTGCATTTATAAGTCTACAAAAAGCAGCTTGAAGAGTATGCAAGATCAATGGCAAAGATTAACTGACAGAGGAAGATTAAAGTAAACACGGGATGCTAAAGATATGCTAAGCCAGAAATAGAAGATTTGCTTTTCTATAAATAGAAATGACAAGTGACAGTTTAGAAAAGCTAATAACATGTTTATTATCCACTGTGTAAACCAGCAGTTAACTGAGCTATAAAGTTAATACTGGTCCTATAGTTAGAAGTAACAAATGAGATCAAAATTCTTGCAATACTCTCGAGAAGAAGCTGAGCTCTTTAACTTAGAAGAGCTTAGAAATTTTGTAGCAAAGCATCTTAATTTTTAATATAAAAATTAAGTGAGTTTTGAAGATCCGTGTTCTTTATTTTATGCAAGTTTAATTTCTTCATGAACACTTTTCTATACAAGATTTAATTTACTTTGTTCAACCATTATCTTTCAAGAAAAGCCTAAAATTAGATAACACATTCAGCCCCCCCTCTGTGTGTGATTCATTACCTAACAATATTGATCATCGCTAAAAATATTATACTATTAAATCGAATTATAACAAAATAATATATATTATTCATCCAGGCTAAATAAATATTATACAATTTATCCAATTTGAAGCAAAATTAAAATAAAAATAGAAATCGATCGAGTAAAATAAAATTATATATGTTATTTATCCATACTAAAATAAAACTATCCTATTAATTTGTGCGTAAAAATTTAAAATCAAACGAAAAATAATTAGTTGAATTTGTTTGTGTAATGGTCCTTGAGTTAAAACACAATAATGTAAATTATCGGTATGAGATAAAACAAAATCAATATCATATTAAATACTACCTCCGTCCCATGGAATAATATACGTTCACTATTTGCACGCATCTCGAAACTTCTATAAAGTTTAGTTTCATAATATTTTTTCTAATTTTTTTTTGAATAAAAGTTTAATCATAAAACATATATTCAGGAAAAAAAATTAAAAATATTATAGAGTTATGTTTTAAATGAGCATTGAAAAGCGTGTCAAAAAGTAATGTATAGAATTTAATGGAAAGAGGGAGTATAATTCTTATACTTTTATCTGAACTTCAACTTAAATCTAGACTATATTATAATTAATGTAATATTAATAGTTTGGTTGATCGGTGGGTCGGTCGGTCAATTCTAATTTTAATGATATTAAAGTCAATTTCTTCTACGAACATAAATTCTAATTTATACCAAACTTTTATCTATATATCTATCTATCTATCTACCTACCTATCTATGGTATATTATATTATAATAGACGAAATAATATAAGTTACGTAGTCGATTTGTAAATTCTAATTCAAATTATATTATATTATATTACTTAATTACATTTATTTAATTTTAGTAAATTCTAATTCAAAATATATCAAACTCGTTAAAAAATACTTCTAATTATCATACGACAAGGATTCAATACTTAATTTTTTCAAACACCCAATACCAGGAGTAATGAACATCAACAGACAAATTATTACCAAAAAAATTAAAAAAAAATAAGATTTATCAAACTCCCAAAATAATTAAGTCCATTATCAGACAAATACAAAGCACCCAAATTACTCAAATTATCATAACTATTAACAATATGATCAAGAATCAATCAAATATCAAATATCAAACACCTTTCGAGATCAAGAACATTATGTCCACTCAACCTTATCCCAAAACACCCACGACAACTACATGTATCTAACTGGGTTGGATACAAATTTTTCTAAATCTATTCAGCTTATGAACTTATTTATTTTAAAATTTAATATTATAAATAATATACTTATTCAAACATGCTTATTTTTTAATAAATATATTTAATACAATATTAAAATAATAAAAAATAAAATAATTATTATTTAAAATAATCGTGCATAGCACGATTTTAGGCTAGTTATTATTAATTAGTATAAGTCATAAATTCAAATTATATATTCGATCGGCAAACATTTATCGATAAATTATTATGAATTTATAAGTCATAACCAGTCTTATAATTTGCCCCCAAACATGCCAAGATCATATGTTTATAATAAAAGTTTATCTATTAAATATGTGACACATAAATATGTGAATAAATTTATACTCCCTCCGTCCCTAAAAATATTTTCTATTTTTATTGGATACGTTTGCCAATACACACTTTTGATTGTTAATATCTTTAATTTCGTATAGTATTAAATATAAAAAATTTATTGTATTAAAGTACTCATAAATACGAATTCAACAAAATCACTCATGAATATATTTAATATTATAAATTAGACGTAAATTAGTAATTAATCATTTATCATGAACAGTACAAAATATCAAAACAGGGACAACATTTTGGGTGAGGGAGGGAGTAATGATTATACCCAGTGCGGTGGAGAACGTGACAAAAGTTGTTTACTGTTCAAGATTGCATATTTTGTTACAGTAGTAAAATGAGTATTTGACGAATTTTCCAAACAATCTTTTAATCATGGGAAAAGGAGAAAACCTCGGTGAATGAAAAATAAACGGGAGGACAGCGGATAAGAAAACAATTTAATTTTGTAGTAGTGCCAGCAAATTTGGTCAGGGTTGACAGACTTGCTTTTCTATCACATCCTCAGATAGGGGTGTGTACGAGTCGATTCGGTTCAATTTTTACCGAAAATCGTTACTAAACCGTACATGTTAGTTCGGTTCAGTTTTTACCTATTAATCGTAACCAAATTTTTCAGTTTTTATTTAATTATTTTTTTTGGCAAATTTATTTAATTGTAAACTTAAAAATATTATAAAATAAAAAATGAAAGAAAATTTTAATATTCAACGAGAAAGTTTCTATAATTATAAGTTTGAAAAGAATAGTTAAACCTCTAAAATGAAACCGAAGTACGGTTGATTGATTCTATGAAGATGAAATCAGAATGTTTATACAGAAAGCTTACTGATCTAAAACTTAAGAAAATATATAATATATAATATATGAAAGAAAAGTTAGCAGCAACCAACTTGTCAGGTTTAAAATATATTTGTTAGGCTCTGCATATATAAAACATTTTTTATTTTTTATTATGTATAATTATTAATAATATTAAATAGACGGTTAAGTTTTCCGGTTCTATTATAAAGGTTAAACCGAAATCGTTACCAAACCGTTCCATCGGTTCGGTTCGGTTACGGTTTTTTTCGATTTTTGTCGGTTTCAATTTTTTTCAATTTGGTTTTTCAATTTTTTGAATCGGTTTCGGTTTTTATTTGTTCACCCCTACAGCGTCAGATGTAAATAACAAATACAACAGGAGTAATAAAATAGAGGGAAGGACGGAAAGGGGGTCTTTTAAGAACATCAAATTGAACACAAGGGCAATGGGTAGTTTAGGCTGAATAAAAAATTGAATTAAAATTGAAATCGAACTTAAAATTGTGGAGAAATTTTTATTTGAAGCTAAAATTGAAAAGTAAAAATCCCGAACCAATTTTAATTATTCAGTTTTTTAGGCTCTAATCAAATTGAATCGATTATAACATATATAATTTTTTTTATCAATTTTTGAATTATTTCCAAAAAAAAATTGTTTGCAATTTCGGCCTATTATCTAAGATTTGTATATTTTCTGTACAAGTTACTTGCGTTTTGTAATACAATGCATTGCCATTGCCTTCTTTCTTGTAAACTGCTCAGTAATGTAACATTCATGCAAGAGATTGTGCGGGGTATTGGCATTCTATCACAATTTTAGAAGAAATGATCCAAAATTTCATAATCCGCAAAAATACATATTTCTATCACAATTTTAGAAAAAATATCCAAAAATGATACCTTTTATCATTTAAAATACATTTTTTATTTTAAGTTTCTACAAAACATATTTTTTATTTATGTTTAAATTAATTTTAAAATATAAAATAAATTTTATAACATATTAAAAAATTATGTTAGGTCACACAAAACTGTAGAATGGGGTTGAATACAGTGTTATTACAATCAAATCGATCTTGAACACAAGTAACAGTAAACAGATATATTCAATATAATGAACTCTGTTACTAAGGAACTGTCCTCTCTCAGTGTTGAACAAATATTACTAAGAGCTGCTAGGTTACAATGTATAATCTTCTCGATAATGATAACACATATAGTGTAAACCCGAAGTCTGTGTATATATAGTAGACAGTTACAAGATAACTTCTAATTGATATGGAATATAATTCCGTCTCCTAAAATATATCAATCAGATATCTTCTACAAGTCTTCCAGTCTTCTAACTCTTTCCATGCATATCTTATTTTGTTTTAGTATCGATCTTCTACTGTAAATCAGCTTCCTTCCTTAACTGTAAGTCCTCCCACACTTAAGTTCTGATATGACCTTAAGTTCTGATATGAAGTTCTGACTTCCAGTAAGTCCTGATTCCAGTAAGTCCTGATTTGTACTGTTGTTAAGTTCTGAAAACTAAATACAAATCATATTAGACATGATATCTCAAATATATCTAACAATCTCCCCCAACTTGTAAATTATGCAAAATATACAAGTTAATAGATTTGATGATGTCAAAAACATTTAAGTACAAATGCAATAAGAGTTTAACTAGATAACTAACTACAACTTATAGTCCTTGTAACTTTTACCAATCTTACTGAGTCAATCTGAATCCATGATGATTCTTGACAAAGTGTGATATCAGCTTTTCTTCTTTAAGCCTCAGGACTTGAGAGAGTGTAGTCTTGACTTGCTTCATCTCTTCATTCTGACTTCCAATCTGATAGATTACAGTCCTTAAAGTAGAGATATGGTTTCTTTCTAAACCATCATTCAGTCTTATTACCCTAGGATGAGAAGAATCTTCATTGTAGCACAGACATTTATCTTTCAGTATCTCTTCAAGCTTAGCATAATTCTTCCTCATTGGAATTTCACTTCCATCATCTTCAACAATATTAGGAACGAATTTTGTAACTCTTGAACTAGAAATTCTTGCTTTATCTCTGATGGTCTTCAATATGAACTTTGACCATCTCCTAGTAATATCAGACTTTACCTCTAAAAGGTAATGAAAGAATTGAAGTTCTTTCAGTGATTTGTTTAGCACATCTGATTCTGTCATTTGATATGTCCTTTCATCTTCAAGAAATAGAATCAGATGTTCTTTCACATTGTGCTTGTTATGAGCATCCAGTACCACTTGAACATAAATAACCTTATCAAGATGTTTCCGTGTAACATCTTCAAACGGTCTGTCAGTCAATAAAAATGGATCTCTAGTAGCAACTTCAACTCCTGTTTTAATCTTTGCTTCATCAGAACCTAGTCCAGCCCTGTCTCTTGGTTCTCTAGCATTTAACCCAATAGTCATGAAAGTAGACAACAGTTGGCTTTGCTTTGGATCTGATGGTTTAATATTTTTCCACAGAAGTTTCTTTTATCAGCTACTTCCATTTTGTTTAAATCAACTTGAGCACTGTCAGAGGTTGACTTGATGACTTTATCAGAACTTGCTGTTTCAGTTATATTTTTGTTATTCCCAGTGGACTAACAATGAGATTTACAGAAGGGAGGTTGAATGTAAATTTCAAAACTTTTTCAAGTTTTGAGCAGTTTCTAAGGCTAAGTGTTTGAGTGATCAAATGTGTGTGAATTGCTTGAAGCTGATGCAGGCAGATATATATTCAAACACAAATGTAATGAGCACAAAGAACTTAAAAACTTTTCTGGTGAATTTGTTGTTCCACCAGAGATGTGTTATTTCAGAAAATCTGTGATTCAAAGAATTAAATCACAGCTGCTTCCTAGTACAAACTAGATGATTTTCTCTTTTGATATTTCTAAACAGCTCAGGAAAATTCATATCTAATTACTAGCTGCTACTTGGTTTATATATCACCAAGTTTACAAGTGAAGACAAACTGTAAAATACAATTGAAAAGATTCTTCACATGTTTCTTCTTCATTTCTCTATCCAATGCAATCTAGGAAAATCTGTAAATCTTTGAATACTTCCTTGTTTGCATCAGAATGGAAATGCTGCATTTTCTTGATTCCTCCTAGAGGCTTCCACATTCCAGTATGTCTCTGTCAACCCATGTGCCTCTGTCAGCTTGTGAATTGTCACTATCAACTGCTAATGAACTAAGCATCCGTTGAAGCTTTCATCCGTTGATGCCTTATCCGTTGAGGCTTTATCCGTTGATGCATTATCAGTTGAAGTCTTTATCCGTTGAAGCACTTATCCGTTGATGGATATTATTCGTTGAAGCATTAGAGACATCCGTTGAAGCTTTGTTTCTTATCCGTTGAAGGTCTTCAATATCCGTTGACACTTCTTCACTTATACAAAATTACAAGGCATGAAATATTTACAATTAGCCCTCCTATTTGTACATCCATTAGTAGTCAACATGACTGATTATTTCCTAACAACATCTAAGAATTACAGCTTGAAACCAGAGAGTGAAATGTGCTACAATACTAAACTTATTGCTAAGTAAAGCTACTCCTTCAACGGATAGCCAAGATGGTCTTATTCGTTGAGGCTACAAACACTAGATTTCTACTTAAGTGTTTTGCTTAACTTATCATCAAACTTATACACATATTCCTAACAATCTCCCCCTATTTATGTCTACTAGAACTGTAGGCATAAATTTGGGTTTAGCTTGATGATAACAAAACACTTAACAAATATATAAACTGTAATAAAGCAGAAATTCAAAAGTGCTACAAAAATGTATATGCTGAGATGGAATTGAAGAATTATATTGTTTCCAAGGGTGCTCCTTTAGCCTGAGCAAATTACTTTCTTTTCCTTTGATCCCTGGTTTTCTTTCCTAGCCTCCTGTCATTCTCCTCTATTTGAAGTTGAAGTTGTCTGTAGAATTCAGCTTCATCTTCTTCATTGATATCTAACTTAGATTGCATATCCTTGAGAGTTTCATTACTTGCAATCTTTAGCTGATCTTCAATTCTGAAAAATCTTCTGACTCCTTTGTTGTCTCTGAACTCCATCAACCAATGAGGTGATTTATGAATTGTAATTCCTCTTTCTTGAATGAGTAAAGTTCTAGGCAAAGCATTGGGCTCCCTCCAAGTTTTCCTTATGTTGGCAATCTTGTTGAGAATCTCAGTCTTGGCAGTCCTGGTAAAGCCAAAATCCCTTTGTATGGCTGAGTAGACTCTGATCAAGGTAGAGTAGCCTTCATTCATAATTCTGTGAAGAGGCCATGTTCTTTCCCCAGCTCCTTTGTATTTGAACACTAGTCTTTCTGGTAGTTGTCTGTAGGCAGCTATTCCCCTTACATCCTCCAGCTCATCCAGATAGAGTTCAATGTCTGAAAATTCTTTTATGTCACAGATGTGAACATAATCATCTTTAGAGGTTTGAGGTTTAGGCTTAGGCTTCTGTGTGAATTTGATTGAGGCTTTAGAGGGTGTTGATTGGATTCTTCTTTTCTGCTTCTTTGATGGTGGAGAAGAGGTTAGGAAGGTGGGCAATTTGATGGTGTCCCAATCAATTGGTTCCTCCTTGGGAATGATTGTTTCACCATGAATGTTCATGAAGGGGTCAGGTACAATGGGTTCAGGAATAGAGGGTAGTGGTTTGGATATTGATTGGGTTTCTTCAGTCTTATCTACCTTCTTTCTCTTTGCATTGACCTTCTTTCTTTTCCCTTTCTGCCATTCTTCCTTACTTCTTTCCTCCATCTCAGTACCAACCATGTCCCCCATAGCTTCATATTCACCTTTGTCTTTAATTTCTTTCTGTTCTTCAGCCTGACTTGACTTTAGCTATTTTTCAAGCTTTGCTTGTGCTCTTTTGTCAGCCTGTAGCTGTTTGGCTTCTTCCTTCAACCTTTTGGTTTCTTCCCTCTTGGCTATTGAGAATTTGGGATGTCCTTGCATCACACATATGCTCTTTCCCTCTCTGAAGATAATAGCCATGTTTCTCCTTACAGCCTCATCCATGGTCTCTTTGAGATATGCAATACTTCTACCTAAAAGCTTGTCCTCATCAGCTTTTGGAAGAGGAAAATCCACCTCTTTTAGAGATTCTTTGTGGAGCCCTTATTGGATCTGTTGTTGGGCTTGAGAACTATAGGTTGCAGATCTTTGGAAGAAGTTTCTCCATCCTTATGCCTCCCTACTGGCTTGAGTTCCATAATAATTGATTCCACTTTTGTGCTATGCTTCACAGATTGTGATTGAGAAGTTATAGAACCAAATATTAGTTGCATCTTTTCATCAATCTTCTTCCTTTGCTCTTTGACTTGCAATTCAGCTGCTGCTATCTGGATTAGATCAATTCCATCTAGCTTTCCTTTGACTTGAATAGTTGGAGAAGTTGTGATGACAGGAACTAGCACTTGAGAAATCTGAACTGTTGTAGATGGCTCTCCTTTCCCTTCCCTTTTATTCTCCCCCTTTTTGTTATCATCAAGGATAGGGGTCAAGCCTTGTGCTTGTGCCAGCTGCATGAGTAGATTTGTTTGAGTTTGTTGATTCTGAAGAATGGTGACCATAGAGTCTTCAATGATTTGAACCCTATCTTCCAATCTGGCCAGCCTCTTATCAGCATCAGATGCTTTCCTCAGTCTCCCCAATAAATCTTGCATAGTACCATAGGGTATAACTGAATCCAATTTCTCAGCATTGTAGGATTTCAGATCAGCAATGTCCTGCTTGAGCTCATCCACACTTAGATTTTGCTGGTAATGCTGCAACTGCAAGAGATGCAGAGATTCCAGATGAGCTTGAAGAATTGCCTTGGTACCAGCATCTTGAGTCTCCTGAAGGGCCTTCTGAATTGCCATGACTTGTCTGACCAAAGTGACACCAAACTCTCCTGGTGTTGATGGTTTTGCCCATGCCCATTCAGGAAGATCAGGAACAGAACTTGGGCCTGCTACTCCCCCTAAGTTCATGCTCTCATTCAAAGAATTAGAGTCATCATCATTAGAATTTACTCCAAATTCTTCAGATGGCTCACCAGCTTGAGAAGGCAGCCTGTTGACAGCAGTTTGTCTCTGAGAAGAGATTCTGAAGTGTGTACAATGTGTAGTTTTTGTTCTGCCTCCACATTGCCCTGTGCAGCCAATAATTGATAGGCTGAAATAGGGTGAGTAAAAGTGTCAGCATCCAAGGAAATGGTATCAATGACAGCTTTGTAATGTTGCTGAAATTGTCTTCCCTTTTCTGCATCATCCACTTTCATTAACTCACTAGCAATGGCTGGATCCACCCTTATAGCTTCTGTACCTGCCTTTCTCTCAATTTTTCTCTGTTCTTGCATCAGGGGCTCCCCCTGGCTCACACACACCCTCACACCCTCACCCTCACCTTCTAAGGTGGCACTCCTCTCACTCACTTTTGCCATGCTGGAAGAAATAGCATGCATAAGGTGACTCTCAACCTCTCCTTTTGCCTGGGAGCAACCCAGCCTCTCACTCAAAAGATCACTCCCTTCCCTCAAACCTAAAAGTGATTATACAGTTGCCATGTCCTCTACAGTTGGAATTATTTTTGTTAAGTGTGTAGAGACCATCAACGGATAGGGAATATCCGTTGAAGTGGAAACTGATGGTATCAACGGATAACTGCTGTTAAGCTTATCCGTTGAAGAACAACCACTTGTCAACGGATGAGAGATATCCGTTGAAGAAGGAAAAGATGTAGATATAGAAAGTGACATAATTGTTGAATCTGTGTGGATTGATTTTAAGTGTGGTGACACAGATTCTACAACTACATATGAAATAATTGGCTGATGATCCAACAAATCATCTAAAAGATGATGATCACCAGGTTTTGAGTGGGGCTCCTCCCTGAGTTTTAATGAGGGAGAATTAGGAATTGTTGTGAATACCATATCCACATCCAGAGAGGGTGTTGGAGAGTTTGATGAATGGTGTGTTTCTATATTGAGAGAATGGGGCTGTGATTCCACATTTGCTGGAATCACATCAAGCTGAATTTGAGAAGGCACAGATACAGGTGGATGTATCTGTGCTGTGTGTGTCCCTTGTGTGGAAACTAGGGTCTTGGCTTTCTTCTTCCTTGAAAAGGCTTTAAATGGTGAATGTGTGACTTCAGTGTCCCTCCCTCTTTTGTTTTGTGTCCCTGGTTGGGGACTATTTTCAATAGTTACAACCTTTTGGGAGGATGCAACTAGGGATGTGTTGGACTCCTTTTGAACCACCACAGTCTTTTGAGAGACTGTGGCTTGGCTGGTTTGGGTACCACTCACCTCTCCCACCTTATCCTGGGGGGGCTTTTTGATGTTCACCCCTCCCCTCACCACTCACACCCTGTTCACTCCCTTCAGGGTTTATGGTAGTTGTTACAACTGTTGTCTTTTGAGAAACAACAGAGGTAGGTTTCTTTGACTTGACTTTGGAAACTTTAGATTTGGTGGCTTTAGTAGGAGCCTGTTTGGACAAAGACACAGGTTCCATAGCCACACTAGAAGGCAAAGAAACAGTGGGGTTGGAAATAGTAGGAGTTATAGAAGTATTTACCTCACTTACCTGTGGTGTATTCATGATTGGCAAGTATACCAATGGCACCTGGCTGTTGAGGTTCATTCTCAAAAGGTCTGCAAGGACCCTTTTCTCTTGTGCCCAGCATTTGAGTTTATTATTCTCATTGGATATAACCAAACCTTCAGCAACATGGTTAGCCAATAACATAAAAAATCTAGCATAGTAGATGTTATGTGGTCTATTAGCTTTGTTACCTAATCTGGAACCTAATTCTAGCATAACACAGTTGCTAAAATTAAAGTACCTATCAGAAACTAGCATATAGAGCATATTAACAAGAGATGAAGTGATAGCATCAAAATTGCTAATCTTCCCAGAGAAAACCTTAATAAAGGCATCTCCAAGAAAACTCCATTCTTTCCTAAGGCCTTTCCTTCTAATACTACCTAAACTAGCAGAATTAAAAGCATATCCTATGGAATCTAGCATAGCAGAGACATCTTTATCAGTGTGTGGTGTCATGACATTATTCTCAGGCAACTTAAAGCAAGATTGTATATCATCACAATTAATGCAATAGTCCTTACCTTTGAGAGAGAAGGCAATAGTCATATCTGTGGAGTTGAACTCTCCAGTTGTCCAAATCTCCTCAATCACCTCACAGTAGATGGTTGGGGCTTCCAGCATTGCATAGCTTAGTTTGCAGTTTTTGATGAAGTCCATCATCTTGTGATAATCAGAATGGGCTTCATTCTTTTCAACCAAAGCTATGAAATTATTCTTTTCATAAACAAATCCTGTTTAAGATATAATTTTGACTACTGGTGCCATTGTTGTGAGTAGAGGTTGCAGAGAAAAACTTGAGAATTTAGAGAGAAAGAGAATAAGAATTGCAAGAAAGCGTAAAGTGAGAATAAGAGTTCAATTGGGCTTTTATACTTTCTTGAATTAAAACGTAAATAAAATGATTAAATGATACTTTTAAGTAAGTTACAGCCGTTCAAGAATAAATAAAACTGTAGAAATTCTGAAAACTACCTTAAATACAAATACATACAACACTGTATATCTATATCAACGGTTGAGTAAAAGAATCAACGACTGTTACTCACTTATAGTAACTGACGTGACACTTCAACGGATAAGGGAAATAGTTATCCGTTGATGAACAACACCATTTTATCCGTTGAAGGATAAAATTACCAGAAATGTATTTATCTTTCAACGGATAATGAACATCCATTGATAGAACAATTTTGGCTTTCAACGGATAGAGAATATCCGTTGATAGGATAAGTCTTAATTAAAGCCAACTTTGTTCTTGCAGCAAATTCATTTCAGGCTTCAAGACAGATTATATAGATGACATAGATTATGAATAATTAAGCATACCTAACTCACTTACTAATCTTGTGAATGTTGATTCATCAAGTGGCTTGGTAAATATGTCTGCAATCTGCTTTTCACTTGGAACAAAATGAAGTTCCACTGTACCTTTCATCACATGTTCCTAATGAAGTGGTACTTGATATCAATGTGCTTGGTTCTTGAGTGCTGCACTGGATTTTCAGTAATGGCAATGGCACTTGTGTTGTCACAGAATATTGGAATTTTGTCAACAGTCAGACCATAGTCAAATAGTTGATTCCTCATCCATAGTATCTGTGCACAGCAACTACCAGCAACAATGTACTCATCTTCAGCTGTTGATGTAGAAACAGAATTCTGCTTCTTGCTGAACCATGATACAAGCTTGTTCCCTAGAAATTGACAGGTGCCTGTTGTGCTTTTCCTGTCTATTTTGCAACCTGCATAATCTGCATCTGAGTAGCCAATTAGATCAAAACCAGACTCTCTAGGGTACCAAATTCCTAGATTTGGAGTCCCCTTGAGATATCTGAAAATTCTTTTAATAGCCACTAAGTGAGATTCTTTAGGGTCAGCTTGAAATCTAGCACAGAGACATGTAGAAAACATTATATCAGGTCTACTAGCAGTTAAATATAAAAGTCAGCCAACCATGCCTCTATAACTTGTAATATCCACAGACTTTTCAGCCTTGTTTAATTCAAGCTTAGTGGCAGTGGCCATGGGAGTTTTTGCAGGTGAACAATCCATTAAGTCAAACTTCTTTAAAAGATCATAAATATATTTAGTTTGACTAATGAAAATTCCACCACTAACTTGTTTAACTTGTAAACCAAGAAAGTAAGTTAGCTCTCCCATCATGCTCATTTCATATTTACTTTGCATTAATTTAGCAAACTTTTTACAAAGCTTATCATCTGTAGATCCAAATATAATATCATCTACATAAATTTGTACAAGTATCTTAGAGCCATTAACATTTCTAAAGAAGAGAGTTTTGTCAACAGTACCTCTTGTGAAGTGATTATCTAGAAGGAACTTTGACAAAGTCTCATACCAGGCTCTAGGTGCTTGCTTTAGTCCATAGAGTGCTTTCAACAGATAATACACATAGTCTGGAAAATTTGGATCTTCAAAACCTGGAGGTTGGCTTACATAAACTTCTTCCTCCAATTCCCCATTTAGAAAAATGCATTCTTGACATCCATTTGAAAGACTTTGAAATTGGCATTAGCTGCATAGGCTAGAAAGATTCTGATGGCTTCAAGTCTAGCAATTGGAGCAAATGTTTCATCAAAATCTATTCTCTCTTGTTGAGAATAGCCTTTAGCAACCAATCTGGCTTTATTCCTTATGGCAATGCCATTTTCATCCATCTTGTTTCTGAATACCCATTTTGTGTCAATAGAACTCTTATTCTTTGGCTTGGGTACCAGCTTCCATACTTTGTTCCTCTCAAATTGGTTTAGCTCCTCTTGCATTGCTAAAATCCAATCTGGATCCAATAGAGCTTCTTCCACTCGCTTAGGTTCCTCCTGTGATAGAAAGCTATGATACAGACATTCATCTTGAGTAGCCCTTCTAGTTTGTACTTTTGATGTAGCATCACCAATGATCAGTTCAAAAGGGTGATTCTTGGTCCATTTCCTTTAAGGTGGTAGATTAGCCCTAGATGAGGTTGCCTCAGTATTGTCATGATGTGAGATAGAATGTTGATTTGTTGAAACTCCCCCTGAGTTGCTGATCCTTTGAAAGAAATTGGGAGCTCTATCAACTGATGAAGTGAATTGATTATCCGTTGACAGACTGTGATCAACGGATGCTTCATTATGAACTTCAACGGATGATGCACTTTGTCTTTCAACGGATGATGCATTGCTTCTTTCAACGGAAGCTGAATTATGACTTTCAACGGATGCAGCATTCTGTGCATTATCCAAAGGCAGATTCTGAATTCTTCTTGAGATGCATTCTTCATCATTCTCATCTTCACTATCATCACAGTATATCTCAATGTTGTCAAATTTGAGTCCTTCATGATGTCCCTCATCTGTTAGTCCATCAATCTTTTTATCATCAAACACAACATGTACAGATTCCATGACAATGTTGGTTCTTAGATTGTAGACCCTATATGATTTTCCAGCAGAATAACCAACAAATATTCCTTCATCAGCCTTTGCATCAAACTTCCCTTTGTGATCAGATTGATTCCTTAAGATGTAGCATTTGCAACCAAAGACATGTAGAAAGTTTAAAGTTGGTTTTCTTCTCTTGAATAATTGATAGGGAGTCATGCATTTTGCCTGATTGATTAGAGAAATATTCTGAGTGTAACATGCACAGTTAACAGCCTCAGCCCAAAAATAAGTTGGGAGTTTTGACTCTTCAAGCATTGTCCTTGCAGCTTCAATTAGTGATCTGTTCTTCCTTTCCACCACACCATATTGTTGTGGAGTTCTTGGAGCTGAGAACTCATGCATGATCCCACTTTCTTCACAGAACAACTTCATGGTTGAATTCTTGAACTCAGTTCCATTGTCACTCCTAATATTCCTTACTTTGAAATCATGATGATTGTTGACTTGCTTGATATGATTGATGATGATTTCACTAGCTTCATCCTTTGATCCAAGAAAATAAACCCATGAAAACTTTGAGAAATCATCTACAATCACTAGGCAGTATCTTTTCCTTGAAATTGACAATACAGTGACTGGTCCAAAAAGATCCATGTGTAGAAGTTGTAGTGGTTCATCAATTGCAGATTCAAGCTTCTTACTGAATGATACTTTCTTTTGCTTTCCTTTCTGACAAGCATCACACAGTCCATCCCTTGTGAATTCCACTAGAGGCATTCCTCTAACTAAGTCGTTTTTGACTAGATGATTCATTGTCTTGAAATTCAAATGGGACAGCTTCTTGTGCCATAGCCAACTTTCAACTGGACTTGCTTTGCTGAGAAGACAAGTAATGGATTCTGCATCTGTAGAGTTGAAATCAGCTAAGTACACATTCCCTTTTCTAACTCCAGTTAGAACCACTTTATTGTCCTTTTTACTTGTGACAATACAGGCTTCAGAATTGAAGGAAACAGTATTCCCTCTATCACATAGTTGATTGATGCTCAATAAATTGTGTTTGAGACCATCAACCAATGCAACTTCATCAATGATGACATTTTCTTTTGAAATCAAGCCATATCCCATAGTGAATCCTTTGCTGTCATCTCCAAAGGTTATGCTAGGGCCAGCTCTCTCCTTAAACTCTGTGAGCAGGGTGAAATCTCCTGTCATGTGTCTTGAACAACCACTGTCCAAGTACCATAGATTCCTTCTTTGTCCCTGCACACAACAAAATCAATCAAGTTGATTTTGGTACCCAAGTTTCCTTGGGTCCAGCCTTGTTAGTCTTTTTCCTAGACTTCATTCCTCCTGCATCTTTTGACTTAGGTAACTTTGGGTCAACCTTGGTCTTAGATGTGGTTGGTTGAAGTGTAGGGTTAGTCACATAATCATTTAACACATTTGATTGAATTTGATAAGGCATAGGTTGTGCAAACATGTTATTCCACATAGGCATATTGTATGGCATTTGAGGCATACTAATGCAGTAAAATAAGGATTGTTAATATATGGCATGTTTGCAAAATGTGCATGGGGATTCTGGTGAGACATAACAGGCATAGCATGCAGAGCTGACATAGACATGTTAGGCATAGAGGGATTTGAAGGCATGGGAGCATTTTTAACAGATTTGCAATTATCAGATAGGTGATTAACACTTTTACAATGCATACAGCTTTTTCTAGGAGCATACTTATCAGGTGTGTAATTGTTATGTTTATTAATCCCTACCTTCCCATTTCTTTTAGATTTTCATTTAGTTTCCTTCTTATCCTTAACCAACTTAAGCCTATCTTTTAGCTGATCTAAAGTCATGTGTCCTATATTCACCTTACTGACATCTCTGGATGTGCTAGCTCCTTCTTTGACAAAGTTCTTGAGAGTTGAATCATTCTTTTTATTGAGATTTTTATTTTTAAAAGAACTTGCCTGTTTTAATTGATGAGCCTTCAACGGATGCTCCTTTTCTTCCTTCAACGGATAACTTTCATCATCCGTTGATTCCACATCCGTTGACAATCCATCAATTAATTCTAACTCCTTTTTGTTTTTCTTCCAGGCATCCTCACAGAATGATTCAATTCCCTGAACCTTTGCAATCTGAACACTAACATCCCTAGATGTTTTCCAGGCCTTGATTACCTCTTGCTCACTTTCTAACTGTGTAGAAAGAATTTCTACTTTCTTAACAGCTTCCGGTAGTTCACTCTCAACAGTCAAGCATTTAAGTTTTATCTTTTCAAGCTCAATTACCTGATCCTCTAACACAGCATTCCTATCACTTAAAAACACATTATTCTCCTTGATCCTAGTGTTTTCTTTTGCTAGTGATTTAAGGGAAACACGCAAATGATATAATTCATTGGTCATATCATTTATGGCTTCATTGCATTCATGTTTAGAAAGCTGAGAGAGATCAATAGTAATTACCTGGTTGCTTGATGAACTAGTTTCATTTTCATCAGAATTAGCCATCAGGGCTAGGTTGACATATTCCACATCATCATCTTCATTTACCCCATCTGCTGCCCAATCATCTTGAGTGAGAAAAGCTCTTTCCTTTTGTTTGAGCAAATCAAAATACTTCTTTTTATAATCAACTTGCTCAAATTTCTTTTTCTAAGAAGTTGGCTTCCTACACTCACTTGCAAAGTGTCCACTAATGCCACAGTTGTAACATTTGAACTTTGATTTGTCCACCATGTTTTTGTTTGGCTTAGTGAACTTTGTGTTTTTCCTGAACTTCATTTTTGCAAACCTCCTGGACAGAAAGGCCAAATGTTCTTCAATATCATCAGATTCATCCTGACTGGAATTGTCTTCATCCTCAGCAACTTGCTCTTTACCCTTACTTGATTCTGATTTGCTTGTGCCAATTTTGAGACTTGGCATTGTCTTCTCCTCATTCCTGGTTTCCATCTTCTCACTGTCAGCTACAAGAGCAACTGTTCCTCCTTTTCTCTTTCCCTTTTCCAACAGCTCATCCTGCTCCATTTCAAGTTCATAAGTCTTCAGAATTCCATATAATCTTTCAAGTGTGAAGTTCTTATAATCTTGAGAATTTCTCAAAGAGACAGTCATGGGCTTCCATTCCTTTGACAAAGACCTAAGAAATTTTAAGTTGGAATCCTTGACTTGGTACACTCTACCATACAGCTTCAATCCATTCAACAGTTTCTGAAACCTGTTGAAGGTATCATTTAATGATTCACCTTCTTCAAAGTGAAAATATTCATACTGTTGAATAAGAAGCTGCATCTTGTTCTCTCTGACCTGCTCAGTACCTTCACAGATGATTTGTACAGTATCCCAAACTTCCTTTACAGTTTGGCTATTGATGACATTGTCAAACATATCTTGATCTAAGCCATTAAACAAAATGTTCATGGCTCTCTTATCCTTGCGGATTTCTTCCATATCTTCAATAGTCCATTCTGCTTTTGGCTTGGGAATGGACTGTCCAACAGCAACTGTTGCAGTAGCAGCTGTGGCTACTTTGTAAGGGATGTGAGGACCATTTTCAATACAGTTGATGTAGCTTTCATCTTGAGAAAGAAGATGTAAATGCATCTTCACTTTCCAGTGATGATAATTATCTTTTTCCAGGACTGGGATCTTTACACCAATATCCTTCCTACTCATGATGGTAGCAGGAGGATTCTTCTGTGCACTCATGATGTTAGCAGAATAGATCTTTAAACTCTTTGTATGTTAAGAGCTTGCTCTGATACCAATTGTTATTCCCAGTGGACTAACAATGAGATTTACAGAAGGGGGGTTGAATGTAAATCTCAAAACTTTTTCAAGTTTTGAGCAGTTTCTAAGGCTAAGTGTTTGAGTGATCAAATGTGTGTGAATTGCTTGAAGCTGATGCAGGCAGATATATATTCAAACACAAATGTAATGAGCACAAAGAACTTAAAAACTTTTCTGGTGGATTTGTTGTTCCACCAGAGATGTGTTATTTCAAAAAATCTGTGATTCAAAGAATTAAATCATAGCTGCTTCCTAGTACAAACTAGATGATTTTCTCTTTTGATATTTCTAAACAGCTCAGGAAAATTCATATCTAATTACTAGCTGCTACTTGGTTTATATATCACCAAGTTTACAAGTGAAGACAAACTGCAAAATACAATTGAAAAGATTCTTCACATGTTTCTTCTTCGTTTCTCTATCCAATGCAATCTAGGATAATCTGTAAATCTTTGAATACTTCCTTGTTTGCATCAGAATGGAAATGCTGCATTTTCTTGATTCCTCCTAGAGGCTTCCACATTCCAGTATGTCTCTGTCAACCCATGTGCCTCTGTCAGCTTGTGAATTGTCACTATCAACTGCTAATGAACTAAGCATCCGTTGATGCCTTATCCGTTGAGGCTTTATCCGTTGATGCATTATCAGTTGAAGTCTTTATCCGTTGAAGCACTTATCCGTTGATGGATATTATCCGTTGAAGCATTAGAGACATCCGTTGAAGCTTTGTTTCTTATCCGTTGAAGGTCTTCAATATCCGTTGACACTTCTTCACTTATACAAAATTACAAGGCATGAAATATTTACAATTAGCCCTCCTATTTGTACATCCATTAGTAGTCAACATGATTGATTATTTCCTAACAACATCTAAGAATTACAGCTTGAAACCAGAGAGTGAAATGTGCTACAATACTAAACTTATTGCTAAGTAAAGCTACTCCTTCAACGGATAACCAAGATGGTCTTATCCGTTGAGGCTACAAACACTAGATTTCTACTTAAGTGTTTTCCTTAACTTATCATCAAACTAATACACATATTCCTAACAATTTTTCTGTTCTTGACTCTGAACAACTTGAGCCTTATCAGAGGTTGTCTTTAATTCATCAGAAATCTTCTTTCTTTTCAGAGTTTGAATATCTTTATCTTCAGCAAGAATATCATCAGTACTTTGAACCATTTTGCACACTAGCTTTATCAGAATTTGAGGAATTTTAATCTCCAGTGGCTTGATTGGTTCATCAACTTTTCCTTTCCCTTTGTCTTTGGGATCAATCTCAGATTGTGATCTAGTCTTGGCTTCAGATGCCTCAGTTTGTGACTTCTCCTTGATCACAATGCCTTTTTCCTTAGGCCTTGGAGGTTTCTTTATAACAGAAGCTTTTAGATTTAGATTTGTCTTTTCAGCTTTGAATCTAGCTTCTTCCTCCTTGAGATTTTCTAAATCCATTCCTGGATTATGTTTCAAAAACAATCTTCTAGCAATTTCCTCATCAAGTGTCTGAATCTTGGGATCCTTGTAGTAGACAGTAGTCTACTTTCCCTTGAGCTTCAGAGTTTGCATGAACTTTTGAGAATCTTGACTTCCACCTTGTATCAGATCATCAGGTTTTGTCAGACTTTGCTCATCAGAACTTGATATCAGATTTTGAGTTTCAGTACTTGCTATTAGATTTTGAGTTTGAGCAGCATCAAAACTTGTCTTCTTTTAAGTAGAAGATTTACTTGCATCAGTACTTAGTTTCCTTGAAGAAACCTTGCTTCTCTGCCCTTTACTTTGATCTTGACCTCCACCCTTGCTAGGGTTTCCCTGGTCATCAGCTTCATCATCTTTCTTCTTCATAAATTGATCATTTGAGCATTTGTACTTAACTATCTTCTCCCCCTTTTTGGCATCATCTGATAGTAGGAGTGAGAGAAGAAGTTCTACTAATGATTGAATATCATTCAATTGAGCCTGTTGAGAAGCTTGATTTCCCAGAAACTCAGAAATTTGGGCTTATTGCTTCTCTTGAGTTTTCTCAATTGCTTCTACCTTTTCAGAAATAGGTCTAATAAACCTCTTTTTGTCAAGCTTGGTCTCCATTTCTAGCTTATCAGCTTTTTCTAGAAGCTTATCAACCTTTTCTTGAGTTTCACAGTGTAGACCTTGAAGATTTTTGGTAGATAGAGCAGTGATCTTGAGCTGTGTCTTGACATCAGAATTTATCACAAGCTCGCCAGCTTTAGCAATGTGCTCTGCCAGAATTTTAGAGCTTGGAATGAAATCAGTTTCATTCCACTTCTTGGTCCACTCTACACCTCTGTGAGTATCCTCCCAAGGAACAGGTGTATCTTGCTTTACAAACTTCTTAACCAATGCTTCCTTTCCCAGAATGGGAGCTGGAGTATCAACAAAAACACTGTCTTTAGAACTCGAAGAAGATTCATTATGTTCTGACAGCACTACAGTGTGTGATGTAACTAGAGATTCAGCAACAACTTCATCTAAATTCTGAGCATCAGAATTTATCTCCAGATTTGGTGTAGATGGTGTAGATGGTATCTCAGCATCAGCATTTAACATAGGAGAATGAGTTGGAGATTGCTGAGTTTCTGTTGGTGGAGCTTCCAGATAAAGAACAATGGGTATATTCAGATTATGAATATATATTTCAGAATTTGTAGCTTGTTCTTCAGTATTATCTATAGCTTCAATAGGAGAGACATGAGGTGTTACCACTGTATCAGAAACAGTGTCTTGGTCTTTAGCTGTAGGTGGCAGAGATTTAATGATAATTGGCTCTTTCGAGATCAGAGATTCCTGATCTCCTTCCTCAGTTTCAGTTGTATCCTCAGATGTAGGCTTAGCATTATACCTCTTTGCCCTAATTTTCTTCAAACTCCTTGCCAATGAAGGAGTTGCTTTAGCAGCATAATTTACTAATCTATTTCTCTTCAAAGTATCAGAACTTTGAGCTGCAGTTTCTTTCTGAAAAGTAACATTCTCAGCTTCAATTATCACAGGTTCTGATGCATGAACCTGTGCTTCCTCTTCACTATTAGATTCATCCCTGAGAATCATTTTTCTTCTCTTTTGTGGAGGCTAAGGAACAAACTTTTTCCTTTTCAGCCTAAAAGGTGAAGGTCTGATAGTGTGTGCTAATGGTTGAGGTTGAGATGTTTGTGTTGATTTGAAATATGTCCTGATGGTAGGATGTGGTTGTGGTTGAGAAGTGGTTGGTTGTGTAGTGGTTGGAGGTTCTGATGGTTGATGTTTAGATGGTTGAACATCAGGATATAATACAGTATATATAACTGGATCATAGTTTATTCAGGCTTGTTTGACAGATATGGGAATTTGGAGGGGTCTCAACATAGCCTTCTTATTATCAGTAGATAATAAGTCATTAAAAGCTCTTTTAGCTTGTTTGAATGGTGGAATGGACTCACTAGCTAATTGGGGCTTATCAGAACAACAAAAACTATAAATAAGCTCATAGAATCTAGCAAAGTAAACTGTATTCCTATCTTCTGTCATCCTATCCCCAATAAAGCCTAAAATAGCACTTGCATAATCAAAATCAGTTTGATTAATAAGAGCATACCCGATTTGTTGACTGAGAATTGGGATTGCATCAAAATTAGAACATTTCTTTGCAAAAGCCTTTGTGATGCAGTCAAAGAAGAAACTCCATTCCCTCCTTATGTTGGATCTCTTCAATTGACCCAGCTTTGCCAATGTCTTTTCATACCCCAGACTGGCCATTAGCTGTTGAAGAATTGGCTCCTCAACAGTTGTATAAGTGCAGTTTTCAGGCAACTGCAGTGCTTGGCATATTGTTGCCACAGTCACTACATGCTCATCCTCCCCTGTTGAAAAGATGATACTTGAGGACCCATGAGCACCACCATCATCATATGCGCCACTTCTCTAAAACTCCGGCACTTGAGTTCCAAAGATTACTTCAGGATGGGTCAAAGCATACCCAATATCGGAGTGAGCAAGGAAGTCCTGAATAAAGTGAAGTTCCGATGGAACTTCATCCTTGCTAAGAATGGCCAAGTAATTGTTGGGGACAAACTTCGCTCCATTGAAAATAATGTATTTTGGTGCCATTTCTGTAAGAAATAAGTGAGAAAATATATTGTGCACAAGGTGTTTGATAAAAGTCCTATATGAAAAAGCTTCAGAGAATATTAGAGAGAGAGAGAGAATAAGAGAGATTAAGAATAGAAAAGTAGATAAAAGATTAGAAAATCTTTTAACTCCCATATATATTCTCTACACTCAACAGTCCTTTTTAGAAGTAAAACTGACACATGTACACCTGTCAGCCAGTAAATAGTTAAAGCAGAGTTAGTGGACACGAGAAATAAGCAATAATTAACGTGCACATGCAGTTTTTCAAGACAACCACTTTACCGCTAACCCAAATGATTGTGACTGTTTTTATCTCACCTAAATATATTCTGATTAAATATGACCGTTTTAGTATTTAACACACATAAGTCAAGTAAAAAATAATGCCATGTAAGCATCAGAGTTTCCATCAGGATTTAATATCAGTACTTAACTATTATCAGATTTTAACAGTCATCAGAACATGGCTTATCAACTCAAAAAGTGAATATCTTTTTCTGTGATTTTTCATACAAATACTGACTTGATTCTTCAGAGTTTAATCATCAGAACTTCCATCAGAACTTGTCCTCAGAATTTATGCAAATGACACTTAACTATTTGTCAGAAACAACTTAATCACCACAGTAATTTTCATTATTCATATGGAGTGAGAGTGTGTGCATTAGCAGAATATTAGATAAAGATTAAAGTATGATAAACTTCAGTACATCTTAGAAATAAGGCATAACTAAGAAAAGTTCTTAAAATATGTCATTAATAATGAAGTCTACTATAGGATAAATTTGTGCATGAGTCCACCTCCACTGTTTGTGCTCATTTTATGCATCATTTAAAATTCTTTTTCACAGTGGCTCCTCAGTGTAAGTGAGTCACAACTGCTTATCAGAATTTATGCTATTATCAAAGTATTTCTCCAGTAATCATAGAATGTGAAAAGTCACCAAGAAAAATTTATTTGCTTTTCTAATGCATATTACTTAATACCAGCAATGCACTTGGGTCTTCCCTTCCACATATTTACTCTAGATCTAAAAGAAGTGCCTGAATTTAATTTTCTTTTCTTTTCTTTGTTCAGATAAGTGAGGCTTATCAGCATTTAGTTCATCCTCAAGATTTACTGACATCAAAATTTGACAGGTATAAAGCAAGAATCTAGTTTGTGACTATGTAATAAGATACACAAAGTAAATTTGACTAAGCTCAAAATCAGAATTTGCTTGTGTTTATGAATTTCCACATAAACAACTAATTCAAACATGGGATTTCTAGTATGTTGAAGACTATTAGATCAACATCTAGCACAGTAATCCTCATTGGATTGAATAGTCACAGAACGTTCAAATCACAATCAGAGTATATTGATCCACATCAGTTTAACAATCAGTATTTAATGTATTTCAATTTAAGTAAAGATTACATGAAGATAAGACAATCTGTAAACACTAATCATAAAGTCTGATGTATGAGAACAAAAACTATGCAGATTTAGAGAAAGAACCTGAAACCATTCCAAGTTCATTTACCAGTCTTGTAAAAGTAGCTTCACATAGTGGTTTTGTGAAGATATCTGCTAGTTGTTGATCTGTTGGAATAAAATGCAATTCCATTGTACCTTCCATCACAAGTTCCCTTATGAAATGGTACCTAATGCTGATGTGCTTTGTCATTGAGTGTTGAACTGGATTACCTGTCATAGCAATAGCACTTTGATTATCACAGTAAATAGGTATTTTGGAAAATTCTAACCCATAATCCAGTAACTGATTCTTCATCCAAAGAATCTGTGCACAACAGCTTCCTGCAGCAATATATTCTGCTTTTGCAGTTGATGTGGAAATTGATTTATGTTTCTTGCTAAACCAAGAAACTAATCTGCCTCTAAGAAATTGACAGCTTCCACTAGTGCTTTTCCTGTCTATTTTGCATCCTGAAAATCTGCATTTGAGTAACCTATTATCTTAAAATCTGATTCTCTAGGATACCACAATCCTAGATCAGCTGTACCCTTGAAGTACATGAAAATTCTTTTCAGAGCTATTAGATGAGGTTCTCTTGGATCAGCCTGAAATCTTGCACAAAGACAGGTAACATACATGATATCAGGTCTACTTGCAGTAAAATAGAGTAAAGAGCCAATCATACCTCTGTAGTTAGTAATATCTACTGATGAACCAGTATCTTTATCTAACTTGGTTGCAGTAGCCATGGGAGTGGATGCAGTTGAACAGTATTGCATTCCAAATTTCTTGAGTAAATTTTTGGTGTACTTGGATTGACAGATAAAAGTACCTTTTTAATTTTGCTTGACTTGAAGTCCCAGAAAATAACTAAGTTCTCCCATCATACTCATTTGATATCTTGACTGCATTAGCTTTGCAAACCTTTCACAGAGTTTGGCATTTGTAGAACCAAATATGATATCATCAACATATATTTGTACCAAAAGTAAGTCCTTTTCATGGTTGAGGTAGAACAGTGTTTTATCAATTGTGCCTCGATAAAATCCACTTTCCAGAAGGAATTGAGCTAAAGTCTCATACCATGCTCTAAGAGCTTGCTTAAGGTCATAAAGTGCTTTGTCAAGCCTGTAGATATGATTTGGAAGTTTTGAATCTACAAAGCCTGGAGGTTGTTCAACATACACCTCTTCTTCCAATTCTCCATTGAGAAAAACACTTTTCACATCCATTTGAAAGACTTTAAACTTTTTGTGAGCAGCATAAGCCAAAAAGATTCTTATGGCTTCCAATCTACCAAGTAGTGCAAATGTTTCATCATAATCAATACCCTCATGTTGAGAGTAGCCTTTAGCAACCAGCCTTGCTTTGTTCCTTGTAATTATGCTATCACTGTCAGTTTTCTTTCTAAACACCTATTTTGTGCCAACAGCTGATCTGTTCTTTGGTCTTGGCACTAGGGCCCAGACTTATTTCTTTCAAATTTATTTAACTCTTCCTGCATTGCTTGCGCCCAGTCAGCATCTTGAAGAGTTTCTTCCACTTTCTTTGGTTCAGTCTGAGATAGAAAAGAATGATAGAGACATTCATTTGATGTTGCAGTTCTAGTTCTGACACCTGCTTCAGGATCTCTAATAATTAAGTCATGTGTATGTGATTTGGTCCACTTCCTTGCAGATGGAAGTTGATTTCTAGAACTGGATCCTCCCCCATGATCCATGCTATCTCCATCAGCATTTTCTAGATGCTGCCCCTGTAGTTATGCTCTCTGAGACTTCAAAATTTGAGTTGGATCCTTCAGGACTTGAAGTATCAAAGTTTCCAGAATTATCAGAATTTGGCTCATCAGAACTTGATGAATCAGAACTTCAAGAGCCAAAGACAAGTTATGATGCTTCCTGAGAGTCTTGAGTTGTGGTAGGATCTTCAGCTTGCTCCCCCTGGACAGGTGCATTTTCCTTTGGAGTCGTTATCACAGTTTTAATGACATCAGAACTTAACCCGTCAGAACTTACAAGATCAGAGTTTAAGTCATCAGAATTTACAGAATCATAATTTAAATCTTCATTTTCAAATCTTAGCTGATCGTGATCATTGAAATCTTCAAGTCCAATAATCTTCTTATCATCAAAAGATACATTAATAGATTCCATGACAACCCTTGTTCTTAAATTGTAGACTCTGAAGGCTTTTGGGGAAATAGATATCCAACAAAAATTCTTTCATCAGCTTTTAGATCAAATTTTAACAGTTGTTCAGGATGAGTCTTAAGAACAAAACACTTACATCCAAATACATGAAAGTATTTCAGATTTGGCTTCTTTTTCTTCACCATCTTATATGGTGTTTTTCCATGCTTGTTTATGAGTGTAGCATTCTGTGTAAAACAAGCAGTCTGCACAGCTTCAGCCCAAAAGTAGGTTGGTAGCTTTGCTTCATCAAGCATAGTTCGTGCAGCTTCAATAAGAGTCATGTTCTTTCTTTCTACAACTCCATTTTGCTGTGGAGTTCCAGGTGCAGAAAATTCCTGTTTGATTTCTTGCTATTTGCAGAACTCTTCCATGTTTGAATTCTTGAACTCAGTGTCATTATCACTTCTTATAATTTTAACAGAATCTTTGACCAACTTATCCAACTGTCTGACATGATCAGTTAGAGTAGATGTAGTTTCATACTTCTTGTGCAAGAAATACACCCAAGTATACCTTATGAACTCATCCACTATAACCATAGCATATTTCTTCAGCTAGAGGATTCAGTTTTGCTCTTGAAAGAAAATTTTCTTTGTTTTTCCTTTTGACATGAATCACAAAGGCCATCAGGAGCAAATACTGATTTTGAAAATCCTCTCACAAGATCTTTCTTTACAAGCTCATTTATGTTATTAAAATTTAAATGAGAGAGTCTTTTATGCCAATTCCAGCTTTCTTCAATTGATACTCTACTCAACAGATAGATTGCAGAACCATCAGAACTTGTTGAAAGTCTGGCTTCATAAATGTTACCATGCCTGTAACCTTTTAGAACCACTTTGCATGTTGAATTGCTTACAACTTCACAGTGTTCTTCAAAGAAATCCACATGATAACATCTGTCACATATTTGACTCACACTTAGGATATTATGTTTAAGTCCTGAGACAAGAGCTACTGTTTCAATGATGACATTCCCATGATTGATATTGCCATATCCCAGAGTTTTTCCCATGTTGCCATCTCCATAAGAAACTCTTGGGCCAACTTTCTCCACAAAGTCTGATAGCAGGGCTTTATTTCCAGTCATATGTCCTGAACATCCACTGTCCAGCACTAGGATATTTTTCCCGTTGCCCTGCAATCACAAAGACCACTAATGGTTAGTTTTAAGGACCCATACTTGCTTGGATCCTTTGGCCTTTTATGTTTGTTAGCATTTGCAGCGGATTCAGTTTCAGAGTTTATGCTAACATGTTGTTTATCAGAACTTATATTCGACTTTGCATCAGACTTTACACTAGAAGGGATTAAAGTAACTTTCTTCAAAGAAGGTTTTATTTGATAATAATCATAGTACAAACTATGATATTCCTTACAAGTATAAATGGAATTCCATAAACTACCACAATGAAAACAAGGATTTTGTGGCTTAAACCTAACAGACTGACTCTTAACTCCTGAACTAGGAGGTAAAGAGTTTATACTTTTATTTTTCCTGCAAAAAGAAGCAAGATGGTTAGAGTTTCCACATTTATAATATTTCTTTCTAGGAGCATTAGGAACATGCATATAATTATTGCTTTTATTTACACCTTCCATTCCATTCCTATTCTTCCTATCTTCCTTTACCTTGTTGACATTCCTAATTTCTTTCAGCTTATGCTTAAGCTGCTTCTTTGTCATTAAGCCTATGTTGACTTCAGCTGGTTTATCCTGTTTTAATTTTTTAGAAGTTGACTTATCCTTAACTTCTGTCACAAACTCTTTCATCTTTTCAGAATCAGACTTTACAGTGTCATAGCCTATTTGTATATTCGAGGATTTAACTCAACTCAAATAAGAATGTAATAAGTAAATAGTCGATCTACCGTCAAAGAGATCTCACAAAGTAACATTTGTCAGAGGATTCAGAAACAAGGTTCATCTACAGACTTGAGGAGTTAATTCACTGGAAGAAGTTCAAGAAATTGATCAAGCCTCAGTGATTCAAATCAAGATTGTCGATTTAATCAAGCGACAGAGATCTCGTCAGGGTATCAAAGAATTACAAGGATTTAATCTGAAGAAAATCAAGTATCAAAGTCAAGACATGAAGAAACGTCACAGAAGTTAGTCACTCATGAACCAGACAGTACATCGAGTGTCAACATTGAAGTGGTGGAATTGATTCATAATTTTCAGTGATTTTCAGAAGATTTGTAGAAGAATGGTTGTTGCTCAAGATTAGTATTAATTCTCTATTAATTAATTAAGTCATATAATTTAATTAAGAAAATAAATTATATCTGCAAAGATTAATTTATTAATTAATTGAATTAATTGGTTAATTAATTCTGAATTAATATTATGCATTTTTCAGAAATGATTTTGAATTAATATTCAAGATTAAATTAGCAAGACAAATATTTGAACTGGTATGACAATTGGATTGTCATACCGAAAGTCCTTCCAAGCCTTTTTAGATAGTCCTACCGAAAGTTCTACCAGTTCATTTGATAGTCCTACCGACAGTTACACTGGGAGGAGGATTGTCTTGCTAGTTCATTCTGATAGTCTTGCTAGTTCATTTGATTGTCATACCGAAAGTCTTACTGAGCTAACAGGATTGTCTTGCCAGTTCATTTCAGTTCTGTTGAATGAATTAAAAAGAAGAAAAGCAGCAGAAACCAAAATACAGAACACAAGTCAACAAACAAGAACTCGGCAGAAAAGAGAAGCAAAACATTTCATTCTTCATCTGCTAAATTCAAGATCACATTTCTAGTTTGTAAAGTTAAATCCAATCAACTAGAAATCATTCTCTTGTTCTTGTGTAACTATCTAGCGGATCAAAATCCCTATAACTTAATCTCAAAATGCGTTTAGCATTTGAATCTTTTTATTACAAAAATAGAAAAAGTTCATGTCGAATTTATTCTAGATTTGTGATAATTAATTTGAGATTAATTCCTTGTAATTGATATAGTTGTTGTAACACCTTTCAAGTTTAATAATATTCTTATTTAACTTGAAGTTTGTTTCATATTTTTATTCCGCATTTAATTCGATTATTCGGTACTGTTTGTATTCAACCCCCCTTCTACAAACACATTGGGACCTAACAATTGGTATCAGAGCCTTCTGATTAACGAACAAATCAAGATCCTAAACTTTTGTGATTTTTCAACTCCTTGAATTCTTATTTATTCAAAAATTCATAATGACTTCACAAAAAGTTGGAACCGTTAAAATTCCACTATTTGATAAAGAAAATTATATCATGTGGAAGAAGAAGATGCTCTTGTTTTTACAAGTTGCAAATCCCAAATATCTGAACTTGTTAAAGAAGGGTCCAAAAACTCCGATGGTTATTGAACCAGAGGTGATAAAAGATGATGTTGTGATTACCAAAGCTAGAACCTATCCAAAAGAGCCTGAGGATTTTTCTCCTGCTGAAAAAGAAGAAGCCTCCTTGGATGCTAGCCTTCAGTTAATTTTAGTTGATTCCCTCGATCCCTTGATGAACAGACATGTGATGAACTGTAAAAATTCCAAACACATCTGGGAAACTATTGAGGTGATTAATGAAGGTACAGAGGAAGTTAGGGAGAACAAGTTGGAGATCCTAACCTCTGAGTATGAACATTTTAAATCCAATCCAGGAGAAGGAATTACTGAAGTGTTTGAGAGGTACAATGTATTGATCAACAACCTGAACATAAATGGAAAATATTATTCAATCAGGGAGGTCAACAAAAAGTTCCTTTTAACACTGCCAACTCATCTTGAACATAGAATCACTGCCATAAGAGAAGCTAGAGATCTGAGTGAGATTTCTTTGGATAGACTCTATGGTGTGTTAAAAACCTATGAGTTGGAGCAGATTCAGCAGAAGAAAGTCTACGGGAAAGATAGAATGGTCAGCACATCTACTGCTCTTGTAGCTGAAGGTCAACAACAACAACAATCTCAACAGTTGGAGAGAATGGTACAGTTTTCCAAGGCTGAGGAAAATGTGATAGTAGCAGAATATGATCCTCCTACTACAAATCAATCCAGTGATGATTTTTATTCCTTGAAAGAGCTGGAGCAATTGGAAGATGAGTCAATGGCCCAAATTGTCAAAAGATTCTCCAATGTCAGATTCAAGAGAAATCCCAAGTTTAAGTACAAGTCCAACTACAACAAATTCCAGAAAGGTGGATCTTCATCCTCTAACACCAGCAGTGGTGGATACAAAACAGGGATTGTTGATCGGAGCACCATTAAATGTTATAACTGCAATGAGTTGGGACACTTTGCCACAGAATGTAGGAAGCCAAAGCAAGTAAGGAAGAACTCTTATGATTCAAATCAGACGAGTAACTCTGAAAGGGCTTATCTGGCAAAGGGAAGAAGCTGGGATGATACTGATAGTGAAGATGAAGAAGAAGGGAATCTTGCTCTTATGGCTATTGATGGAAAAGCTTCATCGTCAAGATAAGAGGTAAAATATACTGATGCTGAATTAGTTTATCATCTAGGAGGTAACTTAGATTGTGCTCATCGTGATAATGAACTGTTAAGTTTACAGATCAAAGACCTTGAGAAAGAGGTCAATGAATTAAGACTTGTGCACATTAATCAAGACAAGTTAAAAGAACAAGTATCTTTTCTAGAGAATAGAGTTGACTGTTATAGAAAACTCAAAACTATTCTCAAAGACAAGATCACCGGTCTTGAGACTAAGGTTAGAGCCTACTTCAATTCTTGTTCGAAGGCTAAAAAGTTCTACAGTAAGCAAGCTGTTAATCAAACATCTAGAATATGTTATGATTACAATGCTGCTATTGGAGAATTAGGCATAAACTCCCCTCCTCATGTCTGTGCTAAAGGGAGGGAAGTACCACATGTGCTTAAGGGTGTTGATGAACCCCTTTATAAAGCATCAATTGTTGAACCATTTGATGCGACCTCTTCTGTTATTCAAGAAGAAATACGTGCTGAAGATCATACTAATGAGAAGGTTGTTTCGGAGTCAAGTGTGTCGAAAGTTCCAGTCAAAGTTGTGAAAGCAACTGAGACTAACACAGACACACATGAGTTGGATAACAAAAATGCCATTTCTACCATGCATAAATTGTCTGCTGTTAATCACTCTCAAAAAGTATGTGGTGTTGCTAATTGTATGTCTTGTGCTTTCAATTTGATGTATGCTTATTTTAATGGTAAGCATGTTTCTAATAATAAGACTACTCCTCGTCAGCATGTGAATAATAAGAAGAATGATAGGTCTAAGACTGCTAGTCCTTCTAAGGCTAGAAAGGAGACATTTGTGAGTAAGCTTAAATAGAAATTTTTTAAGGCTGTTTACAAGGTCAAATGTTCAGTCATTGAGAAAGTTGAGACCATTAAAGTTAAAAATGTTGTTTTTCCTGAAAAAGGACAATTCTACAAGTATGTCGGGCCCCACCAAGTTTGGGTTCCGAAGAAGGTCTAATCCATTTGTAGTGCTGTTACGACCGGCATTTTATGTAATATTATGTGTGAATTTGGTATAATATTAAGTCAAATGAAAATATATTCAATGATTGTACGTTTGTGTGAGTGAAAATTTCTGCATTATAAATTTGCTTTGGGTAGTATATGATTTTTCAAAGCAAGAGTTTATTTAATTTCTTTATTTTTGATTTATAAGGAATATTCTAAGCTTTGGAAAAATCTTCTTTTAAAAGGCATTTTGATCACAAATTTTGAAAATGATTTTATAAAGTCTCTAAAAATCCAAGTTAATTTATGGTATAAATTTTATAATTTTTGAACTTGTATTTTATTTTATAAAAATAAATCTTTACAAATTTTATTTGTTATAATTATCAAATTACATGAATAACCTTGCATGCAAACTCTCTTTCTATTCTCTCAAAGGGCAAATAAGACTTTTCCAACCCCACTAACTCATTTGATTATTACCAAATTACTACCTTAGCCTTGCATGCAAAATGGCCTAACTTTAGCCAAGGGACATTTTTGTAAGTTCTCACTTCCACTCATTACTTGTCAACCAAATAGCATAAAACAAACAAATCAAAGTGGAGAGAAGTCATTCATCATTTCACACTCCAACACACCACAAAAATTTCTCTCTTCCCCTCCCTCCTTTTTGCTCTCGGCCGAACCCCATTTCCCCCACTCCCTTCCATTTTTCATTCCATTTCTCTTCTTCCCTAGTGTAATTCTTTCACCTACATTTATTTTATATACTTCCCAAGAGTTTTGTGATTTGGAAGATGAAGTTTCATGGTTGCATGTGTAGTTTTGTGTGATCTCCAAAGAGAAACTCTTGATTCTTGTGAATTCAAGAGCTCTCTATGAGATATATTATGTATATGTGCTAACTAAGTTTTTATGGAGATATCATGCTTTAAAATCCTTTGCAGGCTACTGAAATCTCATTATAAATTTATGTTTAGCCATGCATGCTAGTTTTAAGACATTAAAATGATGATCAACCATGTTTTGCATGCTATTCTTTTCGAAATCATGTTGTTATCTATAAAATTCGAAATAGATGTGCTTAAATAGATTGTTTCCATGATGAATTTCTTATTAATACTTAAAAGGAGTTATATTTCATAATTATTAAGGATAAGTATTAGGTGCAAGTCGATTTTGCAAGCATTTACAACTTTATGCCTAGCCGAAATCTTGTTATGTGCTTTCCATGAGTTGCATGTTATATATTTAGTTGCATGTTGTTGTTTTTAGGCATGGATGATCTCACCCAATGTTATTTTGAGAATAAAGGAGTTAGTTCAGTAGATTACCATGTATAAGTCTTGGTTTAAGTATTGAGTTTTTGTTAGTTGAGTTGTCAAGTCAAAACCTTGGAAAAATGAGAGTTATAGTTTCTGCAGAAAAATCAGTTTAGTACCCTGAGGTTTAGAGTGAGTTTTGACCATGTCATTGATGTGCACTTTGAGGCCCAAGCTACCAGAAGTTAGTATGGGGAGTATATAATAGGTTTTAGGAGTTGGTTGGAGGTTTGCATGTCATTTGGTTAGGTGCACAAGTAGAATAACAAAATCTGTCCAGCAGGGGACAGTTTTGTTGCAACTTAGAAATAGGGAGATTTGGCCATGTCATGGGTAGGCCCTCATTAGGCCCAATTGGGCCTTAGTTAGAGGGTATGTCAAAGAAGTTTTTCCAACCATAGTTCATAGGATATGAGCTAGAACCATGTGTCACAAGTTAATTCAAGTCAGGGCATTTTCTGCCCAGAAAAAACAGGGGAACCTTGGACTTTTAGCTTAGGCCCAAGAAGGCCCAAGCCAGGCCTTTGAGCCACATCAAGCTTGTGAGATGCCCTTAGGTCAGGAGAGTCTTGTGTAAAAATTTTGAAGAAAAACTTGTAGTTTAAGAGTGTCTAATGCACTCAAGAAACCTTAGTTACCATTCTGAAATTTGTACCAGTGAGCACTATCACTTACCACATAGTTTTAGAACACTTAGAAGTGAGTATTAGGTCAACCACCATAGTTGTAAGATAGTATAAGGTCAGTAGAGAAAAAGTCACAAGTGAGGGTCAATAGGTTTTGGATAATTTAGGAAAGGCACATTGAGTTAGGAAGCCCAAATTTGAAGACTTTGTTTAGTTAGTGACCAAGTGACTTAAGTGGTGAGTCGAGATCATCCAAGCCTAGTGTGGCATTATGGTGTATATGATGTTATTTGGTATTAATATACGATATGTGATTATGTGGCTACGTGTGTACATTTGAAAATATAATGGTGGATATGAATTAAGTGCGTATAGGCCTAAGTGCCATCCATATTTAATTTCGGGTTGTAAATAGGTTAAGATGGTAAGAATATATTATAATGAGGATTATTATTATTTATGTAGGATCTCGAGACGAGGGAAAACTTGCCATAAAAGTCGAGTGAAGCTCCAGTTGTTGCTCCTACCAGTCAGACCAGACCAGTTTATCTCAAGGCAAGTGATTCAACTTGACCTTCGTATTTACTGTAAACAGTTCATATATATATCGATGCAATTATCCTGAGTCATTTTGATATATTTAAATCAAGCGTATCTTTTGTTTATCTTTGAGTTACATAGAGATGCCATGAACCCTCGAGTACGTATTGCAAGTAGTTCAAAAGTCTTTCATGATAGTTTAATGCCATGATAAAATAGAGATTTGTTATAATACCTTATTGATCCTTTTGATTATCATGCTATTGATCCCTGAGAAATCTTGATATTGCACCCTGATGCTTTGATTCAACTCTTGAAATAACCTCGATAGAAACTTTATCTTGATACCCAGAAGCCAATCATTTCTTAAATTCATTCATGATTGTTTGATAACCCTATCCTTACCCTAAAAGCTTGATACCCTGTTATATCTTGAGCTGATGATCACTTTCTTTATATTTTAACACCTCTATCCTATTGGAACCAGTGATGCTTATCTTCTTGATGTTCTAATACCTATACCTTGTCTACAACCATTGCTTTAAGCCTAGTTTGGCATTACTCTTTCATATTATCCAATAGCCTTGCTCAATTTCCTTGTCAAAGTTCTTGTTTATGGAAACCTCTCAATTACCCTAATATAGTAAAGTCTAGTGGATCATGGCCCTGAGATTTAGTGTCATATTTCCAGTGTTTCAAGTTGATCTATAATCCCTTGATAAAAATGATTACAGTCGAAAGAGATTTTGTCATAAATCGGCATCAGTTTTTAAAATGATTAAAATGTGGATTTTTCAGTCCCAAAGGGGGATAAATGTTTTCTTTGAATGGTGGATCTGGACTGAGACGCGAGTCCTTTCCACACTTATATTAGGCTTAAAAGTTGCCTAGGGATTCCCAATAATGTTTTAGAACCCAGCGAGGTTCGGGATTACTTCGCGGCTGATCACCGGCTGTAATCCGTAGCGTCATAAAATGATTTTGATTAAGAATGATTTTTAAAATTTGTTTTGATGCAAGCAAAATGATGCCAACTCACATAAGTTTTATCTCTCGTTATCATTGATTATGTCTTTCCATTGTCATTCCTAAAGGTATATCTCGATTTATGTTTTGCGTTGTACTATTAGCACTTGTTGAGCTTTTGGCTCACTTCTTGCTTTACCCTTATATTACAGCTAGCAGCTATGGTTAGATTCAAGCAGACTGCCCGTAAGACCTGTGATGCTGATGCTTATGTTCGAGCTCAGGTAGAATAATTAATAATAGTTGTGTGAGGACTCGGTATTTGTAATCAGATGAAATAGTTGGTAGTGTTGGGCTGTTCCAAACCCTAAACTGTAAGATCTTGGATTTTGGTTGTGTATTCTTCATAAAAAAAAAGATGTAATAGCTATATTTATTTCGCTATTTAAGTTGGGGGTGTGACAGGTTTTGGTATCAGAGCTACGGTTTAGAGTCCCTGGACAGCCCAAATAGGTTATAGGATTTGTGTGTAGGTTATAGATATTATGCGAGAGAGTAGGTTAAGTAAATTATTATTAATACTCCTCTTATTGGTTGTCAGCAAAGGGCGCATTCCTCGTCATCCTCTGGGTCGGACGACACTATTGCTTTCTCCGTGTATGCTGAGTTGAGGCGCGAGTTCGACATGCTTCAGGGCAAGTATGACCGACTGATAGACCGACTGAAGAACGTGTATCCGGACAGCCGAAACTACGAAGGGAAGCCCAACGAGCAGATGATTGCGAGACTTGAGACCTTGGTACAGTACGTCAACACTAAGCTTGAGGAGATGCCAGCACACCGGGACCGTACCAGCCAGTATGTCATTCAGATGGTGGCGGATGAGCTCCAGAGCATTGTGAAGACGCTTCGAGAGGAAAAGACTACCAAGCCCCGTTCAGATGGAGTGGAGCCTTAGTTCTTTCCATTTACCTTTCATGTTGTTGTACTATCAGACTCTATGGAATCCCCAGTTGTTTCCGTCTTTCCTTTAAATAAGCCTGTTATTCCTAGAATCAGACTATGTCCCAATCCTATGTACTGTGACCTTTAAAAATTTCAATAATTATGTGCTATTGTTCCATTTGCTCTCAACTGTTATTTTATGTTTTTATCATCATATCTGCTTAATTTGGAAACTTGACCCCATATGTAAATGAAAATGCCATGCGATACCCTCGAATCATTTTATCATTCATATCTGTTATGACACAACTCTTATTTCAGGATCATGCCTCCCAAAAAGAAGAGCCCAACAACCACCTTCACCACAGACCCAAATATTCTTCGACTACTGGAAACCTTGCAACAGCAAACCAATGCTATAGCTCAACAACAACTAACCCTTCAACAACGAATTGAAAACCAAGATAACCGTGAGCCACACCAACCACCCGAACCACCAGTACCACCTAGACAAATTGTCACTTTCAAAGCTTTTCAGAATGTGAATCCACCTGTATTTCATGATACCACTGATCCAGTGATAGCAAACACATGGATCAAGGAGATGGAAAGGGCTTTTGAATTGGTACAGTTAGGAGACGATCAGAAGACGCCGTATACCACTTACTTCTTGAAGGGAGAAGTCATCTATTGGTGGGAATCAGTAAAAGCTATGGAAGTCACTCAATAGGTTTCTTGGGAGAGATTTAAGAAGTTATTTCTGGACAAGTATTACCCTAAGTACATGCAGAATCAGATGGAGCTAAAATTTCTTGAGTTGAAGCAAGGGAACATGACTGTATTGGAGTATGAGAAGAAGTTCACTGAGTTGTCAAGGTTTGTGACAAAGTATACCAGCACTGAGGAGGAAAAAGCAAAGAAATTTCAGCAAGGATTGGAGCCTTGGATCAGAGATAGGGTGGCTATGTTTGAGCTTGAAACTTATGCGGGAGTAGTACAGAAAGCTGCTCTGATTGAGAATAATGGGATGCAGTCAAGGAAAGGGAGGGATAACAAGAAGAGGAAGGTTCCATTTTATGGAGAAAAGTCTGAAGCTGGAAGTTCGCAAGATCGGAATGTAAAGAGGATTGGTTTCCAGAAGGGCGGAAATTTTCAAAGGAAGGGAAATTTGGGCAAAATGGCAAGAATCAAAAGGGAACAATCAGGCAAGCCAAGGGCAAGTTGGAGAAAACAGGTTCCAGAGGCCAGAATGCAAGCACTGTGGAAGAAGGCACCCCGGAGTATGCAATAAGCTGAGTATGACCTGTTATAGGTGCAATCAGAAGGGACATTTGGCAAACGAGTGCAAGATGCCGAAGCCAGGAGTTACGTGTTACAAGTGTGGGAAGACTGGACACATGGCTAGGGAGTGTAAGGCAACAGGACCAGTCAGAGCTCTGATGAACGTGGCAAGTACCAGTGCAAGCGTGCCAGCTGAGGTATTGGCGTTACCTCCACCACCCGCACCAACCCCGCAAGCAACAGCAAGGACATTTGATCTAAAGATGAAAGATGCTGTTCAGAATTCTGAGGTGATAGAAGGTACACTTTTACTCAATAATGTCAAAGCTAAAGTATTGATTGATTCGGGAGCAACAAGATCTTTCATATCAGAATCTTTTGTTGATAAGCTCCAATGTGATAAAACGGTTATGAGTGAGGTAGTAAATGTGGTAATTGCGAACCAAGAGAAGATTCCTGTGAATCAATTTTGTCCAAAATGTGAGATTGATATTTCGGGATATAAGTTCTCAGCCGACTTGATACTCTTCAAGCTGGGAGAGTTTGATATAATTTTAGGAATGGATTGGTTAGGAGAGAATAGCGCTCAGATAAATTGTAAGACCAAGAGAGTGTATTTAAAGACGAAGAGTGGAGAGAAGGTAGTATTTAAGGGGCAGAGGCAAGGGCAAATATTTCTTACAATTATTCAGGCTAAGAAGTTACTTAGAAAAGGTTGTGAGTCGTTCCTAGCATATGTAGTGGATTCAGAGAGAGGCAGCCCCAGCATGGAAGATATTCCTGTAGTTAATGAGTTCCCCGATGTGTTTCCCGATGAACTACCAGGCTTACCACCAGATCGACAAATTGAGTTCGAGATCAACCTTGCTCCAGGCACGGAACCAGTTTCAAAGGCTCCGTATAGGATGGCACCAGCAGAAATGAAAGAGTTGGCGAGCCAGCTACAAGAATTATTGGATAAGGGAGTGATACGACCAAGTACGTCGCCATGGGGAGCACCTGTTCTCTTTGTGAAGAAGAAAGATGGGAGTATGCGTCTATGCATAGATTACCGGGAGTTGAGTAAAGTAACGATCAAGAACCGCTACCCGCTACCAAGGATAGATGACTTTTTGATCAGTTAAAGGGAGCAAAATGCTTTTCGAAGATTGATTTGAGATCGGGATACCATCAATTAAAGATCAAGGAAGAAGATATTCCCAAGACCGCATTTAGGACCAGATATGGGCATTATGAATTCCTAGTAATGCCGTTTGGATTGACCAACGCTCCGGCCGCATTTATGGATCTGATGAATCGAGTATTTAAGAAGTATTTGGATAAATTTGTCGTGGTATTTATTGATGACATCCTTATTTATTCTAAGTCGGAAGAAGAACATATGCAGCACCTCTGGATAGCATTGGAGATACTCCGACAAGAGAAGTTGTATGCCAAGTTTACCAAATGTGAGTTTTGGTTAAAGGAAGTTCAATTTTTGGGGCATGTTATTGGAAATGAGGGAGTTAAAGTGGATCCGGCGAAGATTGAGGCAGTTATGAGTTGGGAGAGGCCAAAGACTCCTACGGAAGTGCGAAGTTTTCTAGGATTGGCCGGATACTATAGAAGATTCGTCAAGGATTTCTCGAAGATCGCCACGCCATTGACCAAGTTAACCAGAAAGAATCAAAAGTTTGAATGGAGTGCAGAATGTGAAAATAGCTTTCAAGAGTTAAAACAGAAGTTGGTAACAGCTCCGGTGTTGGTACTTCCAGATGATCAAGGGAATTTTGTAATATTCAGCGACGCTTCACATAAGGGTTTGGGTTGTGTGTTGATGCAACACAGTAAGGTAATAGCATATGCGTCAAGACAGTTGAAGCCGCACGAGTTAAAGTATCCGACGCATGACTTGGAACTAGCCGCCATAGTGTTCGCACTCAAGATTTGGAGACACTATCTCTATGGAGAGAAGTGTGAAATCTACACGGATCACAAGAGTTTAAAGTACATTTTTACTCAGAAAGAGCTCAATATGAGGCAGAGGAGATGGCTGGAATTGATCAAGGACTATGACTGTTCGATAAATTACCATCCTGGAAAGGCGAACGTAGTGGCCGATGCGCTGAGTCGGAAGGAGAGATTGAATATGATGATAACATCAAAAGAGTTATCTGAAGAAATTGGAAAATTTGAATTGGAACTTTGTGCTTATGGGAAAGTCAAAGAAGTTTGTCGTGCAATGACCTTTCAGCCAACACTAATGGAAAAGATAAAGAAGTGTCAAGAGGAAGTAATGGAAAAAGAGAAAAATCAGTTATCTGGAGAAGAGATTAATCCTAAAAGGGATGAGCAAGGAATACTAAGGTTTTCATCCAGAATATGGATTCCTCATGTACCTGAATTAAAGAATAAGATCCTCCATGAAGCCCACCATTCGAAATTTTCAATCCACCCGGGAAGCACCAAGATGTATCAAGACTTAAAGAAGAACTTTTGGTGGCCAAATATGAAGCGAGACGTGGCAGAATGGGTTGCGAAGTGCTATACTTGTCAGAAAGTAAAGGCAGAACATCAACGACCAAGCGGATTAATTCAGCCCCTGAAGATTCCAGAATGGAAATGGGAAAATATCGCTATGGACTTTATAGTAGGACTACCGCGAACAAAATCCGGACATGACGCAATATGGGTTATAATTGATCGTCTTACGAAGTCGGCGCATTTCCTTCCAATAAATGAGAAGTCGTCACTGGACAAGTTGGTTCATCTGTATGTGCACGAAATCGTATTAAGGCATGGAGTACCCGTATCAATAGTTTCAGACAGAGATCCCCGATTTAACTCGAGATTCTGGAAGCAATTCCAGGAATGTCTTGGCACGAAGTTGAATATGAGCACGGCGTATCACCCGCAGACTGATGGTCAGAGCGAAAGGACGATTCAAACAATCGAAGACATGTTGCGCAGTTGTGCAATCGATTTTGCAGGAAGTTGGGACGACCACCTGCCATTGATTGAATTCTCATATAACAACAGCTATCATTCCAGTATCGGCATGCCACCATATGAAGCTTTGTACGGGCGAAAATGTAGATCACCAACAAGTTGGGATGAAGTAGGAGAAGGAAGAATTCTCGGCTCAGAATTGGTACAACAGTTGCATGACTCAGTCAAGTTAATTCAGAAAAGGTTGCTTGCTGCTCAAGATAGACAGAGGAAGTATGCGGATCCAGCGCGTAAGGATGTTCAATTCCAAATTGGCGAAGCTGTGTTGCTAAAGGTGTCACCTAGGAAAGGGTTGATGAGATATGACAAGAAAGGAAAGTTAGCACCTAGATACATAGGTCCTTTTGAGATTTTAAGTCAAGTAGGAAAGGTGGCCTACGAGTTGGCCTTACCACCTCAGTATCGGCATGTGCATAACGTGTTCCATGTGTCGTTACTTAAGAAATATAATCCTGACACTAGCCATGTGATAGAATATGAACCCGTAGAAATTCAGGCAGACCTGTCATTTGTGGAGCAACCGATTAAAATACTCGACTGGCAAGTAAAGAGTCTTAGAAATAAGTCAGTAAAGTTAGTAAAAGTACTTTGGAGGAACCCTAAGGTCGAAGAGTCGACTTGGGAGTTAGAGTCTGATATGCGTTCCCGGTATCCTCATCTGTTCTCTTAGATTCTGAGGACAGAATCCCTTAAGGGGGAGAGGATGTTACGACCGACATTTTATGTAATATTATGTGTGAATTTGGTATAATATTAAGTCAAATGAAAATATATTCAATGATTGTACGTTTGTGTGAGTGAAAATTTCTACATTATAAATTTGCTTTGGGTAGTATATGATTTTTCAAAGCAAGAGTTTATTTAATTTCTTTATTTTTGATTTATAAGGAATATTCTAAGCTTTGGAAAAATCTTCTTTTAAAAGGCATTTTGATCACAAATTTTGAAAATGATTTTATAAAGTCTCTAAAAATCCAAGTTAATTTATGGTATAAATTTTATAATTTTTGAACTTGTATTTTATTTTATAAAAATAAATCTTTACAAATTTTATTTGTTATAATTATCAAATTACATGAATAACCTTGCATGCAAACTCTCTTTCTATTCTCTCAAAGGGCAAATAAGACTTTTCCAACCCCACTAACTCATTTGATTATTACCAAATTACTACCTTAGCCTTGCATGCAAAATGGCCTAACTTTAGCCAAGGGACATTTTTGTAAGTTCTCACTTCCACTCATTACTTGTCAACCAAATAGCATAAAACAAACAAATCAAAGTGGAGAGAAGTCATTCATCATTTCACACTCCAACACACCACAAAAATTTCTCTCTTCCCCTCCCCCCCTTTTGCTCTCGGCCGAACCCCATTTCCCCCACTCCCTTCCATTTTTCATTCCATTTCTCATCTTCCCTAGTGTAATTCTTTCACCTACATTTATTTTATATACTTCCCAAGAGTTTTGTGATTTGGAAGATGAAGTTTCATGGTTGCATGTGTAGTTTTGTGTGATCTCCAAAGAGAAACTCTTGATTCTTGTGAATTCAAGAGCTCTCTATGAGATATATTATGTATATGTGCTAACTAAGTGTTTTATGGAGATATCATGCTTTAAAATCCTTTGCATGCTACTGAAATCTCATTATAAATTTATGTTTAGCCATGCATGCTAGTTTTAAGACATTAAAATGATGATCAACCATGTTTTGCATGCTATTCTTTTCGAAATCATGTTGTTATCTATAAAATTCGAAATAGATGTGCTTAAATAGATTGTTTCCATGATGAATTTCTTATTAATACTTAAAAGGAGTTATATTTCATAATTATTAAGGATAAGTATTAGGTGCAAGTCAATTTTGCAAGCATTTACAACTTTATGCCTAGCCGAAATCTTGTTATGTGCTTTCCATGAGTTGCATGTTATATATTTAGTTGCATGTTGTTGTTTTTAGGCATGGATGATCTCACCCAATGTTATTTTGAGAATAAAGGAGTTAGTTCAGTAGATTACCATGTATAAGTCTTGGTTTAAGTATTGAGTTTTTGTTAGTTGAGTTGTCAAGTCAAAACCTTGGAAAAATGAGAGTTATAGTTTCTGCAGAAAAATCAGTTTAGTACCCTGAGGTTTAGAGTGAGTTTTGACCATGTCATTGATGTGCACTTTGAGGCCCAAGCTACCAGAAGTTAGTATGGGGAGTATATAATAGGTTTTAGGAGTTGGTTGGAGGTTTGCATGTCATTTGGTTAGGTGCACAAGTAGAATAACAAAATCTGTCCAGCAGGGGACAGTTTTGTTGCAACTTAGAAATAGGGAGATTTGGCCATGTCATGGGTAGGCCCTCATTAGGCCCAATTGGGCCTTAGTTAGAGGGTATGTCAGAGAAGTTTTTCCAACCATAGTTCATAGGATATGAGCTAGAACCATGTGTCACAAGTTAATTCAAGTCAGGGCATTTTCTGCCCAGAAAAAACAGGGGAACCTTGGACTTTTAGCTTAGGCCCAAGAAGGCCCAAGCCAGGCCTTTGAGCCACATCAATCTTGTGAGATGCCCTTAGGTCAGGAGAGTCTTGTGTAAAAATTTTGAAGAAAAACTTGTAGTTTAAGAGTGTCTAATGCACTCAAGAAACCTTAGTTACCATTCTGAAATTTGCACCAGTGAGCACTATCACTTACCACATAGTTTTAGAACACTTAGAAGTGAGTATTAGGTCAACCACCATAGTTGTAAGATAGTATAAGGTCAGTAGAGAAAAAGGCACAAGTGAGGGTCAATAGGTTTTGGATAATTTAGGAAAGGCACATTGAGTTAGGAAGCCCAAATTTGAAGACTTTGTTTAGTTAGTGACCAAGTGACTTAAGTGGTGAGTCGAGATCATCCAAGCCTAGTGTGGCATTATGGTGTATATGATGTTATTTGGTATTAATATACGATATGTGATTATGTGGCTACGTGTGTACATTTGAAAATATAATGGTGGATATGAATTAAGTGCGTATAGGCCTAAGTGCCATCCATGTTTAATTTCGGGTTGTAAATAGGTTAAGATGGTAAGAATATATTATAATGAGGATTATTATTATTTATGTAGGATCTCGAGACGAGGGAAAACTTGCCATAAAAGTCGAGTGAAGCTCCAGTTGTTGCTCCTACCAGTCAGACCAGACCAGTCTATCTCAAGGCAAGTGATTCAACTTGACCTTCGTATTTACTGTAAACAGTTCATATATATATCGATGCAATTATCCTGAGTCATTTTGATATATTTAAATCAAGCGTATCTTTTGTTTATCTTTGAGTTACATAGAGATGCCATGAACCCTCGAGTACGTATTGCAAGTAGTTCAAAAGTCTTTCATGATAGTTTAATGCCATGATAAAATAGAGATTTGTTATAATACCTTATTGATCCTTTTGATTATCATGCTATTGATCCCTGAGAAATCTTGATATTGCACCCTGATGCTTTGATTCAACTCTCGAAATAACCTCGATAGAAACTTTATCTTGATACCTAAAAGCCAATCATTTCTTAAATTCATTCATGATTATTTGATAACCCTATCCTTACCCTAAAAGCTTGATACCCTGTTATATCTTGAGCTGATGATCACTTTCTTTATATTTTAACACCTCTATCCTATTGGAACCAGTGATACTTATCTTCTTGATGTTCTAATACCTATACCTTGTCTACAACCATTGCTTTAAGCCTAGTTTGGCATTACTCTTTCATATTATCCAATAGCCTTGCTCAATTTCCTTGTCAAAGTTCTTGTTTATGGAAACCTCTCAATTACCCTAATATAGTAAAGTCTAGTGGATCATGGCCCTGAGATTTAGTGTCATATTTCCAGTGTTTCAAGTTGATCTATAATCCCTTGATAAAAATGATTACAGTCGAAAGAGATTTTGTCATAAATTGGCATCAGTTTTTAAAATGATTAAAATGTGGATTTTTCAGTCCCAAAGGGGGATAAATATTTTCTTTGAATGGTGGATCTGGACTGAGACGCGAGTCCTTTCCACACTTATATTAAGCTTAAAAGTTGCCTAGGGATTCCCAATAATGTTTTAGAACCCAGCGAGGTTCGGGATTACTTCGCGGCTGATCACCGGCTGTAATCCGTAGCGTCATAAAATGATTTTAATTAAGAATGATTTTTAAAATTTGTTTTGATGCAAGCAAAATGATGCCAACTCACATAAGTTTTATCTCTCGTTATCATTGATTATGTCTTTCCATTGTCATTCCTAAAGGTATATCTCGATTTATGTTTTGCGTTGTACTATTAGCACTTGTTGAGCTTTTGGCTCACTTCTTGCTTTACCCTTATATTACAGCTAGCAGCTATGGTTAGATTCAAGCAGACTGCCCGTAAGACCTGTGATGCTGATGCTTATGTTCGAGCTCAGGTAGAATAAGTAATAATAGTTGTGTGAGGACTCGGTATTTGTAATCAGATGAAATAGTTGGTAGTGTTGGGCTGTTCCAAACCCTAAACTGTAAGATCTTGGATTTTGGTTGTGTATTCTTCATAAGAAAAAGATGTAATAGCTATATTTATTTCGCTATTTAAGTTAGGGGTGTGACAAGTGCAGGGCATTAAACACGTGTAACTGGTAGTGTGGATTCTTGACAGTGGATCATCAAGACATATGACCAGAGATAGAGCCCTGCTATCAAATGTGGTTGAGAAAGCTGGCCCCCTGGTTACTTTTGGAGATAACAGCAAAGGTTTATCTGAGGGATATGGCTGTTTGTAAGCTGGGAATGTTATCATTGAACTCAAACTTCTTTCTACATTAGTGATTTCTTATTTCATGTAAAATCCTTTGAAATCACTATTGTACATCATTTCTCTCAAAAGATTAAATATATAATTTTCATTCATTATATATCTTAAGTACATTTTATCTCTCTATTGCCATATGTTCTGTGATACAGGTTCAGTCTCCAATGACTTTCTTTCATTGACAGTCATGAGGTTGAAAACCCACAACTTCTATCCCAGATTGTAAAGACAATCACAGAAACAGAACCAACCAACACTCTCTTACCACTAAATGTAATATGAATGAGCGTGAGGGAGATAGTGCCTTAGTGCACCACATAAGGAAGGTTTTGTAGTCAACCCAGTAGCTCTGTCTCCTACATAGATGAGTAGTATTTAAACCGAGACAACTGCTAGCCCCCATACATCTTCTCAAAAAGATGTAATCTCTGAAAAGGCACATAAACAGTTACTAGATTCATTCTCTCAAAAGGGTGCGTCTATTAAAATTTGCCTGTCAGTCAGGGTATCCGATGTAGTGTCACCACTTTAAATATAAACAATTCTTGATGCACAAGGAAAGGTTACACACACAAAGGATGAGTTGACGGAAACAAGAGTTTCGACCATTTTAAGGTCAGATTCGATTGTTCAAGGTTCGTTAATGGACCAATTGCCTTTACAGGTGTTAGGAGAGGATACTGATCCAAAATCCATATGTCAGTGGTCAGTGTCTACCTCCCAAGGCTTAAATCCCCTGGATGTATCTGCGGATAGTGGATCTGATATAGGTGCAGATCGGAAACTTGTTGACAATGATTCAAATATTACCTGATGAGTCACAAGGAAATGTCTTCACAGACATTAGAAGGGAACTTTGATCTTTATGCTAAATTCGTTGGATCATTGTTTACCTTCCCAGAATTTAAATCTGGAACCCTAAAAGGGAAACTAGCAACTTGTAGATTATGACTCAGATTCATCTGACGAGTTTAACAAGGATGGGGATTTGCGAACTCCCATTGCACCACCTGTGACCTCCTTAAGGATGGCTAAGGTGATTTTCCTTGCAGGTACAGCTGAATGTTGGAGCTATGAGAGGAGTGATACACTTGTGAGAATGAGTGTAAACACGAGTGGAGAGAAGAGTGAAACACATGTGAGGTACACTAAATAGAATCACACACTCACAGTGAGAAAGAAAGAGAAACTACTTGTTATTTCTTTTCCAACCAAGTGAAATATGAGAACTCCTTCAGACGACGGCATACATTCCTTCACTAAGGGGGAGATAAAAGCTTAAGTAATAGTTTGGAGGATTCCTCAACTAAGGGGGAGAAATTGCAGGGAGTAAGAAAAAGGTAAAGCACATGTACACTACACCACACCATTGTTGTTTGTAACTACGGATCCTATTGTACGGGAGAGGTGGTAAACACAAGGTGATTTTCTAGTAAGGGAAGAAGCTGTTTTCTAAAAGGGGAGTACCATTGGTTTTTATCTGCGGATCCTATTGTACGGGAGAGGTGGTAAACGAAGGTGATCTTTTTTAATCAGTTGATTGTCATAGGGGGAGAAGCAAGACAGATATGCGCTTCTCAAAAGGAAATGTGGTTGTACAAAAGAAGATAAAACTACTTGAAGATATGTTCAGTCTAGAGGAACATCTATTTGGAATCTGGAAAAGGTTAAATATCATCCAGAACTTTTCTACTATTTACTTTACATTTCTGTTTATATCTTTTTCTTATTTGTTAGTTGAGTTATCCTCTAGGTATTTGTGTGTTATTGTCTAACAAACAAATAGGGGGAGATTGTAAGGTATATGTCATAGCCTATTTGTATATTCGAGGATTTAACTCAACTCAAATAAGAATGTAATAAGTAAATAGTGGATCTACCGTCAAAGAGATCTCACAAAGTAACATCTGTCAGAGGATTCAGAAACAAGGTTCATCTGCAGACTTGAGGAGTTAATTCACTGGAAGAAATTCAAAAAATTGATCAAGCCTCAGTGATTCAAATCAAGATTGTGGATTTAATCAAGTGACAGAGATCTCGTCAGGGTATCAAAGAATTACAAGGATTTAATCTGAAGAAAATCAAGTATCAAAGTCAAGACATGAAGAAACGTCATGGAAGTTAGTCACTCATGAACCAGACAGTACATCGAGTGGCAACATTGAAGTGGTGGAATTGATTCATAATTTTCAATGATTATCAGAAGATTTGTAGAAGAGTGGTTGCTGCTCAAGATTAGTATTAATTCTCTATTAATTAATTAAGTCATATAATTTAATTAAGAAAATAAATTATATCTGCAAAGATTAATTTATTGATTAATTGAATTAATTGGTTAATTAATTCTGAATTAATATTATGCATTTTTCAGAAATAATTTTGAATTAATATTCAAGATTAAATCAGCAAGACAAATATTTGAACTGGTATGACAATTGGATTGTCATACCGAAAGTCTTTCCAAGCCTTTTTAGATAGTCCTATCGAAAGTTCTACCAGTTCATTTGATAGTCCTACCGAAAGTTACACTGGGAGGAGGATTGTCTTGCTAGTTCATTCTGATAGTCTTGCTAGTTCATTTGATTATCATACCGAAAGTCTTACTGAGCTAACAGGATTATCTTTCCAGTTCATTTCAGTTCTGTTGAATGAATTAAAAAGAAGAAAAGCAGCAGAAACCAAAATATAGAACACAAGTCAACAAACAAGAACTTAGCAGAAAAGAGAAGCAAAACATTTCATTCTTCATCTGCTAAATTCAAGATCATATTTCTAGTTTGTAAAGTTAAATCCAATCAACTAGAAATCATTCTCTTGTTCTTGTGTAACTATCTAGCGGATCAAAATCCCTAGAACTTAATCTCAAATTGCGTTTAGCATTTGAATCTTTTTATTACAAAAATAGAAAAAGTTCATGTCGAATTTATTCTAGATTTGTGATAATTAATTTGAGATTAATTCCTTGTAATCGATATAGTTGTTTTAACACCTTTCAAGTTTAATAATATTCTTATTTAACTTGAATTTTGTTTCATATTTTTATTCCGCATTTAATTCGATTATTCGGTACTGTTTTTATTCAACCCCCCCTTCTAAAAACACATTGGGACCTAACAAGTTTTAACTACAAACTGAACATGATTTACCTTTGGCTTAGCAGTCTATTTAACAACAATTGGCTCAATTTGTTCATTTCCTTTTTCACTTTTATCATCTCCATAACCTAAGCCCTCTTTCCAGTTTCTACTACTTAACAAATTCTGAGTTGTTCTGCCAGAGTTAGTCCAAGTCCTGATAATCTCTCTTTCCTTTTCTAACTCAGTTTTTTGAGATTTATTCAATTTTAGCTGTTAGGTCACACAACACTATAGAAGGGGGTTGAATACAGTGTAGAATACAATCCAATCAATTTAAAGCACAAGTAAGAGAAAACAGATGTATTCGATTTAACAAACTCTCTTATAATGGAACTGTTCTCTATCAATGATGAACAAATATCACGAGAGTTGCTAGGTTACAATATATGATCTTCTCGATGATCGTAACTCTTATAGAGTAAACCTATGTCTGTGTTTATATAGACACATAGCTACAAGATAACTTCTAGTTGATATGGAATATAATTTTGTCTCCTAAAATACATCAACCAGATATCTTATATAATTCTTCTAGTCCTCGAACTCTTTCCATGCATATCTTATTTCGTATTTGTTTCGATCTTCTTTCCTGTAAATCAGCTTCCTTCCTTAACTGTTAGTCCTCCAATACCTTAGTTCTGATATCCATCTTCTAATATTATCTTCTGATAATCTAAGTCCTGATATCCTTAAGTCCTGACTTCCAGTAAGTCCTGATTTCAGTAAGAATTGATATTTCCTGTTAGTTAAGATCTGAAAACTAAACATGAAACATATTAGAGATGACATCTCATATATATCCAACAATCTCCCCCAACTTGTAAATTATGCAAGAATATACAAGTTAATAGATTTGATGATTGAAAAACACTCAAATCCAATTGCAATAAGAGTTTAATAAGACTATAAATTACAACTTACAAAACATCCAGCTTTATCAACATCACTGAATCAATCTGAATCCATAATGATTCTTAACAAAATCATTTATCAAATTATCTTTAGCTTTCTTTAAAACTTCAGCTAGTTGTGTTTTGACCTGCATCAGTTCTTCATCTTTACTGTCACCAATTTGATAAATAGCTGTTCTGAGAGCTTGAATGGATGTTCTTTCAAGTCCATCACCAAGTCTGATAACCTTAGGATGTGAAAAGTTTTCATTATAACATAAGCATCTTCCTTTCAGAATAACTTCCACCTTAGCAGAATTCTCCAGCATAGGAATTTCTCTTCCATCACCTTCAGTAATCATTGGACTGTAATGAGAAGTCTTTGTACCAGAGATTCTGAATAGATCTCTTATAGCCTTCAAAATATATTCTGACCATCTTCTTGTAACATCAGATTTTACTTCCAGAAGATAATGAATATGTTGAAGTTCTCTGATAGACTTCTTTAATACATCAGAATCAGCTAATCTATAAGTCCTTCCATCATTGAGAAATAAGATTAATTTCTCTTTCAGATTCTCCTTATCATGAGCATCTATCACAACTTGAGCAGACAACACCTTGTCAAGGTGCCTTTGTTTGATTTGTCCATATGGTTTGTTTGTCAATATGAAAGGATCTCTTAGAGTAACCTCTACTCCTGTTTGAATCTTCTCTTCGTCAGAACCTAATCCAGCTCTATCTCTAGGTTGCTTGGCTTTCAACCCAAATGTAGCAAGTTGATTAATCATGAGATTGGATTTTGGTTCAACTGGAGTAGCTTTCTTCCATAACAATCATGAGATTGTCAGCAGTTGATGTCTTGATAGCTTGATCAGAATTTGTTATTTCTTCTGTACCTTCCTGTCCTTTATTCTGAACAACAACTTGAGCAGTGTCAGAGGTTGTTTTAGAATCTTCACTTATCTTTCTTCTTTTCAAAATTTGAACAGTTTCATCTTCAAAAAGATTATCATAAGATACTTGAACCATTTTACACACTGGTTTCATCAGATCTTGAGAAGTTTTCAAGTCCAGTGACTTGGTTGGTTCATCAAGTTTTCCTTTCCCTTTGTCTTTTGGATTACTCTCAGTCTGTGATCTAGTTTTGAACTTTGAAGTTTCAGAATTTGACTTTTCCTTGATCACAATGCCCTTTTCCTTTGGCCTTGGAGGTTTCTTTGCATCAGAAGCTTTAGACTTAGGATTTGTTTTCTCAGCAGCAAATCTAGCTTCTTCCTCCTTGAGAGTTTCTAAATCCATTCCTGGATTGTGTTTCAGAAATAATCTTCTTGCTATCTCATCATCAAGTGTCTGGATTTTAGGATCTTTGTAATAAATAGTAGTATGCTTCCCCTTTAACTTCAGAGTTTGCAAGAACTTGTGAGAGTCTTCAGATCCTGATTGAATCAGAATATCAGAATTTGACATCAGACTTTGCTTATCACCACTTGACTTCAATCTTTGAGCATTCACAGCATTAGAACTTGACTTGTTCTGAATAGAAGATTTTCCTTGAACTTTTCTTTGACCTCTGCTCTTTTCAGAGTTTCCCTGGTCATCACCTTTATCATCCTTTTTCTTCAGTTCTTGAGTAGTTGAGCATTTGGACTTAACTACCTTCTCCCCCTTTTTAGCATCATCGGGAAGTAAGAGAGAAAGAAGAAGTTCAACTGAAGATTGGATTTCATCCAATTGAGCTTTCTGAGAAGCTTGATTAACTAGAACCTCAACAATTTGGGCCTGTTGCTTCTCTTGAGTTTTCTTAATGGCTGCAACATTTTCAGAAATAGGTCTGATATACCTATTTTTGTCAAGCTTGAGCACCTGATCGAGCTTATCAGCTTGTTCTTTGAGTGTATCAACCTTTTCATGAGTAGCAGTATGTAGATCTTGAAGATGTTTTGTAGACAGAGCTGTAATCTTGAGTTGTGTCTTGAAATCAGCATTTGTGAGCAACTCATCAGCTTTTACAATATGCTCTATCAGAATTTTAGAACACGGAATAAAATCTGATTCATTCCACTTCTTGGTCCACTCAACACCTCTGTGAGTATCCTCTCAAAGAATAGGTGCTTCCTTTTTAACAAATTTCTTCACCAATTCTTCCTTGCCCAGAATAGGTACTGGAATCTCAGCAGAAACACTGTCATCAGAACTTGAGGAAGACTTATTCTGTTCTGAGAGCTCAACAGTGTGTGAAGCAACTGGAGATTCAGGAATTACATCATCTAAATTCTGATCAGCAGAATTTATCTCCAGAGCTGGTGTCTTTGATGTAGATGAAGCTTCCAGATAAAGAACTTCAGGTATATTCAAATTATGAATATCTATTTCAGAAATATCAGTTTGTTCTTTAGCATCATTTGTAGCTTTAATAGGAGAGACAGGAGGGGTAAGAACTAAGTCATTAGCAGTGTCTTTGGCTTGAGATGGAAGGGCTGCAATAATAATTGGTTCTTGTGAGATCAGAGATTCCTGATCCCCTTCCTCAGCTTCTTCAGTATCTTCTGATATAGCCTTAGCCAAATACCTCCTTGCCTTCATTTTCTTCAATCTCCTTTCCAATGAAGGAGTTGCTTCAGCAGCATCAGATTTTACAAATTTCCTTTTCAAAGTATCAGAACTTTGAGCTGCTATTTCTTTCCGAGAAGTAACATTCTCAGCTTCAACTATCACAGGTTCAGATACATGAACTCGTGCTTCAATTGTTTCTTCTTCACTCTCAGACTCATCTCTGAGAATCATCTTCCTTCTCTTTTGTGGAGGTTGAGGAACAGACTTTGTTCTCTTAGAAGGTTTGGAAGATGAAGGTCTGGTTGTTTGTGTTGATGGTTGAAAAGTCTGAGGTGTTTATGTAGAGGTGGTAGGTGCTGATGGTTGAGGTTCTGATGGTTGAGGTTCTGATGGTTGGACATCAGGATATAATGCAGTGTATTTCATTGGATCATAGATTATTAATGCTTGTTTGATAGATAAAGGTATTTGGAGGGGTCTCGACACAGCCTTCTTATTATCAGTAGATAATAAGTCATTAAAAGCTCTTTTGGCTAGTTTGAATGATGGAAGTAATTCATGAGCTACTTGGGGCTTATTATCACAACAAAAGCTATAAATAAGCTGACAAAATCTAGCAAAATAGACAGTATTTCTATCTTCATTCATCCTATCCCCAATGAAACCTAAAACAACACTTGCATAATCAAAATTAGTTTGATTAATGAGAGCATACCCGATTTGTTGACTCAGGATGGGGATGGCATCAAAATTAGAACATTTGTTTGCAAAAGCCTTGGTGATGCAGTCAAAGAAGAAACTCTATTCCCTCCTTATGTAAGGTCTCTTCAATTGACCCAGCTTGGCCAATGTCCTTTCATACCCCAGACTGGCCATCATATTTTGAAGAACTGGCTCCTCAACAGTGGAATAGGCGCAGTTCTCAGGCAGCTGTAGTGCTTGGCGTACTATAGGCAAAGTTATGACATGCTCGTCCTCCCCTGATGAAAAGATTATACTTGGGGACCCTTGAGCACCACCATCATCATATACTCCACTTCTCCAGAACTCCAGCACTTAAGTTCCAGAGACTGCATCAGGTTGGGTTAGAGCGTACCCAATATCAGAATTAGTGAGAAAATCTTGAATGAAGTAAAGTTCCGACGGAGCTTCAGCCTTGCTAAAAATGGCGGAGTAGTTGTTAGGAACAAACTTAGCTCCATTGAAAATCACGTCTTTTGGTTCCATCTCTGTAAGAAATTAAGTGAGACAGAGAGTGTTTGCAAAGTGTTTGATAAAAGTCCTGAAAGAAGACCGCTTCAGAGAATATTAGAGAAAGAGAGAATAGGAGAGATGAAAAATAGAAAAGTAAATAAAAGATTAGAAAATCTTTTCACTCCCATATATATACTCTCTCCACTCAACAATTATATTTTCGAAGTATGGGATACACTTTACACCTGGCAACGCATGAACAGTCAGTAAAAAGTTAAAACAGGAGTTAATAGCACGTAAAATAGGCAATAATTATCGTACACATGCAGTTATTTAAAACCAACACGTTAACCACTAACCCATAATGATTATGACTGTTTTTAACTTACCCAAATTTATTCTGATTTAAATATAACGGTTTCAGATTTTACCAAAAATAAGTCAAGTAAAGAAAAATACCACGTAAGCATCAAAAATTCCATCAGGATTTAATATCAGAACTTAACTTATATAAGATTTTAATAGTCATCAGAACATGGCTCCTGTACTCAAATAGTGAATATCTTTTTCTGTGATTCTGCATACAAATATTGGCTTGTTTTCTTCAGAGTTTAATCATCAGAACTTCCATCAGAACTTGTCCTCAGAATTTATGCAAATGACACTTAACTGTTTATCAAAAACAACTTAATCACCACAGTAATTTTTCTTCATTCATATGGAGTGAAAGTGTGTGCATTCAGCAAAATATCATATAAGGATTAAAGTCTGATCAACTTCAGTACATCTTAGAAATAAGACATAACTAAGAAAAATGCTTAAAATCTGTCATCAGTCATGATGTCTACTATAAAACAAATTTATGCAAGAGTCCATCTCAACTGTTTGTGCTCATTTAATGCATATTTTGAAATTCCTTTTTATAGTGGCTTCTCAGTGTAAGTGAGTCACGACTGCTTATCAGAATTTATGCTGTCATCAGAGTATTTCTCCAGCAATCATAGAGTGTGAAAAGTCACCAAGAATTAATTTTTTTTTTTTTGCTTTTCTAATGCATATTACTTAATACCAGCAATGCACTTGGGTCTTCCCTTCCATATTTTTACTCTAGATCTCAAAGGAGTACCTGACTTTTATTCTTTTCTTTTATTTTCTTTTCTTTTGATAAGTGAGGCTTATCAGCTTTTAGTTCATTCTTAAGATTTACTGACATCAGAATTTGACAGATAAGAAACAAGAATCTAGTTTGTGACTTAGTAATAAGATACACAAAGTAAACTTGACTAAGCTCAATATCAGAATCTGCTTGTGTTAATGAGTTTCCACATAAAAACTAATTCAAACATGGGATTTCTAGTTTCCTCATTGGATTGAATAGTCACAGAATATTCAAAACAATTATCAGAGTATATAAATCCACATCAGATAACAATCAACATTTAAAGAATTTTCAAATTAAGTACTAATTTCATATAGATAATATAGTATGTAAACACTGATCATAAAGTCTGATGCTTGAGAACAAAAACTAAGCAGATTTAGGGAAAGAACCTGAAACTATTCCAAGTTCATTTACCAATCTTATAAAAGTAGCTTCACATAGTGGTTTTGTGAAGATATTTGCTAGTTGTGGATCTGTTGGAACAAAATGCAATTCCACTGTACCTTCACCCACATGTTCCCTTATGAAATGGTACCTAATGCTGATGTGCTTTGTCATTGAGTGTTGAACTGGATTAACTGTCATAGCAATAGCATTTTGATTATCACAGTAAATAGGGATTTTAGAAAATTCTAACCCATAATCCAGTAACTGATTCTTCATCCAAAGAATCTGTGCACAACTGCTTCCTGCAGCAATATATTCTGCTTCTGCAGTTGATGTGGAAATTGACTTTTGTTTCTTGCTAAACCAAGAAACCAATCTGCCTCCAAGAAATTGGCAGCTTCCACTAGTGCTTTTCCTGTCTATTTTGCATCTCGCAAAATCTGCATCTGAGTAACCAATTAGCTTAAAATCTGATTCCCTAGGATACCACAATCCCAGATCAGCTGTACCCTTAAGGTACTTGAAAATTCTTTTCACAGCTAATAAGTGAGGTTCTCTTGGATCAGCCTGAAATCTTGTACAAATACAGGTAGTATACATGATATCAGGTCTACTTGCAGTTAGATAGAGTAATGAGCCAATCATATCTCTATAGTTAGTAATATCTATTGATTTACCAGTATCCTTATCTAACTTGGTTGCAGTCGCCATGGGAGTGGATGCAGTTGAACAATCTTGCATTCCAATTTTTTCAATAAATTTCTGGTATACTTGGATTGACAGATAAAAGTGCCTTCTTCAGTTTGCTTGACTTGAAGGCCCAGAAAATAGATGAGTTCTCCCATCATACTCATTTGGTATCTTGACTACATTAGCTTTGCAAACTTCTCACATAGTTTGGAATTATTAGAACCAAATATGATATCATCAACATATATCTGTACCAAAAGTAAGTCATTTCCATGGTTGAGGTAGAATAAAGTCTTGTTAATTGTGACTCTGTGAAATCCACTTTCCTGAAGGAATTGAGCTAAAGTCTCATACCATGCTCTTGGAGCTTGCTTAAGGCCATAAAGTGCTTTGTCAAGCCTGTAGACATGATTGGGAAATTTAGGATCTACAAAGCCTGGAGGTTGTTCAACATATACCTCTTCTTCCAATTCTCCATTGAGAAAAGCACTTTTCACATCCATTTGAAAGACTTTAAACTTCTTGTGAGCAGCATAGGCCAAAAAAATCTTTATGGCTTCTAATTTAGCAACTGGTGAAAATGTTTCATCATAATCAATACCCTCCTGCTGAGAGTAACCTTTAGCAACCAGTCTTGCTTTATTCCTTGTAATTATGCCATCACTGTCAGTTTTGTTTCTGAACACCCATTTTGTACCAACAACTGATCTGTTCTTTGGTCTTGGCACTAGGGTCCAGACTTTATTTCTTTCAAATTCATTTAACTCTTCCTGCATTGCTTGCACCCAATCAGCATCTTGAAGAGCTTCTTCCACTTTCTTTGGTTTAGTCTGAGATAGAAAAAAATGATAGAGACATTCATTTAAAGTTGCAGTTCTAGTTCTGACACCTGCTTCAGGATCTCCAATGATTAAATCAGGTGTATGTGCTTTAGTCCACTTCCTTGCAGATGGAAGTTGATCTCTAGAACTGGATCCTCCCCCATGATCCATATTGTCTCCATCAGCATTTTCTGATGCTCACCCTGTAGTTATGCTCTCTGAGACTTCAGAATATGAATTTGATTTTTCAGAAGTTGAAGAATCAGAGCTTCCAGAATTATCATAATTTGGCTCATCAGAACTAGATGAATCAAAATTTGAAGAGCCAGTGACATGTTCTGATGATTCTCGAGAGTCTTGAGATGTGGTAGGATCTTCAGCTTGCTCCCCCTGGACAGGTGCATTTTCCTTTGAGTTGTTATCACAGTTTCAATGACATCAGAACTTAATCCATCAGAACTTACAGGATCAGAATTTTCAGAATCAGAATTTAAATCTTCATTCTCAAATCTCAGATGATCATGATCATCAAAATCTTCAAGTCCAGTAATCTTCTTATCATCAAAAGAGACATTGATAGATTCCATGACAACTCTTGTTATTAAATTGTAGACTCTGAAGGCTTTTATGGAAAGTGGATATCCAACAAAAATTCCTTCATCAGCTTTTAGATCAAATTTTGACAGCTGCTCAGTATGAGTCTTAAGAAAAAAATACTTGCAACCAAATACATGAAAGTATTTCAGATTTGGCTTCTTCTTCTTCACCATTTCATATGGTGTTTTTCCATGCTTGTTTATGAGTGTTGCATTTTGTGTAAAACAAGCAGTCTGCACAGCTTCAGCCCAAAAATAGGTTGGTAGCTTTGCTTCATCAAACATTGTTCGTGCAGCTTCAATGAGAGTCCTGTTCTTTCTTTCTACAACTCCATTTTGCTGTGGAGTTCCAGGTGCAGAAAATTCCTGTTTGATTCCATGATCTTTGCAGAACTCTTCCATGATTGAATTGTTGAACTCAGTGCCATTATCACTCCTTATAATTTTAACAGAATCTTTGATCAATTTATCCAGCTGTCTGACATGATCAGTTATGGTAGATGCAATTTCAGTCTTCTTGTGCAAGACCCATGTGTACCTTGTGAACTCATCCACTATAATCATAGCATATTTCTTCTTTGTAATGGACATGACATTGACTGGACCAAATAGATCAACATGCAGTAGGTGATAAGGCTCAAGAATTGATGACTCAGTTTTGCTCTTGAAAGAAGATTTTCTTTGTTTTGCCTTCTGACATGAATCACAAAGGCCATCAGGAGCAAATACTATTTTTGGCAGTCCTCTCACAAGATCTTTCTTTACAAGCTCATTTATATTGTTGAAATTTAAATGAGAGAGTTTCTTGTGCCAATTCCAGTTTTCTTCAATTGATGCTCTACTCAACAGACAGATTGCAGAACCATTAGTACTTGTTGAAAGTCTGACTTCATAAATGTTACCTTGTCTATATCCTTTCAGAACCACTTTGCCTGTTGAATTACTTATAACTTCACAGTGTTCTTCAAAGAAATCCACATGATAACCTCTGTCACATATTTGACTTATACTCAACAGATTGTGTTTAAGTCATGAGACTAGAGCTACTGATTCAATGATGACATTCCCAAGATTGATCTTGCCATATCCCAGAGTTTTCCCAATGTTGCCATCTCCATAAGAAACTCATGGGCCAGCTTTCTCCACAAAGTCTGATAGCAGGGCTTTATTTCCAATCATATATCCTGAACATCCACTGTCCAGAACTAGGATGTTCTTCCTGTTGCCCTGCAATCACAAAGACCACTAAAGGTTAGTTTTAAGGACCCAGACTTGCTTGGATCATTTGGCCTTTTTAAGTTTGTTAACATTTGCAGCGGATTTAACATCAAAGTTTATGCTAACAATTTTGTTATCAGTATTAAAATTATCAGACTTTGCATCATACTTTACACTAGAAGGAATTAAAGTAACTTTCTTCAAAGAAGGTTTTATCTGATAATAATCATAGTACAAACTATGATATTCCTTACAAGTATAAATGGAATGTCACACACTACCACAATGAAAACAAGGATTTTGTGGCTTAAACCTAACAGACTGACTCTTAACTCCTGACTTAGAAGGTAAGGAGTTTATATTCTTATTCTTCCTGCAAAAAGAAGCCAGATGGTTAGAATTTCCACAGTTATAGCATTTCTTTCTAGGAGCATTAGGAACAGGCATATAATTGTTGCTTTTATTCACACCTTCCTTTCCATTCCTATTTTGCCTAGCTTCCTTTACCTTGTTTACACTGGTAATCTCTTTCAGCTTATGTTTAAGCTGCTTCTTTATCATTAAGCCTATGTTAACTTCAGTTGGTTTATCTTGTTCTAATTTGTCAGAAGTTGACTCTGCTATCGCTTCTCTCTCAACATCTTTCATCTTTTCAGAATCATATTTTACAGTTTCAGTTACAAATTTAACAGGATTTACCTTTGTCTTAGTAGTCTGTTTAACAATAATTGGCTTAACTTGTTCAGTTCCTTTTTCACTTTTCTCATCTCCATAACCTAAGCCCTCTTTCTAGTTCTCACTACCTAGTATATTCTGAGTTGTTTTGCCAGAGTTAGTCGAAGTCCTGATAATCTCTCTCTCCATTTCTAACACAGTTTTTCGAGATTTATTCATTTTTAGCACTTCATCTCTCACATAGAAAGCATCATCTCTATCCTTCTGAGTTTGATGGAACATAACTAACTCTTTTTCTAAATAATCAATCCTCTTTTTAAAAGCAAGATTTTCAGAAGTTAATCTTTCATATGTTAAAGTTTGATCTCTATAGCTAATAAACATGGTTTTAAGATATAATCTCAACTCAGTAATATCATCAGTATGAAAGGCATAAGTTGTTTGAGGTACCTTTAACTCAGCAGCATCAGAACTGCTATCAGCATTTGCCATCAAGGCATAGTTCTCCTCATCTTCAGAATCTGAGGTGTCTGTCCAGCTTTTCTTCTTTGTGACAAGTGCATTTCCTTTGTCACTCTCTCCTTTCTTGAAGTCAAGAGATATGTGGCCTTTCTCACCACAGTTATAACATTTGACATTTGAGTAATCTCCTATGTCAGACTTTCCTCCTTTGCCTTCAGATTTTCTGAAACCCTTCCTATCAGAACTTCTTCCTTTCCTGGAAAACTTCTTTCCCCTTCTGAATTTCCTGTAGGCTATCTTTGTGATACCCTTCACCATAAGAGCACACAGCTTCATCATCTCTTCATCAGCATCTACTTCAGGTAGACTTTCAGTTTCTGAATCATCATCATCAGAACTTGATGATTCTGAATCAGACTTTATGATGAGAGCCTTTCCTTTTCCTTTCTTTGAGATAACTACTTTGGGGGATTCCTCCTCAGCATTAAATGCAACTGTTCTTGACTTTCTCCCATGTCTCTTCCTTCTTTGATCCATCTCAAGTTCATAAGTATTGAGCATTCCATAAATTTCATCAAAAGTAGTTTCATCAAGAGCATAGTTATCTCTTATAATAGTAGCTTTCAAATCCCAACTTTCAGGAAGAGCTAAAAGGAATTTTAGATTTGAATCTTCAATGTCATATTCCTTGTCCACCAGTGACAGATCATTCAAGAGTTTGACAAACCTGTGATATAAGTCAGTTAATGACTCATCACTTATTGAGTCAAAGTGCTCGTACTCCTGAGTGAGTATAGTCTTCCTGTTTTTCTTGATTGCTTCAGTTCCTTGACACATTGTCTCCAAAGCATCCCATATCTCCTTTGTAGTCTTGCATTGAATTACCCTATTTGACATGACATTATCAATGGCACTATACAGCAAATGTTTTACCTTTGCATCCTTGGCAATAGATGAGATATCTTCAGCTATGTATTCACTTTTCTCCTTTGGTATGGTCTTTGCTGACTGATCTGCAACTACAACAGAGAGCTTGGTTGGCTTATGCGGTCCTTCATAAATTCTGTCAAGGTATTCTGGATCTGTAGCTTCCAGAAATATAGCCATCTTCACTTTTCATATGGGATACTCAGACAGTCTCAGCATGGGAATCCTGATAGTCTCATATCGACTATGAGTTTGAGTCTTTGGAGTTTCTTCAGTTTTAGCGGGCTTGGTTGGATTTTCTGCTTCTTCAGACATGATTGTTTTGGTTCTTTACTGTATGTGTGTTAACAGATAAGCTCTGATACCACTTGTTAGGTCATACAACACTGTAGAAGGGGGTTGAATACAGTGTAGAATACAATCAAATCAATTTAAAGCACAAGTAACAGAAAACATATGTATTCGATATAACAAACTTTGTTACAATGGAACTATTCTCTCTCAATGATGAATAAATATCACGAGAGCTGCTAGGTTATAATATATAATCTTCTCGATGATCGTAACTATTATAGATTAAACCTATGTCTGTGTTTATATAGACACACAATTACAAGATAACATCTAGTTAATATGGAATATAATTTTGTCTCCTAAAATATATCAACCAGATATCTTATATAATTCTTCTAGTCCTCGAACTCTTTCCATGCATATCTTATTCCGTATTTGTTTCGATCTTCTTTCATGTAAATCAGCTTCCTTCCTTAATTGTTAGTCCTCCAGTACTTAAGTTCTGATATCCATTTTCTGATATTATCTTCTGATAATCTAAGTCCTGATATCCTTAAGTCCTGACTTCCAGTAAGTCCTGATTTCAGTAAGAACTGATATTTCCTGTTAGTTAAGATCTGAAAACTAAACATGAATCATATTAGACATGACATCTCAAATATATCCAACATTAGCAATTCATCTCTAACATAAAAAGCATCATCTCTTTCTTTCTGAGTTTGATGGAACATGACTAACTCTTTTTCTAAATAATCATTCCTTTTCTTAAAAGTAAGATTTTCAGAAGTTAATCTTTCACATGTTAAAGTTTGATCTCTATAACTAATAAACATGGTTTTAAGATATAATTTCAACTCAATAATATCATCAGTATGAAAGGCATAAGTTGTTTGAGGTACCTTCAATTCAGCAGTTTCAGGACTGCTATCAGAATTTTCCGTCAGGGCATAGTTTACCTCATGTTCAGAATCTGAAGTGTCTGTCCAGTTTTTCTTCTTTTGTGACCAGTGCCTTGCCTTTGTCACTTTTTCCTTTCTTGCAGTCAGGAGATATGTGGCCTCTTTCACCACAGTTGTAGCATTTGACATTTGAGTTGTCTCCTCTGTCAGACTTTCCTCCCTTGCCTTTAGACTTTCTGAACCCTTTCTTATCAGAACTTCCACTTTTCCTGGAAAACTTCTTGCCTTTTCTGAATTTCCTGTAGGCTATCTTTGTGATACCCTTCACCATAAGAGCACACAATTTCATCATCTCTTCATCAGCATCCATTTCAAGTAAACTTTCAATTTCTGAATCATCATCATCAGAATATGATGACTCTGAATCAGACTTTATGATGAAAGCCTTTCCTTTGCCCCTTTTTGAGGTAACCATATTAGAAGATTCCTCCTCAGCCTTAAGAACAACTGTCCTTGACTTTCTTCCATACCTCTTGCTCCTTTGATCCATCTCAAGTTCATAAGTCTTGAGCATACCATAAATTTCATCAAGAGTAGTTTCAGTAAGGTCATAGTTGTCTCTTATGGTAGTAGACTTCAAATCCCAATTTTCAGGACAAGCTAAAAGAAATTTTAGATTTGAATCTTCGAGATCATATTCCTTGTCCACTAGTGACAGATCATTAAAGAGTTTGACAAACCTGTCATATAAGTCAGTTAAAGACTCATCAGCTTTTGACTCAAAGTGCTCATACTTTTGAGTGAGTATAGTCCTCTTGTTCTTCTTGATTGCATCAGTTCCCTAGCATCTTGTCTCCAAAGCGTCCCATATCTCATTTGCAGTTTTGCAATTAATTACCTTGTTTGACATGACATTATCAATGGCACTATGCAGCAAATTCCTTACCCTTGCATCCTTTGCAATAGATGAGATGTCTTCAGCTGTGTACTCACCTTTCTCCTTTGGTATGGTCATTGCTGGTTCATCAGCAACTACAACAGAGAGCTTGGTAGGCTTATATGGTCCTTCATTAATTCTGTCAAGGTATTCTGGATCTGTAGCTTCCAGAAATATAGCCATCTTCACTTTTCATATGGGATACTCAGAAGGTCTCAGTATGGGAACCTTAATAGTCTCATATCGACTGTGAGTTTGAGTCTTTTGAGTTTCTTCAGTTTTGGTGGGCTTGATTGGAGTTTGTGCTTCTTCAGACATGATTGTTTGGATCTTTACTGTATGTGTGTTAACAGATAAGCTCTGATACCACTTGTTAGGTCACACACCATTGTAGAAAGGGGTTGAATACAGTGTTATTACAATCAAATCGATCTTGAACACAAGTAACAGTAAACAGATATATTTAATATAATAAACTCTGTTACAATGAAACTGTCCTCTCTCAGTGATGAACAAATATCACTAAGAGCTGCTAGGTTACATTGTATAATCTTCTCGATAATGATAACAAATATAGTGTAAACCCGAAGTCTGTGTTTATATAGTACACAGTTACAAGATAATTTCTAATTGATATGGAATATAATTCAATCTCCTAAAATATATCAATCAGATATCTTCTACAAGTCTTCCAGTCTTCTAACTCTTTCCATGCATATCTTCTTTTGTTTTAGTATCGATCTTCTACTGTAAATCAGCTTCCTTCCTTAACTGTAAGTCCTCCCGCACTTAAGTTCTGATATGACCTTAAGTTTTGATATGAAGTTCTGACTTCCAGTAAGTCCTGATTCCTGTAAGTCCTGATTTGTCATGTTGTTAATTTCTGAAAACTAAACACAAATCATATTAGACATGATATCTCAAATATATCTAACAAATTAAAATCTTGAAAATGTATTTAAAAGATGCGTTTATGGTGTAAACACTTAAAAGAGATGTGTTTCCAAATTATTAATAACACATGTAAAATAGCGTCACCTTTAAATTTTTTATAGGCCCAACTCAAGGCTCAATAACAGAAATATTAGTTTTTCAGTTGGTCGATAACAACAAGCTTTAATTACGTTTATTTGTGAAATATTTTGAATTACTTACTTTTAAATTATGAAATTAATGATAATTATTCGAGCCCGATCCTGTTTATCTATCTAAAATCGAGTAATTTATTGATTTTGCAAATTTGTTTTAAACTTGGGTAGACGTAGCTTATCACTGTATTTTATGTTTTTATACAACTTGTATTGTACATGGATTTTGTTGTCACTGATATACGCGTTCATGAAAATCAATAGTCACAGTCTCAATTTTTTGCTTTCCCTCGGCATTAGCTATTATTGGGGCCGTTTGCGGTTCGTTAAAAAATACTAACTCCGTCCCATCAGATTATATACGTTAAGTATTTCGAGACTTTTATATAGTTTACTATCATAATGTTTTGTATAAATTTTTTTAAATAAAATTTAAACATAAAATTTTTATTCTGAAAAGAAAAATTTGAAAAAAAAAATGTGGAGTTATGTTTTAAATGAGCATTGAAAAACATGCCAAAAAGTAATGTATAGAATTCAATGAGATAGAGGAAGTATAAATTATGATTTAAAGTTGAAAAAAATCGTATAAATGATGTGAATATCGTAACTTATAAGTTTTTTAGGTGTTTAGATAATTTTACATATAAATTACTTATAAATTAATAATGTGTTAGGTAAATAATAACTTATAAGATATATGTTCTTGAAATAAAACTAAAATATAAATTACGAATATCATTAATAATTTTTGAAGACATTGTTTTATATATAACAATTTTTTTATCATATTATACACGGCTTGATACTCCTAAGTACGTACTCACATAACTTAGGCGAGCACATTTTTTTTAATCTGAATGTACGAGTGTATTGATATATTTATATAATTTATTTAAAAAATTACAAATGTTATATTAAAATACACTATGTCCTCACGTAAATCTTCTAAGTAGGTATTTAGCGCCACATTTTTTTTGTATATAACAATTTTCATTCATAATTATTTTATTAAATAAATAAAATTTTGCAAGATCATGAGCTAAAAATTAAAAACAAAAACACGTTAAAATACCAGCTAGTAATACAGATAGATACACGGGCGCATAGGAATTAAATGATATAAGTTAAATATGTCAACGTAATTCAACATAAAATGAGAAGATAACATATTCAATAATTTTTTAATTACTTTTTAGAATGGGAAAATCAGGGGATGAATTAAGGAAAGTACACCCCTTCAACATCATGCTTATGCCCATAAAAGAAGAAAATAAGATCATTTTATTAATCACCGAAACACAAGATAAATAGTAGAAAACTGTTTTTATATCATTTAAGGGGAACTTATTGTATCCCAAACAACAACATTATCGTTTAGAAATATAATGATCTTTTGAAATGATCCTTTTTCTTATTTTCTATGTCATCCAGTTTTGTAACGAAAATTGAATCAAAAATTTTAAAATCAAAATCAGTGATTCGGTTACCTCTTCAATTTTGTATTCAAATAAAATAAAAAATATATGATTCCAATTTGTTACTCCCTCCATCCCAAAATACAAGTCAATTTGATTTTTTAGGTGTACTTTAAGGTGTATAAAAGTCGTAGTTCCGCATATTTTTTTTTTAAAAATTGAATTAAAATTTATTATATATAATTTTATTCAAAAAGAATTAAAAAATATTTTACGAAGCTACCCTTTTTATACATCTTAAAATACGCATAAAATTTAAAGAAACTTGTATTTTTGAATGAACGGAGTAAAAAATCAGTAGGTACCCGATAGGCAATAATACAATTAGGCCCAAAAGCACCAATAAAGCCCAATGAAAAGGAACCACATGCCCAAACTGGAGGTGGTCCCCGGACACGTGGCACCCGCTCTGGATAACAACTGTCCTATATTACCCAAAATAGCATGGCAACATCTCAGGCATCCATTTGTCAATACCTCGGGCTATCTCAACAAGGGGATAGTTGGGCCCGACTTCCCATCTGGACCATCCAATTATCCACCAACCAATATTCACCAACGGCCAAGATGAAAAAGCTACAAACCCCCAAAACCCTAAATGGGGAGCTTATAAAAGGCCCAAAAAGCCCGTAAGGGTTGACTCAGTTGGTTAAAGAGGGGAAAATTATCCTCTTGGTCACAGGTTCGAATCCCACGGGAGGAGAATTTATGATTATGCCTCCTGAGCCAGAGCCTGTCGCTTAAATGCGGTTTACCTGGTTCACGTGGTTTGCAGGCTATTGCGTGAGCCCGTAGGGTTTACCCAGTGCGCACCCGAAGGGTAGCGGCTGCGGGTTACCTACGATAAAAAAAAGGCCCAAAAAAAGAGGTTTAGGGGGTTACTTCTTGAATCTTTACACACATATACACAAAACACAAATATATTAAAATAACTCCTATTTCATTCTCCTTTTTCTTCACAAAACCCTTTTCTTATTCTCACGGCGGAGGCACCTCAGGGAAGCCAACCCCCCCTCCACCGGTTCGGTTTTGCAGGAACCCATCCAACATGTCAACCTCACGCATCCTCATTCCTGCACAAACGGAGCTCGAGTCTGGATAGAAAATGGAGAAGGAACCTGGGGAGGAAATGGAGTTATCATTGTTGTCATCATTTTCAGCCGTATTACTCCGCCCAGGAGACCGGAACTTTACACTCCAGTAAGGTTAACTCGTTTATTCTATCAGATCTACTTTTCTTACCATCCGTACATTAAAAGAATCCATAGTATTGTGTTTATGATATTTTTTTTATTTCATCTTGAGAATAATGACTACAAGAAAGAGGAAAACCGCCGTTTCCAGACCAGTTTTGCCGACCATCGTCCCGCCCAGGCACGACGATATTGAAGAGATGGAAGAAGGGCTCCCCATAACCCGTACTTCATCTCAAGCACTCCGACCAGAAGACCAAAGGCTAACTATTGAAAAGGTAGCTCACTAGTATGCCGAAACTTCTACAAACCCCTGGGAAACATGACCTCGGAGCAGATCCAAGCAGCAATGAGCCTGTAGGAAGAAAAACATCAGCCTGAAACTGAAACCCGCCTAGGGATCAGGACGAGCATTCCGGAGATACCCGCGGCTCGATCCTGGACCAGATTTCCAAGAACATGAAAAGGACCACTGATGATGCCCAAGACGAAATTTGAAGGGCATCACTACGGGACAGAATTGGGAGAGAAGAAGATATTAAGGCCAAGACATCAATTAAGAAAAGATTCCAAGTAGAAGAGGCTAAACTGAATAAGAAAGCCCACAGAGTTCATGTCTTTTTAGACTCCGAACCCGAAAAAGAATTAAAGAAAGTGCAGATGGCCCGGGACCCACGTGACCTCAAAAGAAAAGTTGAAGGCCACATGGAATTAGGTGCGACAGCGACCCCTTTCACTAGAAAGTTGGAATCTACCCCCCCCGGAAATCCATACTTAAACACTTTACTTTTGGGTCCTTCGACGTGCTGGCTAACTCCGAAGAGCACCTTATTTACTCTTCGAGCAAATTTTAAAATTTATACCTATAATGACCTCACAAGGTGCTGTTTCTTTGCATCAACACTAAAGGGGGGAGCTCAGAAATGGTTTATCATAATTCCATCCCGGAGCATAGATTCGTCAAAATATTTTGGAGAGATATTCCTAAAGAGATTCCGAGCCAACCGCATGAATGAGCTATAGATGTGCCATATAGAAACCATTCAACAGAAAAGTAAAGAATCACTCCTTGAATTCATCAAGAGATTTCAAGAAGCAGTCACCCAACTCTCCGACTTGGAGGAGAAAGAGGGCGTCAACATCTTCTGGAGAAACCTGCATCAGGTCTCGTGCAACGGTTATGTCAAAGATCCTTGCATCTGCTTACGCCTTAGCCTCTGAATTTATAAAGGAGAATGACTTTCTTAAGTCAATGAAGATGAATAAAAGGATTCATGATGATGATGAGTCCCTGGAGAGGTGCTCATCATATAGAAGTGACAAAAGATTTAAGGTTGATAGACAATCTAATTATATCCAACACTCACAGGGAACCCCACCTCAGAGTGGTTATTTAGAACCTGAAAAGAATGAAAGAAAACCAAGAAATAAAAGAGATCCAAAGACTTAGCCCGAGAGGATACCCCTTAACAGGTCTCGGGCTGATATCTTGAGAGAAGTCAAAGAAAAGCCCTTCTACGATCCCCCAAAACTCCTCCTCGCTCCCCCGAAGAACAGGGTGAGAGATAAGCACTGCGGATTCCATGAGGATCACGGTCACACGTCCGAGAACTGCTTTTCTTTCAAATGTTCATTGAGGATCAGATCAAAAAGGGGAACATGACCAGTACGTGCAGAGAAAACCTGTTGACAAAGACAAAACCCCGAGAAGTGGTAAACACGTGTGAAAGGCATATGTCATAGCTTATTTGTTTATTCGAGGATTTAACTCAACTCAAATAAGAATGTAATAAGTAAATAGTGGATCTACCGTCAAAGAGATCTCACAAAGTAACATTTGTCAAAGGATTTAGAAACAAGGTTCATCTACAGACTTGAGGAATTAATTCACTGAAAGAAGCTCAAGAAATTGATCAAGCCTCAGTGATACAAATCAAGATTGTGGATTTAATCAAGTGACAGAGATCTCGTCAGAGTATCAGAGAATTACAAGGATTTAATCTGAAGAAAATCAAGTATCGAAGTCAAGACATGAAGAAACGTCACTGAAGTTAGTCACTCATGAACCAGACAGTACATCGAGTGTCAACATTGAAGTGGTGGAATTGATTCATAATTCTCAGTGATTTTCAGAAGATTTTCAGAAGAATGGTTGTTGCTCAAGATTAGTATTAATTATCTATTTAGTAATTAAGTCATATAATTTAATTAAAAAAATATATTATATCTGCAAAGATTAATTTATTTATTAATTGAATTAATTGATTAATTAATTCTGAATTAATATTAAGGATTTTCAGAATTTTAATTGGATTAAAATCTGTTTTAAATCAGCAAGACAATTGAAAATGAACTAGCATGACAATCTGGATTGTCATACCGATTGTCATGCCAGGCCATTTTCAATAGTCTCACCGAAAGTTACACTGGGTGGAGGATTGTCTTGCCAGTTCATTCTGATAGTCTTGCTAGTTCATTCAATTGTCTCACTGAAAGTCTTGCTAGCTCAATGGATTGTCTTGCTAACTCAATGGATTGTCTTGCCAGTTCAAGTAGGTCTGTTAATTGAATTATAAAGACAGGAGCAGTAGAAGTCATTCTTCATCATCCAACAACTCAAGAACAAAACACAGCAGCCACAGCAAAATATTCCATTTTCATCTGCTGAATTCAAGATCACAATTTCTAGTTTTAAGTTAAATCCAAACCAATAGAAATCTTTATCTTGTTCTTGTGTAACTATCTAGCGGATCAAAATCCCTAGAACTTAATCTCAAATTGCGTTTAGCATTTGAATCTTTTTATTGCAAAAATAGAAAAAGGTCATGTCGAACTTATTCTAGATTTGTGATAATTAATTTGAGATTAATTCCTTGTAATCGATACTGTTGTTATAACACCCTTCAAGTTTAATAATATTCTTATTTAACTTGAATTTTGTTGCAATTTTTATTCCGCAATTAATTCGATTATTCGGTATTATTTGTATTCAACCCCCCCCTTCTACAAATAAATTGGGACCTAACAATTGGTATCAGAGCCTTCTGATTAACGAATAAATCAAGATCCTAGACTTTTGTGATTTTTCAACTCCTTAAATTTTTATTTATTCAAAAATTCATAATGACTTCACAAAAAGTTGGAACCGTTAAAATTCCACTATTTGATAAAGAAAATTATATCATGTGGAAGAAGAAGATGCTCTTATTTTTACAAGTTGCAAATCCCAAATATCTGAACTTGTTAAAGAAGGGTCCAACAACTCCAATGGTTATTGAACCAGAGGTGATAGTAGATGATGTTGTGATTACCAAAGCTAGAACCTATCCAAAAGATCCTGTGGATTTTTCTCCTGCTGAAAAAGAAAAAGCCTCCTTGGATGCCAGCCTTCAATTAATATTAATTGATTCCCTTGATCTCTTGATGAACAGATATGTGATGAACTGTAAAAATTCCAAACACATGTGGGAAACTATTGAGGTGATTAATGAAGGCACAGAGAAAGTTAGGGAGAACAAGTTGGAGATCCTAACCTCTGAGTATGAACATTTTAAATCCAATCCAGGAGAAGGAATTGCTGAAGTGTTTGAGAGGTACAATGCGTTGATCAACAACCTGAACATAAATGGAAAATATTATTCAATCAGGGAGGTCAACAAAAAGTTCCTTTTAACACTTCCAACTCATCTTGAACATAGAATCACTACCATTAGAGAAGCTAGAGATCTGAGTGAGATTTCTTTGGATAGACTCTATGGTGTGTTAAAAACCTATGAGTTGGAGCAGATTCAGCAAAAGGAAGTCTACGGGAAAGATAGAATGGTCAGCACATCTACTGCTCTTGTAGCTGAAGGTCAACAACAACAACAATCTCAACAGTTAGAGAGAATTGTACAGTTTTCCAAGGCTGAGGAAAATGTGTTAGTAGCAGAATATGATCCTCCTACTACAAATCAATCCAGTGATGATTTTTATTCCTTGGAAGAGCTGGAGCAATTGGAAGATGTGTCAATGGCCCAAATTGTCAAGAGATTCTCCAATGTCAGATTCAAGAGAAATCCCAAGTTCAAGTACAAGTCCAACTACAACAGATTCCAGACAGGTGGATCTTCATCCTCTAACACCAGCAGTGGTGGATACAAAACAGGGATGGTTGATCGGAGCACCATTAGATGCTATAACTGCAATGAGTTGGGACACTTTGCCACAGAATTTAGGAAGCCAAAGCAAGTAAGGAAGAACTCTTATGATTCAAATCAGAAGAGTAACTCTGAAAGGGCTTATCTGGCAAAGGGAAGAAGCTGGGATGATACTGATAGTGAAGATGAAGAAGAAGGGAATCTTGCTCTTATGGCTATTGATGGAAAAGCTTCATCGTCAAGAAAAGAGGTAAAATATACTGATGCTGAATTAGTTTATCATCTAGGAGGTAACTTAGATTGTGCTCGTCGTGATAATGAACTGTTAAGTCAACAGATCAAAGACCTTGAGAAAGAGGTCAATGAATTAAGACTTGTGCACATTAATCATGACAAGTTAAAAGAACAAGTATCTTTTCTAGAGAATAGAGTTAACTGTTATAGACAACTCGAAACTATTCTCAAAGACAAGATCACCGGTCTTGAGACTAAGGTTAGAGCCTACTTCAATTCTTGTTTGAAGGCTAAAGAGTTCTACAGTAAGCAAGCTGTTAATCAAACATCTGGAATAGATTATGATTACAATGCTGCTATTGGAGAATTAGGCATAAAGTTCCCTCCTCGTGTTTGTGCTAAAGGTAGGGAAGTACCACATGTGCTTAAGGGTGTTGATGAACCCCTCTATAAAGCATCAATTGCTGAACTATTTGATGCGACCTCTTCTGTTATTCAAGAAGAAATACGTGCTGAAGATCATGCTAATGAGAAAGTTGTTTCCAAGTCAAGTGTGTCGAAAGTTCCAGTCAAAGTTGTGAAAGCAACTGAGACTAACTCAGACATACATGAGTTGGATAACAAAAATGCCATGTCTACCATGCATAAATTGCATGCTGTTAATAACTCTCATAAAGCATGTGGTGTTGCTAATTGTATGTCTTGTGCTTTTAATTTGATGTATGCTTATTTTAATGGTAAGCATGTTTCTAGTGATAAGACTACTCCTCGTCAGCATGTGAATAATAAGAAGCATGATAGGTCTAAGACTGCTAGTCCTTCTAAGGCTAGAAAGGAGACATTTGTGCCTAGGGCTAAACAGAAATTTGTTAAGGCTGTTTACAAGGTCAAATGTTCAGTCATTGAGAAAGTTGAAACCATTAAAATTAAAAATGTTGTTTTTCCTGACAAAGGACAATTCTACAAGTATGCCGGGCCCAACCAAGTTTGGGTTTCGAAGGAAGGTCTAATCCATTTGTAGTGCAGGGCATTAAACAGGTGGAACCAGTAGTGTGGATTCTTGACAGTATATCGTCAAAGACATATGACCGGAGATAGAGCCCTGCTATCAAATGTGGTTGAGAAAGCTGGCCCACAGGTTACCTTTGGAGATAACAGCAAAGGTTTATCTGAGGGATATGGCTGCTTGCAAGCTGGGAATGTTATCATTGAAAATTTGTATATTGTGCTAGGTTATTATCAGGAAGCAGTATCTAACATATAGCGCCAGTGACGAGACTTGAGAATATTATGACATATCACGCACCTGATGCACATTACACTTAGAATTGGACTCTAGTAAGATGTGCACAAGTGTACTCTTGGTTGCTGAGTCAAAAGAGGAAGTCAATGCACCACAGTTCATGGACTTTGCAGCTGCAGATCTATTGGACTATGCAATCTCTTCTTCACAATCTCACTTCAGGTTGGTATGAACTAATGTACTACTCAAGCAATCGTCAAGAACATGGTATGGCACTCTAAACTGAAGTTACAGTTTAATATAAAATAGTAGAGTCATCATATTATTAACTCTCTTATCACTAGGCACAAACATATTGTTTTATATGTGTAGTGAGTTTTAGGAGAATATCAAACTTCTTTCTACATTAGTGATTTCTTATTTCATTAAAATCTTTTAAAATCACTATTGTACATCATTTCTCTCAAAAGATTAAATGTATAATTTTCATTCCTTAAAGATCTTAAGTACATTTTATCTCTATAGTACCAAATGTTCTGTGATACAGGTTCAGTCTCCAATGGCTTTCTTTCATTGACAGTCATGAGGTTGAAAACCCAAAACGTCTATCCCAGACTGTAAAGACAAACACAGAAACAAAACCAACCAACACTCTCTTACCACTAAAATGAAGTATGAGTGAGCGTGAGGGAGATAGTGCCTTAGTGCACCACATAAGGAAGGTTCTGAAGTCAACCCAGCAGTTCTGTCTCCTACAAAGATGAGTAGTATTTAAACCGAGACAACAGCTAGCCCCCATACATCTTCTCAAAAAGATGTAATGGCTAAAATGGCTCAAAAACAGTTACTAGATTCATTCTCTCAACAGGGTGCGTCTATTGAAATTTGCCTGTCGGCCAGGGTATCCGATGTAGTGTCACCACTTCAAACATAAACAATTCTTGATGCACAAGGAAAGGGTACACACACAAAGGATGAGTTGACGGAAACAAGAGTTTCGACCATTTTAAGGTCAGATTCGATTGTTCAAGGTTCGTTAATGGATCAATTGCCTTTACAGGTGTTAGGAGAGGATACTGATCAAAAAGCCATATGTTAGTGGTCAGTGTCTACCTCCCCGGGCTTAAATCCCCTGGATGCATCTGCGGATAGTGGATTTCACATAGGCACAGATCGACAACTTGTTGACAATGATTCAGATATTACCTGATGAGTCACATGGAAATATCTTCACAAACATTAGAAGGGAACTTTGATCTTTATGCTAAAATTCGTTGGATCATTGTTTACCTTCCCAGAATTCAAATCTGGAACCCTAAAAGGGAAACTAGCAACTTGTAGATTATGACTCAGATTCATCTGACGAGTTTAACAAGGATGAGGATTTGTGAACTCCCATTGCACCACCTGTGACCTCCTTAAGGATGGCTAAGGTGATTTTCCTTGCAGGTACAGCTGAATGTTGGAGCTATGAGAGGAGTGATAAACTTGTGAGAATGAGTGTAAACACGAGTGGAGAGAAGAGTGAAACACATGTGAGGTACACTTAAATAGAATCACACACTCACAGTGAGGAAGGAAGAGAAACTACTTGTTATTTCTTTTCCAACCAAGTGAAATATGAGAACTCCTTCAGACAACGGCATAGTCTCTAAGGGGGAGATAAAAGCTTAAGTAATAGTTTGGAGGATTCCTCAACTAAGGGGGGGAAATAGCAGGGAGGAAGAAAAAGATCCTACATATGTACACTACAAAACACCATTGCTGTTTGTAACTACAGATCCTATTGTACGGGAGAGGTGGTAAACACAAGGTGATTTTCTTCATAAGGGAAGAAGCTGTTTTCCAAAAGGGGAGTACCATTGGTTTTTATCTGCGGATCCTATTATATTGGAGATGTGGTAAACGAAGCTGATCTCCTTTAATCAGTTGATTCTCATAGGGGGAGAAGCAAGAGAGATATGCACTTCTCAACAGGAAATGTGGTTGTACAAAAGAAGATGAAACTACTTGAAGATATGTTCAGTCTAGAGGAACATCTATTTGGAATCTAAAAAATGTTAAATGTTATCCAGAACTTTTCTGCTAGTTACTTTGCTTATCTGTTTATATCTTTTTCTTATTTATTAGTTGAGTTATCCTCTAGGTATTTGTTGTTATTGTCTAACAAACAAATCAGGGGAGATTGAAAGGCATATGTCATATCCTATTTATTTATTCGAGGATTTAACTCAACTCAAATAAGAATGTAATAAGTAAATAGTGGATCTACCGTCAAAGAGATCTCACAAAGTAACATTTATCAAAGGATTCAGAAACAAGGTTCATCTACAGACTTGAGGAATTAATTCACTGAAAGAAGCTCAAGAAATTGATCAAACCTCAGTGATACAAATCAAGATTGTGGATTTAATCAAGTGACAGAGATCTCGTCAGAGTATCAGAGAATTACAAGGATTTAATCTGAAGAAAATCAAGTATCAAAGTCAAGACATGAAGAAACGTCACTGAAGTTAGTCACTCATGAACCAGACAGTACATCGAGTGTCAACATTGAAGTGGTGGAATTGATTCATAATTCTCAGTGATTTTCAGAAGATTTTCAGAAGAATGGTTGCTGCTCAAGATTAGTATTAATTATCTATTAAGTAATTAAGTCATATAATTTAATTAAGAAAATATATTATATCTGCAAAGATTAATTTATTTATTAATTGAATTAATTGATTAATTAATTCTGAATTAATATTAAGGATTTTCAGAATTTTAATTAGATTAAAATCTGTTTTAAATCAGCAAGACAATTGAAAATGAACTAGCATGACAATCTGGATTGTCATACCGATTGTCATGCCAGGCCATTTTCAATAGTCTCACCGAAAGTTACACTGGGAGAAGGATTGTCTTGCCAGTTCATTCCGATAGTCTTGCTAGTTCATTCAATTGTCTCACCGAAAGTCTTGCTAGCTCAATGGATTGTCTTGCTAGCTCAATGGATTGTCTTGCTAGCTCAATGGATTGTCTTGCCAGTTCAAGTAGGTCTGTTAATTGAATTATAAAGACAGGAGCAACAGAAGTCATTCTTCATCATCCAACAACTCAAGAATAAAACACAACAGCCGCAGCAAAATATTCTATTTTCATCTGCTGAATTCAAGATCACAATTTCTAGTTTTAAGTTAAATCCAAACCACTAGAAATCTTTATCTTGTTCTTGTGTAACTATCTAGCGGATCAAAATCCCTAGAACTTAATCTCAAATTGCGTTTAGCATTTGAATCTTTTTATTGTAAAAATAAAAAAGGTCATGTCGAACTTATTCTAGATTTGTGATAATTAATTTGAGATTAATTCCTTGTAATCGATACCGTTGTTGTAACACCCTTCAAGTTTAATAATATTCTTATTTAACTTGAATTTTGTTTCAATTTTTATTCCGCAATTAATTCGATTATTCGGTATTGTTTGTATTCAACCCCCCCTTCTACAAACATATTGGGACCTAACAACGTGGTCAATGTCGTAATCGGAGGTAATGCTTCCCCACCCGGAGCCCAGATATGGACAGTGATATCATGATAATCCAGCCCTTTGAAGACGAGCCAATATACTTCTCTTATGCCAATTACGAGGGAAAGGATCCCGGACATAATTAGGCACTGATAGTGAACCTAGATGTGGCAGACAAAGAAGTGAGGAGGATTTTGGTTGATTACAGATTGTCTGCAAATATAGTTTTTGAGAACACGCTCAACCGGATGAAATTGGGCCATCTGTGTATGGACCCCTGCCTTGAAGACCCTCTCTATGGCTTTAGAAATTCCATGATTCCTATCCGAGGAGTAATTTATCTTCTTGTCACATTTGGAGCTGCCCCACAACAGGTCTCGCACATTATGAAATTATATATCATATGTGCAGCCTCATCATACAACATGATCTTGGGGAGACCCACCATCACCAAGCTCAGGGCCATACCCTTAACTATTCATCTAAAGCTCAAGTTTCCAACACTGAGCAGGATCGGCGAGCTAAAGGGAGACATAGACATGGAAAGTAGGTGTTACGGGCATGCACTTGTCCTGGCTGAAATGGAGCCTGACTATAAAAAGAAGGCCATGTCCCTACCCAAGGGACAATGCCGAAAAAAGCACCGGGAGCACCTCAGCAAGAGACCCAAAATGGACGTGAATGTTATAGAGGATTCGGGCTATAACGTAACCAACGCAGATGCCCAAATTCAAAAAATTCTTAGAAATAAAAGAAAAAACCAAGGTCGAACTAGTAGCACAAACAATGGATATCAAGTTTGATCTCGGGAACCCCACCCGGAAGTTGAAGATTGGAAGAGTGCAGGAAATGACCTTTCAGAATGAACTAATTGACTTGTTAAAAAAATATACGAATGTATTCGCGTGGAGCCCAGAGGACATGCCCAAGATCAATGAATCTTTTACAATGCACAACTTGGACATTGACCCCAAACAAAAGCCGATCAAACAGAAAAGAAGAAATTTTGCTCCGGAGCGCCATAAAATGATTGATGAGGAAATAGAGAAACTACAGAAAGATGACGTTATTTGTGAGATCAAGTATCCAGATTGGCTGGAGAATGTGGTGATGTTCAAAAAACCAAATGGCAAGTGGATGATGTATGTTGATTACACAAGCTTAAACTATGCATGCCAAAAGACTCCCACCTTCTTCCCAACATTGACGAGATGATCGAAGCGACTTCGGGAAATCTAATGCTAAGTTTCATGGATGCTTTTTCTGGGTACAATCAGGTCAAAATGGACCCGAAGGACATCATAAAACATCCTTCATTACTCACCGGGCTGTGTATGTTTTTCTCATGATGCCATTCGGACTCATCAACGCTGGACAACTTACCAAAAAATGATGACCACGATCTTCAAAGATCAACTGGGAAGTAATATGGAGTCATATGTCGATGACATGATCTCCAAGTTCAAGACTGCCCCGAATCACATCAGAGATCTCACAGAATGCTTCGACAACTTAAGAAAGTACAAAATGAAGCTTAACCCAGAGAAATATGCATTCAGAGTTCCCTATGGAAAGTTTCTTAGATTTCTAATCAGCGAAAGAGGAATTGACGTAAACCCAGAGAAGATTAATACAATCATGGAGATAAAAGTTCTCTAAACACATAAATATATTCAATAGCTACTAGCCCGAATGCCATCTCTGCTGCACTCATCCGCAAAGAAAAAAAACTCCAAAGTCCAGTGTACTATGTGAGCCAAGTCCTCAAAGACGCAAAAACTCGGTACCCAAACTTGAAAAAGTTTTCCTTAGCCCTTGTCCATGCAAGTAGGAAGCTTACGCAATACTTCCAAGGCCGAGGGATCAAAGTGATCACAGACCAACCTCCTAAAAAGATAATCTACAAACCTGATGCATCCGGGAGATTTGTCAATTGGGCGATCGAGCTAAGCCAATTCAACATCAAGTTCGTTCCCCGGACAACAATAAAAGCTCAGGCACTGGCAGAATTTGTTATAGAGTGCACTTTTCCCGAACCATCTCCACTCATAAAAGATCCATCCACTTCTGAAGATGAGCCCCCCAGTAAAATGCGTGGAAATTATACGTAGAAGGTTCTTCAACAGCTGAAAGATCCAGAGCCGGTCTCATTGTAACCAGTCCCGAGGAGTTCACTATTCAACAAGGAATCACCTTCGCCTTCAAAGAAACCAACAATCAGGCAAAATACGAAGCAATAATCTCCGGGCTGAAACTAGCAAAATCTCTTGGGGTGACGATCCTAATTATCCAAATTGATTCCCAGATTATGGTCAAGCAAATGAAATAGGAGTACATACCAAGGATGAAAAACTAGCACCATACCAAGCCATGATAAGGAGCATATTGGAAACTATCTCGGATACCACCATCCTGCAGATCAACAAAGAAGAAAATTCCAAGGAAGATGAGCTCTCCAAGCTTGTACAAAATGCTTCAGATTTAAGCAGTTCGGTCTACTTCAAAGAACTCCAGGCACCGAGCACCGAAAAGGCAGAAATCTTATGGATCGGCAGCCCGGACAACTGAATGACTCTTTTCATAGCATATTTGAAGGATGGGACGCTTCCAGAAGATAAAAACATGGCTAAATACTTGAAATATAAAGTTGTCTGCTTCTTTCTTGAAGATGATCAACTATACAGAAGAACTTTTTCAGCACCAACTCTGAAATGTGTGGACCAGGAAGAGGATGACTATAGTCTCCGAGAGGTGTATGAAGGTATTTTTGGAGATCACTTAGCAGCAAAGGCCTAAACATACAGATTCATCAGGAAAGGATATTACTGGACAACAATCCACGCCGATGCAGTTGCAAATGTCAAAAAATGCAACCAATATTAGAGTTCAGCAATGTACCTAAGCGAGCTCGAGCCTACCTGCATCAGTTCTCTCTCTAATCCATTTTTCTCTCTGGGGCATAGATATCATGGGTCCTTTTCCCCGCACAAAAGGTGACTTACGCTACGTGTTGGTAGCCATTGACTACATGACCGAATGGGCAGAAGCAAAGGCTATGTGAATAATTAATGGACTCTATTATAATAAGATTCGAGATCCCGATAGTGTTGGTCTCGGACAACAGACCCCAGTTCGTGGGCTCAGACTTTGAAGCATATTTTAAAGAGCTAGACATCAAGCACAAGAGGTCGTCTATAGCACATCCGCAGGGAAACGGGCAGGTAGAAGTCATGAACATAACCATTTTGTGAGGACTAGAAAAGCAACTGGAAGAATCCCAGAAGACTTCGCCAGACGAGCTCCCAAAGGTCTTGTGGTCAAACAGAACCACTCTCAGGACATGAACCGGGGAAACCCCTTTCAAACTCGCATACAGTTTAGAGGCTAGACTCCCAATAGAAACTGGATCCCCTTCTCAAAGGGTCATCAACTTTGACGAAGTGTCCAATATTGAAGGCTTAAAAACCAATATGGAGCTGCTGGACAAAGTAATGGACCGGGAAGTATAGAAAATAGAGAGATACAAAGAAAAAACAAAACCCTACTTCGGAAAAAAGTCCAAGATCATAGAGTATGAAGTTGGCGATCTCGTTCTCCGGGACACTGAGGCCTCAGATCCAACAAACCAAAGAAAGCTGCATCCTAATTGGGAGGGGTCATAAAAAGTCAAGGCAGTATTGTGTCCGGGAATCTACAAGCTAAGCTATCTGAATGACAACGAGATCCTGAACACTTGGCATGGAGCTCGCCTAAGAAAATTCTATCAGTAACCACAAAATACGCAAGATTGCATCATTTTTATTGTAAAAATTAGAAATTTAAATCTATATTTATTCTCCCACGAATGTAATCAATACCTAATTTCAAGTGGTAATGAAAATTCTATATTTTGAGCATCACATAGCTTAGAATAAATTCATTCATGTACCAGATAATGTCTACTATCGGCACACCCAAATGCACGTACACAGTTACACTTATAAGCACAGTCCATGTGCACTTAGAAAAAAATTTCAACTTAAAATTTGTATACCCCTGCCCGGGACCGATTAAGCACAGTCCATGTGCACTTAAAAAATTTTATTAATTTAAAATTTTTGTACCCTTGCCCGAGGACGATTAACCACAGTCCATGTGCACTTAGAAAATTTTATTAATTTAAAATTTTATACCCCTACCCGGGGTCGATTAAGCACAGTCCATGTGCACTTGGAAAATTTAATCAATTAAAAATTTTTAAACACATGCACGGGGTCGATTAAGCATAGTCCATGTGCACTTAGAAAATATTATTAATTTAAAATTTTTATACCCCAACCCGGGGTATAGCTGAGAAAATTCTTTTTCTCTTCCAAGTTTAAAACAGAACTAAATATAAAAAGCAGAAAAACAAAGGTACGAAATACGTTAAGTAAGTCATCTGGGGTAAACCAACCATAGAGAAAGTACTGAAAATAAGTACGAAATTAAAATACGAAGAAGCCAAATGGCTTAGTTCTGAAACAAGCAATGCTAAAATAAATTACCAAGGCACGAAGGCCATTCACTGTGGATCCGGATTCTAGGGAGGAGGAGTTTTTTCCCTTTCATGCTCGGGGGGAGGAGGCTGCTGGCCCCTAGAAGTCCCTGCTTCGCTGGCCTTAGCATTCTCAAAACAGAGCTCTTCATCCAGATACAGCTCCACGAACCCGTCCATGTCCCCTTCTGAGTTCTTAGCTAATAGGCAGAAGCTATATCCCAGCACAGGTTCACCTTCTTAAAGATTTTATTGTTTAACTCTTCATAGTAGGTCGGTGTATCGTGGAAGGCAATAAGCACATCCTCCTCCCGGAGCCTAGTATCAAGCTCCTTCTTCAAGGCAGCATTTTCCTCACGAAGAGCACCCAACTCCTGGGTAACATCATCATGGGATTTCGCGGCTTCAACAAGCACCTTCTTATGCTCCCCAGACTCCATCTCCTTGGCTTCACTATAAGCCTTAAAATCAGCCCGGATATTCCGCAAATCCATCACAGCAGTCTTGGCATCGTCACACTTCGCCTTATAGTTGGTGATGATGGTGGTGCAACCTGAGATTCGTGCATTATCCAGAAATAAAAGAACAAAGAATGAGTACAAGTATAATATAAACACGTACAAACAAATGCAAGTGCAAATTTACACACCTCTGTTACATCCCGAACCAGATTGTTGAGGAAAGTCTCAATCTCCTTCCGAGTATACTTCTCAAAATCCGCCGGAAATGCATAGTTGTCGAACATCTCTATTCGATGATCATCAATTGTCATCTTAGGTAGAAGATCCTTCAAGGTGTTGGTCTCAACCAAACGCCGACTCTCCTCCTCTACGGGGTCAACAGCCACCCTCCTCCTTTGAGGAGTCCGAGATCCACTTGCTCCCTCACCAACAGCCTTCCTCTTTCGAGGATTTAGTTCCCCAACCTACTCATCATCCCCAATATCAACACTTTTGATATCAAGAACAACCACGGGAGGCTCCGTCTACAGAGCAGTTGGACGCACAAGAGCCCCAGAAGAACCCGTGTCCCAGAGGATGGAACCACTACCAGCGTCGGACTTCTATCGCCCCTTCCCCGAATCAAGCTGATTGTTGCCCCCAATTACCTTAAACCTTCCAGCCAAGTCCTTAAATTGCTGCGACATTTCTTAATGAAATAGGTTCAAAACAGGGATATCTGCAAAGGAACAAAAGTCAAAAACAATAAAGGTCACGGGCAACATAAAGATGAATAATATGGGGAGATACAAATAGAAAAACTCGCCAAGAGAGAAAAAAACTTACATCCTGTATTATACAATGTGGTGTTACACAAAAAAATATCCCGAGTCCATTAATAACCAAGGGCCTCGCAGAAGTCATACATCTTCTCAAGTGCATCTCCCCCGAGCCGCAGGGTAGGGAACCTTTCCGTTTTAATTGCATTATTGTATAATAGCATAAAATCTAGGTCCCTACCCCGGACAAAGATATAATCTTGATGCCATCCCCGAAGAGAATTTAACATAAAGACCGGGGACTTCCTGGCATCAGCTAGAAACCCACACTCATTCATATTGAACATGAATTCATAGAGGGGGAAGTTGGTATATTTCTTGATTTTGAAAAGATGATGGCAGAGTTTGAAGGTTGGTAGGTACTCCTTCACGTGATAATAGCCCAGGAACCAAGAAATCCATTTAATAGAATTCGGGGCAAGCTGAGTGAATGGAATCCCATACATATCCCACAGAGAGATTTAGTAAACTGGTGAAGATTGGGCCTCATGTTATGAAGGTGCTCAAGGGAAATCCCAACACAACCCCCCGCAGGCCTATGGTAAATTCGCTCATGAGGCTCGGGCCACCTCCACTCTAAACCATCCCTAAAGTGAAAAACGGCTTTAAAAACATCATCTACTTGACCAACTGTATACTTTATAAGCTCGGGGTTAACAGGAACAAGAGCATAGCCCGTACCCGAAGAATTAGAGAAAAGCTCATCCCAATGGGTCTGGTCATAGTGCTCTCTACCCAAGGATCTATAAGCATCATAAAGGTCCCGAAAGTAAAAGTCTGGAGGAGCAATATTCTCCGGAGGCTGTACAAAATAATGGTCTCTGTCTACCTATGACCCATCCCTACGGGCCAAAGTCTGCCCGAGAGCCAACAGATAAGTAGGGGCTTTAGCAACTACATGTCTCATAACACATGGAGATATCCTATCAGAGTCTGCAGAAGAATCGCTAGATGACAATTCGGAAAATCTATGAACTCGAGACGCTCGGATCTACGATTAAGGTTAGCTAATTATTTAAATATCCTGCCAAACATACAAGTTCCTGGAGTCTATGCCATATTTCGATACAAAAACAAAAAACCAAACATTCAGAAATAGTAGTCTCATAACAATAGTCACAAAATCAAAATAATGCGTTACAAACCTATAAATACACATATATTCACACAAAAACGTGAAGAACAGTAAACATAAACCCAAATCGCCCAAGAACAAAACATGAGTTATTTTCCAAAAATCCAGAACCCCAAAAATTCAAAAACGTAAACACAGAAACCACAAAATAAGCCCAATTTTATATAACCAAATCACAAACAGGAACAACACAACTATATCGACAGTTTGATTAACAACAAAGTGCATGCATAAACAAAAAATGGACAACTGAGTTCATCGAATCAAGGACAACTACAGGAAGATAAAGCACTAGAAGAGTTCAAAAACTTACAAAAAACAGGAGAAAAGGAAGGCTTCACAGAAGAAAACCGAAGAAAAAGCTCCAAAGAATCGCTTTAAAGAAACTCAAAAATTCTTGTTGGTGTGTTTGAGTTTGCATAAAGAAAGAAAAGAATGAAGTGGATGGGTATTTATAGGAGGGAGAGAGGATAAAAACTACCCAATCGACGTGCAATCATTTCCAATGATGTGGGACACGTGGCACGATCATGGCCCTTCAAACAAGTAACTATTGCAGTTAAAGTGCCGACTGTAAAAAACAATAATTACACAGCTGTAATTAGGGATGAGCAAAACCGAACCAAAAACCGAAATCGAAACTAAAACCGTTAAAAACCGGATCAAACCGCACCATTAAAAACTGAACAGTTTAATAGCCAAACCGAATAAAAACAGAACCAATAATATGGTTGCGGTTCGGTTTTAATTTTTTTAAACCGAATAGAAACCGAACTGAACCAAATAAAATTAATTTATATTTATTTAAAATATTATATATATATATATATATATATGAATAACAATATTTTCATATAGATTTATAAATAATATTATAATTTTTTTATATATGGCTCAACTTTGAATCGGAAGACCAGTCCAGTATGTGTAATGTAACATCAGAGTCCAGTAATTCAGTGTCTTCAAGCTTTGATAATTTGGTTCACGCTCTTCGGGCTTTAATATTGTAACAGGTTAACAAGCAAGTGCAGAGTCCATTACTTCCGTGTATTGTGTTTTTGTCATATTTTGTTTCTCAGCAGTGAAGAAATTTATTAATTTAAAGTCTGGATTTAATGCCTCCAACCCAGGTAGCACTCAAGGACTTGGCTCCAAAAACGTACCCAGACAAAAAATGGTGGCGCGTTAACATACATGGGTGTTTAATGAGTAAACTTTTTTGGATTTTCTCATCGGTGAGGACTAAACACTGGACTATGTTCATGAATGAGAAGTTATATATATTCTTAACAAAAATTTGTGCGTGCTAGGAATGCTTAAGTTTGTTTGGTTTTAAAACTGAAACCACACCATCTCAAACCGAAACCATGACTAAAAACCGAAACCACACCAACGGTGTTCGGTTAGGTTTTGGTTTTTAAAGTTAGAAACCGAATCAATTTGGTTACGATTTGGTTTTCGGTCGAAACTTTACCAAACCGAACCATGCTCATCCCTAGATGTAATCATTTAACTGGCACGACATTTTAGGAGAAAGTGGGGGGGGGAACTGTAACATTTGTATATATGTATATATATACACACGCAAATGTGCTACACAAAAACTCAACCGCCATATGACACTCCGGAAAAATGACAAAACCAGTATATTCCAGTGATATCTCAAGGTTATACTGTCAAATCAAGGGGCCTACCCAAATATAACTCCGGGGCTTTGTGACCAACAACACCCCGGAGTTAGGGGCCATATTTTAGAGAAAAGTGCATAATTTTTCAGAAGTTACAAATATCAAAGGGCCTACCCAAACATAACATCAAGGCCTTGTAACCAACAACACCCCAGAGTTAGGGGCCAAATATTAAAGAGAAATGCATAATTTTTCCTAAGTTACAAAAATTAAGGGGCCTACCCAAGCATAACATCGGGGCACTGTAACTGTGACAGCCCCCAAATCCAGGGTCAGGATTGCGTGTCACCAAAAAACTTTAAACAATATAAACATGTATATTATAATAAATATACAGATGACCCCTCAATTTCAGATCGTTTACAGGTTATGGTATGGAACAACAATCTAACCTTCTAAAATTTATAACAACGAACTTAAATTTTATTACCTCTGACATCTCTAACTTCTTGTAGCTGGGATCTCTCCAATTTTTGTTGTCTATTAAGAGCTATTCCCTTTTTATCCTCATGTGATACTGAAAGAAATAAGAATTTACAAAATAAGAGTGATCCAAAAATTCCCAGCAAGTATCATAATAGGTTTCCAGGTATCATTATCAAAAGAAACCCCCGGAAACAATCTTTAAATGATTTTATAAACATCTTTATTTATTTAAAGATTTGACCGAATAAAACATCGGCCCTTGTTAGCCCTCAATTATAGATCAAAATCAAAGAACAATTCACTGATTCATTTCCTAAATCAGTTCTTTGTTCGGTTTTATAAACATGAAACTTTCAAGGAAAGAATATCGTTAATGATGATCGACAATTGTTAGATATATTTGATAATGTCATGGCTAATATGATTTATGTTTAGTTTTCAGATCTTACTTAACAGGACAAATCAGTACTTAACTGGGAATCAGTACTTATACTGGAAGTCAGGACTTAAGGATATCAGTACTTATATTATCAGGAGATAATCATCAGAAGTTAGATATCAGAACTTAAGTGCTGAAGGACGTTCAGATAAGGAAAGTAGCTGATTAAAGGAAAGAAGATCAAGATAAACATAAGAAGAGATATGCATGAAGAAGGAGTTCCGTGAAAAATGGAATACTTAGAAGAAAAGATATCTGATTGATATATTTTAGGAAGCAGAATTATATTCCATATCAATTAGCGATTATCTTATAACTGTGTAATATATAAACACAGACATAGGGTTTACACAATAAGTGTTATCATATTCGAGAAGATTATTCATTGTAACCCTAGCAGCTCTCGTGATATTTGTTCATCACTGAGAGGTAACAGTTCCATACTGTAACAGAGTTTATTGTTTCAATAAAGTTTGTTTTCTGTTACTTGAGATATTAAAGTTCGATTTGATTGTAATTTACACTGTATTCACCCCCTCTACAGTGTGTGTGACCCAACAAGTGGTATCAGAGCCTATCTTTTAACACACATACAGTTAAAGATCCAAACACAATCATGTCTGAGACAGAAACTCCAACTAAGCCTACCAAAACTGAAGAACCTCCAAAGACACAAATCCAAAGTCGGTATGAAACCATCAGAGTTCCCATACCGAGACCATCTGAATATGCCATATGGAAGGTGAGGATGACCATGTTTCTGGAAGCTACAGATCCAGAATATCTTGATAGAATCAAGGAAGGGCCTCACAAACCAACCAAGCTCGCTGTTGCAGTTGCAGGTGAGGCAGCAAAGACTGTACCAAAGGAAAAGAGTGATTATACTGCTGAAAATATCGCATCAATTGCTAAGGATGCTAAGGTACGACACTTACCGCATAGTGCCATTGATAATGTAATGTCAAACAGGGTAATTAACTGCAAGACTGCTAAGGAGATATGGGATGCTCTGGAAATAAGGTGTCAGGGAACCGACACAATTAAGAAGAACAGGAGGACAATACTCACTCAAGAGTATGAACACTTTGATTCAAAGGCTAATGAATCATTGACTGATTTATATGATAGATTTGTCAAACTCTTGAATGATCTGTCACTGGTTAATAAGGAGTATGATCTCGAAGATTCAAACCTTAAATTCCTGTTAGCTCTTCCTGAATGTTGGGATTTGAAGGCAACAATAATAAGAGACAACTACAGTCTTGATGAAACAACTCTTGATGAAATTTATGGAATGCTCAAGACTCATGAACTTGAGATGGAACAAAGAAGCAAGAGGAAAGGAGGAAAGTCAAGGACAGTTGCTCTTAAGGCTGAAGAAGAATCCGCCAAAGCAGCTTCCTCAAGGAAAGACAAGGGTAAAGCTCTTTTTACAAAGTCTGATACTGAATCATCAAGTTCTGAAACTAATGATGACTCAGATTCTGAAAGCTTGCCTGAGACTGATGCTGATGAGGAGATGATGAAGCTGTGTGCTCTTATGGTGAAAGGAATCACAAAGATTGCATACAGAAAGTTCAGGAAGGGAAAGAAGTTTTCCAGGAAAGGCACAAGTTCTGATAAGAAGAATTTCAGAAGATCTGAAGGCAGAGGAGGAAAGTCTGACAGAGGAGATTATACCAATGTTAAATGCAATAACTGTGGTGAGAAAGGCCACATATCTCCTGATTGCAAGAAAGTGAAGGGTGACAAAGGCAAGGCTCTTGTCACAAAGCAGAAAAGCTGGACAGACACCTCAGACTCTGAAAGTGAGGAGAACTATGCATTGATGGCAAATGCTGATAAAGAAAGTGCTGAGAGCAGTTCTGAAGCTGCTGAAACAAAGGTACCTCAGACTATTTATGCTTTTCATACTGATGATATTAATGAGTTGAGAAGATATCTTAAAACCATGTTTGTTAGTTATAGAGATCAAACCTTAACATGTGAAAGATTAACTTCTGAAAATCTTGCTTTTAAGAAAAGAAATGATTTCTTAGAAAAAGAGTTAGTTATTTTCCATCAAACTCAGAAGGATAGAGATGATGCTTTTTATGTTAGGGATGAAGTGCTAAAAATGAATGAATCTCTAAAAACTGAGTTAGAAAAGGAAAGAGAGATAATCAGGACTTGGACTAACTCTGGCAGAACAACTCAAAATTTGCTAAGTAGTGAAAATTGGAAAGAGGGCTTAGGTTATGGAGAGGATAAGAATGATAAAGGAACTGAAGAAATTAAGCCTGTTGTTAAGCAAAAGCCAAAGTTAAAACCTGTTAAGTTTGTAACTGTAAAGTCTGATAATGAGAAATCAGGAGTTAAAGAGGAATTAACTTCTGACAAACTAAAACAGGAAAAGACAGCTGAGGTAAATATAGGCTTAATGACAAAGAAGCAGCTTAAGCATAAGTTGAAAGATGTTAAGAATGTAAACAAGGTAAAATCACCTAGGAAAAATAGGAATGGAAAGGAAGGTGTGAATAAAAGCAATGATTATAAACCTGTTCCTGATGCTCCTAGGAAAACATGTCATAACTGTGGAAGTTCTAACCATCTGGCTTCTTTTTGCAGGAAGAATAAGAACATTAACTCCTTACCTTCAAAATTAGGAGTTAAGAGTCAGTCTGTTAGATATAAACCACAGAATCCTTGTTTTCATTGTGGTAGTTTATGGCATTCCATTTATACTTGTAAGGAATATCATAGCTTGTACTATGATTATTATCAATTAAAACCTTCTTTGAAGAAAGTTTCCATTGTTCCTTCTAGTGTAAATTCTGATTCAAAGTCTGATATTGTAAGTTCTGATAAGAAAAATGTTAACATAAACTCTGATGCTAAATCCGCTGCAAATGTTAACAAACTTGATAAGGCCAAAGGATCCAAGCAAGTCTGGGTCCTTAAAACAAATCATTAGTGGTCTTTGTGATTGCAGGGCAACAGGAAAAATATTCTAGTTCTGGACAGTGGATGTTCAGGACATATGACTGGAAATAAAGCCCTGCTATCAGACTTTGTGGAGAAAGCTGGCCCAAGTGTTTCTTATGGAGATGGTAACATTGGAAAAACATTGGGATATGGCAATATCAATCTTGGGAATGTCATCATTAAAGAAGTAGCTCTGGTCTCAGGACTTAAACACAATCTATTGAGTATAAGTCAAATCTGTGACAGAGGTTATCATATTGATTTCTTTGAAGAACACTGTGAAATTGTGAGTAAATCTAAAGGCAAAGTTGTTCTGAAAGGATACAGGTGTGGTAACATTTAACAAGCTAAGCTTTCAACAAGTACTGATGGTTCTGCAATCTGTCTGATGAGTAGAGCATCAATTGAAGAAAGCTGGAATTGGCACAAGAAACTCTCTCATTTAAATTTCAACAATATAAATGAACTAGTCAAGAAAGATCTTGTGAGAGGACTGCCAAAGTCAGTATTTTCTCCTGATGGGCTTTGTGATTCTTGTCAGATGGCCAAACAAAGAAAATCTTCATTCAAGAGCAAAACTGAATCATCAATTCTTGAGCCTTATCATCTACTACATGTTGATCTATTTGGTGCAGTGAATGTCATGTCTATTGCAAAGAAGAAATATGCGTTGGTCATAGTGGATGAGTTCACCAGATACACATGGGTGTATTTCTTGCACACAAAAAGTGAAACTGCATCTATCTTGATTGATCATGTTAAACATCTGGATAAATTGGTCAAAGATTTTGTGAAAACCTTAAGGAGTGATAATGGCACTGAGTTCAAGAATTTGATAATGGAAGAGTTCTGCAAAAACCATGGAATTAAGCAGGAATTTTCTGCCCCTGGAACTCCACAGCAAAATGGAGTTGTTGAAAGGAAGAATAGAACTCTCATTGAAGCTGCACGTACAATGCTTGAAGAAGCAAAGCTTCCAACCTATTTCTGGGCTGAAGCTGTGCAGATTGCTTGTTTTACTCAAAATGCAACACTCATTAACAAGCATGGAAAAACACCATATGAGATGGTGAAGAAAAAGAAGCCAAATCTGAAGTACTTTCATGTATTTGGATGCAAGTGTCTTGTTCTCAAGACTCATCCTGAACAGCTATCCAAGTTTGATCTAAAAGCTGATGATGGAATCTTTGTTGGATATCCACTTTCCACAAAAGCCTTCAGAGTCTATAATTTAAGAACAAAAGTGATCATGGAATCTATCAATGTCTCCTTTGATGACAAGAAGATTACGGGTCTTGAAGATTTTATTGATCATGAACAGCTGAGATTTGAAAATGAAAACTCAAATTCTGACACTGAAAATCCTGACAGTCTAAGTCCTGATACTGTAAGCTCTGATGGATTAAACTCTAGTGTTTTTGAAACTGTGGTGACTACGCCAAAGGAAGATGCACCTATGCAGGGGGAGCATACTCAAAATCTTAGCACATCTCAAGAAACATCAGAACATACATCTGGCTCTTCAAGTTCTGATTCGTCAAGTTCTGATAAGCCAAGTTCTAATAGTGCTGAAAATCTAAATTCTGAAGAATCCAACTCAGAGAGCATAGTTTCAGGGGGAGCATCAGAAAATGAAAATGAAGACAGCATGAAACATGGGGGAGCATCTAGTTCTAGAGAAAACCTTCCATCTGCAAGGAAGTGGACAAAATCACATACACCTAATTTGATAATTGGAAATCCTGATGCAGGTGTCAGAACTAGAACAGCTTCAAACGAATGTCTTTACAATTCTTTTCTCTCTAAGACTGAGCCAAAGAAAGTGGAAGAAGCTCTTCAAGATGCAGATTGGGTGCAAGCAATGCAGGAAGAGTTAAATGAATTTGAAAGAAACAAAGTATGGACCCTAGTGCCAAGACCAAAGAATAGATCTGTTATTGGTACAAAGTGGGTATTCAGAAACAAAACTGACAGTGATGGCATAATTACAAGGAATAAGGCAAGGCTGGTTGCAAAAGGATATTCTCAACATGAGGGAATTGATTATGATGAAACATTTGCACCAGTTGCTAGGTTAGAAGCCAAGTTTTGGCTTATGCTGCTCACAAAAAGTTTACTGTCTTTCAAATGGATGTGAAAAGTGCTTTTCTCAATGGAGAATTGGAGGAGGAAGTATATGTTGAACAACCTCCAGGCTTTGTAGACTCCAAACATCCAGATTATGTCTACAGGCTTGATAAAGCACTTTATGGACTTAAGCAAGCTCCTAGAGCATGGTATGAGACTTTAGCTCAGTTTCTTCTGGAAAGTGGATTCAACAGAGGAACAATAGACAAAACACTGTTCTACCTCAACCATGGAAAGGACTTACTTCTGGTCCAGATTTATGTTGATGATATCATTTTTGGGTCTACAAATGACAGACTTTGCAAGAAGTTTGCCAAACTGATGCAGTCAAGGTATCAGATGAGTATGATGGGGGAACTTAGCTATTTTCTGGGCCTTCAAGTCAAGCAGAATGAAGAAGGAACTTTTATTTGTCAAACTAAGTACACCAGAAACTTGCTGAAGAAATTTGGAATGCAAGATTGTTCAAGTGCATCCACTCCCATGACCACTGTAACAAAACTGGATAAGGATACTAATAAATCAGTAGATATTACTGATTACAGAGGTATAATTGGCTCTCTACTCTATCTAACTGCTAGTAGACCTGATATCATGTATGCTACCTGTCTTTGTGCAAGATTTCAAGCAGATCCAAGAGAACCTCACTTAACAACTGTGAAAAGAATTTTCAAGTATCTTAAAGGAACAGCTGATCTGGGATTGTGGTATCCTAGAGAATCAGATTTTAAACTAATAGGTTACTCAGATGCAGATTTTGCAGGTTGTAAAATTGACAGGAAAAGCACAAGTGGAAGCTGCCAATTTCTTGAAGGTAGATTGGTTTCTTGGTTCAGCAAGAAACAAAAGTCAATTTCCACATCAACTGCAGAAGCAGAGTATATTGCTGCAGGAAGCTGTTGTGCACAGATTCTTTGGATGAAGAATCAGTTACTGGATTATGGGTTAACATATTTCAAAATCCCTATTTACTGTGATAATCAGAGTGCTATTGCTATGACAGGTAATCCAGTTCAACACTCTATGACAAAGCACATCAGCATCAGGTACCACTTCATAAGGGAACATGTGGATGAAGGTACAGTGGAATTGCACTTTGTTCCAACAGATCAACAACTAGCAGATATCTTCACAAAACCATTGTGTGAAGCCACTTTTACAAGATTGGTAAATGAACTTGGAATGGTTTCAGGTTCTTTCTCTAAATCTGCCTAGTCTTGTTCTGTTTTATCAGACTTTATGATCAGTATTTACAGAATTTAATCTCTTTGTGAATTCTGTGATTAATTGATAAATGTGTTTAAGTACTGACTGTTGTCTGATATATGTTTCTAAACTCTGATAAGTGATATGTCTGTTAAAGTAACTATTCAATCCTATGAGGATAACTGTGCTAGATGCTGACCTAGTAGTCTTCAATAAACAAAGGAACCCATATAAGAAGTAATTATTTCTGTGGAAATCTATTGACACAAGCAAATTCTGATAATTGAGCTTAGTTGAGTTTACTTTGTCTATCTTATTACTAAGTCACAAATTAGAATAATGCTACTCATCTGTTAAGTTCTGATACTAGTAAATCTGCTGAATGCACTAAGTGCTGATAAACCTCACTTATCAAAATAAAAAGTGAAAGGATCAAAGAATAAAATCAGGTACTCCTTTGAGATCTAGAGTAAAAAATGTGGAAGGGATGACCCAAGTGCATTGCTGGTATTAAGTAAATATGCATTAGAAAAGCAACATATTTTCTTGGTGCCTTTTCACACTCTATGATTACTGGAGAAATACTCTGATAATAGCATAAATTCTGATAAGCAGTCGTGACTCACTTACACTGAGAAGCCACTGCAAAATAGAATTCCAAAAGATGCATAAAATTAGCACACAATAATTGAGGTGGACTCTAGCAAGAACTCATTCAACAGTAGGTTACAGAATAATGGCAGCTCTTTAGCAAAGTTTTAGTTATGCCTTATTTCTAAGATGTACTGAAGTGAATTAGACTTTACTCTTTGTCTGACATTTAGCTTAATGCACACACTAATCACTCCATATGAATGATGAAAATTACTGTGGTGGTCTATATTCTTTTAGATAAACAGTCATCATGTCATTTTGCACAAATTCTGAGGACAAGTTCTGATTGCATGTTCTGCTGATTAAGTTCTGAAGAATATAACTCAGAACTTGTATGAGGACTTACTCAGATAGGCATTCCTTTTTCGAGTTAAGAAATTATGTTCTGATGACGGTTAAGTTCTGATATAAGTCTAAGTTTTGATATTAAAGTCTAATTCTTTACTTGACTTATCTATGGATAAAATTTGATAACAGTCTCGGTTCAAACTAGAATATGTTGAAGTGGAAGATTAATAGTCACTATGGTTAGGGTTAATGGTATTCGTACTTGAATAGTCAACTTTTACTTGCTTCTTGTGCGCATTAAACCATGTTTTCTCTTTCCAATGAATGTTTTTCTTTTTCCAAGTCTGGGGAGACGAGGTAGAATTAATTCTACCTGTCCACATTAAATTTCTTTGCGTCTCCTGGCATTCTCCTGCCTATATAAGCAACCACTTCATATCAGCCTTCCCATCAAATCTTTTCTCACAAACTTACCTTCATACTTTTTCTATCAAAAACACCATGGTCAGATACAACATGTTATTGAACTACGAAACCTTCAATATGGAGCTCAGCTGTGCCGATTGGCAGCAGGAATGGCACGTCACTGCCATTCCTGATGAAATATGGGACTCTGTCCCACAGGAGGTACTCACCCACCTCCTATTCTTCTATATGGACTACCATCGCCATTTGGAGCGATTGGAGGAGGAAAGGCTGGAAGCTCACCGCTAGCAAGAGCGAATCATTCGACTCGCCATTCTGTTTGTCGAGAGTAGGAAGAAGAAATGATTTATTTTCTTCTTCCTATTTTTCTTCATCATCAGCCTTGCCCTACTTCTTGAGCAAGGACTAAGGCTGTTGATGTTAGGTTTAGCAGCTTAGGGAAATCTTGTATAAATTCTGATGTAATTTCAATTTCATGAATGTATTCACTTGATATATTAATGAAATTTGTTTTTGTTTCAAGATGTTGTCTTCAAGTTATTTTGTAATGCATTGATAAATCCTGATAACGAATCATATTCTGATGACCATATAAATTCTGTTTTAATTTAAGTTCTAATTTTCCTTTATCAGTACTTACTCACCTGATTTATCTTGGTCATTTTCACTTGTTTTATTTTCAGAATATTAATGATGCAGTGAAAAATAATTAAATCAGTGGGAACGGTTTCAATTTTGAATTAAAACTGTTTCACCTTGATTAATGGAATATCTGGGTAAGTGGAACGGTTTTTCCTTGAAAAACTGCAAGTGGGTAAGTAATGATTACTGTTTTCTCACGCCCGGTAACTATCCGTTATTACTGCATGTCTGACAGGTGTCCAACGGTAACATTTTTCTTCAGAGTATAAGTACGACAGAGAGAGGATTTTTTAATCTTTTATTTCCTTTCATACTTTTTCTCTCTACTTGCTTTTACTCTCTCTCTCTCTTCTTCTCACGTTGGTTTTTCATATAGACATTTTATCAAACACCTACCAGGCACTCTTCAATCTCAACTTTTCACATGGCACCTAAGGACATAATCTTCAATGGAGCAAAGTTTGTTCCTAATAACTTCTCTGCTATACTTCACATTCTCGGAATAACTTGAATCCCTCGAATTACCGGTGTTTAACCAAATTCCTATCTTTAGCTCTGCCCCATCTGGTTTCCGTTTATTCATGGGTGGTATATTCTATTTCGGTTCAACATGGTTTATAACATTCTCAATACCTCTGCCAACGCCTTAAATCATGTGATAATATCGATCAATAATAATCAGTTCCTTAGTCTGATGACGTACCACAATCTCTTCAAGCAGCAACGAACTCACTTATCGGGTAAACTGAATTAATAAAAGAGAATGATTAGGTTTGGTTAACCTATCAATAATAAGTCAAATAACATTTCATCTGGCTTTGGTTCTCCATTAATTTTCAATACAACGTCCTTTAACGAGATGTACTCTTTTTTTGAAATAATTATAATAATATATTCAACCCTTGATGCTAGCCTTAATTCTTCGGTAGATATAACATTCACTTACATGTTCTACTATCTCCGGTCTTATTTCAAGTCAATCAATATCTTCTTTTATCTCTCCGTATTTAATCGTATTCTCAGAATGAATTCCCTATCTCAAGTTATAGACGTTTCACTACGTTCTTTACTTTAGCTCTGGCACACATGATGTCCATAACTTAGTTACATCCTGGGCAACTTATAAATTTTTTTATCATAATTTTGATTCCACTTCCTTTCCTAGTTAAGTTCTCCATTCTCATGGCTCATTATTTCTTCTTAATATATGCAAATCCTTCTTCCAATAATATTGATTGGTTTGTCATTAAATAAACCATTTCCGTGGCTAACTCTGGAATGAAATCTTCATATTCCTAACTATTCGAACTCTTTTACTATCCTTGCTAATAAAATTAATAAAATCAAACTTTCCTTTTCGCTGAGACTGTCTTCTACATCATTAGCCTTGCTCAAATAATTGTTAATCGTGCAACTATCATTTCTAACCAATTTCAACTATCATATGTCTAATATTTGACTTTCTCGAATTGAAGATATATTTTAAATTATTGGGATCTGTATAATTTACATACCTTCTTCCCTAAATAAACAATACCTCCCCATCTTTAGCTCACCTACTATTATTGGCAACTTTTACTATACATCGGATACTAGTTATCGCGAGTTTTCTGGTATTTCAGAGTATTTCTCATTACTTTGTCGTTCTATATTGGTATACATCCAAGTCCTTCATAAAAACTTTATTGCAGATGATAAAATCTTTTTGATCGTCTAACAACATCCACATTGGTGTAATTACCAATCTCATCTTTATTCCTTCTCCCTTTTTATTTCCTTTTTCCTTCTCGTTGCTCTATATTGAACCTTTAGTTCTTGAAAACATTCTTCTCACTTGCATGTAGAAATAACTTTCATTTTTCTTGTATATTACAAAAGGCATACCTATTTAGATAAAGTCTCGAACAAACTTATGGTAGTATCACCCTATTTCATTAGACTTCTGAATCTCACTGTTATTCTCTCTCTCTCCAAATCCCTCATCGTTTGGATTTCGGATTTGAAAATTGCATCGGAAATTAACTTAATCTAATTGGATTTGATCTTCATTTAACCGACCATCAGTTGATAAAATTAATCAATTAACTCTCTTTAATTGATCAATTGAATCAAGTAATGACTAGCTAAATGAAATCAAAGACCAATTATATAAAGTCGATTTGGCTATAAAAGCCTTTTTCAAGAACCGAAATCGCAATCATTTGGAGTATCAAACAGGAATATCAATAACACATGGAAGTGCGCTTTATGTTTTAAAAGTGTAATATTTTTAGAAAATTTGGGCAGCATCTTCCCTGTATTATTGACTTCCAGTCGGACTCAAGCTGACACAAACAATCAACCAAACCACCAACAAGTATAGCAATCAACTGCCACCAACCAATCTTATCATTCATGATACTTTAACACATATTATACTGATAATGTTAGGTCCAAAAGGTACAAACAGAGGGGGTGAATGTATTTTTTTTTTAAATTAATTGCAGCGGAATATCAAAATTAAAACGAAATAAACAAACAAGAGAAGATTCACGAAATAATTCTTGTTATTAAAAAAAATTAAACCGTAAAGAGTTGCTTACAACTCCGAATATAAATGATTCGAATCAACAAATATAGAGAGAACAAAAAACAATAAATATCAATCTAGGGTTCCATCTCCCACTCTAAGAATTTAAAGCTCTTATCAAATAATATTAAATACAATCAAAGAAGCTTTAAATAATGAGTGTTACAAGTTTGTAAGGTTTTAAATGGTGTGGAACAAATTGGACATGACCTCTCCTTGTCAAATCAAGCTTTCAAATAAGTGCTGAGATTAATTTATATGAGCTCCACACTATGTAAAAATGGAGAGATGTTGAATTCAATTTGCTGCTGTTGATTATATAGATTGATAGGTTGGAGAGAGAAGATGTACACGTGGCATCACCAGGACCAAATGTTTAAATCAATACAGCTTGCAAAAATATTTACTTGCGTCCATTGCAGCTTCACTTTAGTTTACTAGCGACCAGGACATACAGCCAATTCATGTTTCTTGCAACTATAGGAGAGGTTGATTTTTCCTTGGAGAAATAAGCAACAATACTTACTTGCGACCTTTATTTCCTGAACATTCAATTAGTTGTGACTAGAGCAAACAGAGGCAAAGGAGTTGATTTGTTGAACTCATTACTTGCGACCTCACCATGTATGAAGGTCACTTCTTTTACGTAGTTTCTTTTTCTGATCAAACTTAGTTGTGACCCTGTACTCCTCTTAACAATCTTAGTTATGACTTGACGGCTAAGGGGAGCAGTTACTTGCGACTCAACATAAACACAGTACATGCCTTAATTTTTTTTTATAAAATAATTTCTTCTTTGTTTTATTTAACTTCAATAGAACACTGTCAGTACAGAGCTGCGTGCCTTGCGTCGTTGACATCCGTGAGCGTGCAGCACACTCACCAAAATAAGGCACAGAGTTGGCGTGCGTGAGGTTCACCTCCTGCTCCACTTGCACGAGCTAAAGCAAGACACCAACACAGAACAATTATCTGCCATTTTCTATTTAATTTGTACTTAAATTTGTTTTCTTTTGATCAGCATGTGGGCCACCTGGGATCACATTATTTATTTAGTGAAGAAACCATGCATTTAATTTCTTTTACTTCTAAATAAACCAAAGCAGCTGCATGGTCTCTTCTTTTGCTAACACCGGGTTGACTGGTTTATTTTCTTCAATTTACCGAATGCATGAATGCAAGATATGGCTGGCAGCAAATTAGAAAATAATTAAAACATTTGAGTAATAAAATAAATAAATAAACAAATAAATTTGATTTATTTATTTAATTAATTAAAAATCAAACATTAATTTAATATTCCAAAATTAATTATTGATGTTAAATAAATAAATGAATTGATTAATTTCCATTTATTCATTTAATAAAAAATCATTCATAGATTAAATTAAATCCAGTAAATCTTCGGGCTGTACTCCTTTATATCTTTAAGCCTTCTAATCTCCGGGTTTTCGTACTTTAAAATATTTACTGTCTTCTCGAGTACAAAAACCACTTAACAGTATTTCTAAAAATAATACTCCATTTCCTTTCATGAATCACTGACGTCCGGTGCAAGGGTTTGGTTCACAGATGACTAGTTCCGCTCTCAGGCCTTCGTATTGTACCCGTACAAACCATTGTTGAGTCTTCTATCAAATATAACCAACTTCACTAGTAATCCTTGAGGTTTTCACACAGATTCTGATAACTGCTTCGAATGACTCCAACCTTATTTCTCCGCTGCCTGGACATATTAATGAACTTCGTACGGATCACTGTTGACGTCTTCTTCACTACAAATACCAAAACCTTTTGTGTATATGCTTAATAAACAATCGGTACTGATTCTAGTGGAATATAGATTATTTTAAAGTCCTTGTTCTATGTTGAGTTATCCAAACCAGTATTGTTGATTTATACGTACAGCTTCAATCTTGCTCAATAATCACCCCATATTTGACTTTTACACCTGACGGTCAAATAATAATGGAGAAGCAACAGTTTGCAGGAAAACTCAACTAACCATAACTAAAAATCTTCAATCAGTTTTCAACTTTCAATCTTGGACTTAGAAATAATACTATCTTATATCTACCGCATCTTCTATATGCATTCAGCTTCAGCAGAGAATAGATTCTTCTCTCACTTAAGTAAATTTGCAGATAGATACATCTTCCAAATACTGTCTTCAATAATCTTAAGATCTTCCCATAAAGCACATAGAAAATATTTTGGAATCCAGGATCGAAACCCAATAATCTCTCCCCCTAAAATGAAGAATATCCTCCTTAGTACAATAACGTTAAAAATCCCTCTTCTTAGTTTTAGAAAGGCTATTAGTTCATAATCTCTTTATAATCTCTCCCCCTTAGTTAAGTAATCCTTCAAAATGTATTAGAGTATAACTTTAGGATCAGCCAGCCAAGTAAAGAGATTATTTGGTAACCATTTCCTCACAGTGCAAGTGTATGATTTTTGTTTAGTGATCTGACATTGTGTTTCACTCCACTCCACATTCAAATGTTTGTCACTCAGTCTCACAGTGTGTCACTCACTCAAAGCTCCAAACATCCAAGTGTACCTTCGAGAAAATCCTTTTTATAGAAAAGTTTTCTTCCATCTTCAAGGATGGAAACTCTCAGTCAAAAGATTCAAAAATATTCCTTCTGGGAGGGGAAATTATGATTCTTTTAAGTGGCAGAATTCCTGATATCCCTCAACATTCATGAAGAAGTATAACTCATAAACTCGTCAGATAATATATGAGTCCTTATTTATGAGCTGCAATTTTGACAAAGTCAAAGTCATTTCTAGATTTGAATTCTGGGAAGATAACTAATGATCAATGATATGCCATTAGGGATCAAAGATTTTTTCTAAAGTCTGTGAGGACTTATCTGAGTCTCCAAGATGAGTCTCCAAGATCTTAACCCAAAAGATCATAGTCCAAGATCATTTCACATATCATAGACTAGGATCTGAGAATTAAGATCAAGCAACTTCCAGGATCATATGTTCTTATTCAAGATCAGAGATAAAGAGCGGAAACATGATCCAGGATTTCCACTATTGCCATTGACCTTGATATGGTTTGACAACGATTGTTGCGTCAATACCTTCCTTGTGTGTATGAATCTCACATGTGCATTGTAAACATTTTAATCAAGGGGTAGTGACTCTTATACAGATGCCCTGGCTGACAGGCGATTTTTCAATAGACAACATTCTGTTACGAGAATGCACCTGGTAACTCTTTATATGCCTTTTTCAACACTATATCCTTTTGAAAGGATACAGATGGGCTTACAGATGTCTCAGATTATATATACTCCACTTCTTTGTTAGAGACAGAACTGTAGGGTTGACCTTTCTTTCCTTATGTGGTGCTTCTTGGCACTATCTCCCTCATTCTCAACACAACTCCAATACCAAATGGTAATTTTTTCTGATCACTGAGTTGATATCTCAAAAAAATTAAGTGAATTAGAACAAAATATTGGAGATATATTAGAGTAAGGTAATGAAATAATGTTTAAGAAGTGTTTGGTTCTAATGACTTGGGTTAGAACCTATGAGGTTTGATAGGCTCTTAGTCAGTTCCTAAACCACTGAGGGTGTCGAAGATCACAAACATCCGAAGTACAATATCAGAGAATTTAATGATCAAGAACAAAGTGGTCTCAGAACGAGAGATCTTTTACCTTTACTTACCACAATATGGATTCATGAAGGATGTCTCAGATGATCATGCTTTCTGATTCTTTTGACAATTCTACTCAATAAAATCTCATTAGCTCAAAATAGTTCAAGTTAGTCCAATACAGATAAACACTATAGAGGAAAGGGAGTGAACATTGTTCCAAACTTATAAGACTTGCATAAGGTAATCAGAGTATAAGAAATATATCAAGATCTAATATCCAGAACAGAGTATAAGCATAGCAAGATCATCAAAGTTACATATAAAGTCAACATATAAGTCATAAAATCAATCAATTATGCCAAGAGTATATCCAACAAGTCTGCGCCAATTAATTTGTCTTTTATGAAAAGACTAAACCAATTAAAATCCACCCCTAACATAATCATATCACAACTATCACTAGTTATGCTGCATATATATTTTAGCACACGACAGACAAAGTTATTCTAGTATAAACAAAGAATCAGAGTGACCAAGGAATCTGTTGTCAGAGTTGCCTAGGGTCTGAAGCTCGAAAATCATACAGAATTACTCAGAAGACATGATATAATCACACATAGAATAATCAGTGTACTCAAGCTAGTTGCACAAAATCTTAAGCAAGATCTAAACCTATAAATCAGAGTTATGACAAAATCACAAATGAGATTATGGGGTCTTAGATCAAGGTGCAAATAAGATCGAGATGTGTGTGTGTGTGTGTGTGTGCTAAAATAAATATCAATATCATGAGTATCTGCATCATAGTAAACATATAACATGGGAACATTCAAACAACTCATATATTACATCAAAAATTCTAACTTTCTTACCACTAACATATTACATGTAACACATGGTAATCAGTTAGCTCAAAACAAGTTTACAAACATGGATATATATAATGAAATAGATATGTAAACTTACTTTCCCCTTACAGCATCATCATTGGGGTAGTAAAGTTTACCTGCACCAAATTACATTTGTTGATCTCCAATTAATTGGACAAATTCAACATGTCAAGTTCACTAACCAACTTATTTAAGGTAACTACATCAAGTGGCTTCGTGAAAATGTTTGCAATTTGATCTGTTATGGGAACATAATGATGTTCCACAATTCTATTCATTATATGCTCTCTAATGAAATGATACCTTATATCAATATGTTTGGTCCTTGAATACTGAACAGGATTGTCTGAGATTGCTATGGCACTTGTGTTGTCAAAGTAGATGGGAATATTCATCAAATCAAGTCCATAGTCTCATAGTTAGTTTCTCATCCAAAGAATTTGAGAACAACAGCTTCCAGAAGAAATGTATTCAGCTTCATTAATAGATGTAGAAACTAAATGCTGCTTCTTACGAATCCAAGAAACCAATCTTCTCCCAAGAAACTGACAGCTTCCTGAAGTACTCTTCTGATCAATCTTAAGACCAACATAATTAGAGTCTGTATAGCTGATGAGATCAAAGTCCGTATCTTTATGATACCAGATACTTAGATTAGGTGTACCTTTCAGATATCTGAAAACTCTTTTGACGGCTATCAGATGAGATTCCCTAATATCAGCTTGGAACCGTGCACACAAGCATGTAGCAAACGTAATATCTGGATGACTTGCAGTCAGGTAGATTAATAATCTAATCATGAGTGATGTCCACCTTCTTACCAGACTTTTCTTAATCAAGTTTTGTGGCAGTTGTTGGAAAATATAGGTATAAGTCCCATATTGGTAAGTCATATTTTGAGCATTATGACTAAAATATATGTGAGATATGATGATATTCTCTTAATAATGGAAATTATTATTTTCCACTAGAATTTGGCTCAAATATTATGGCATAAATTAATTTGATTTTGTTTCAGATCGATTGATATGGTGTATGTCTTGATATATTTAATCTGATTATATTTCAGATTATTTATGGAATAGAGTAGCTTGCAAGTATTATACCGATTCCATAATGTTAGGTCACACACACTGTAGAGGGGATGAATACAGTGTATAATACAATCAAATCGAACTTTAATATCTTAAGTAACAGAAAACAAACTTTATTGAAACAATAAACTCTGTTACAGTATGGAACTGTTACCTCTCAGTGATGAACAAATATCACGAGAGCTGCTAGGGTTACAATAAATAATCTTCTTGAATATAATAACACTTTTAGTGTAAACCCTATGTCTGTGTTTATATACTACATAGTTACAAGATAATCGCTAATTGATATGGAATATAATTCTGCTTCCTAAAATATATCAATCAGATATCTTTTCTTCCAAGTATTCCATTCTTCACGGAACTCCTTCTTCATGCATATCTCTTCTTATGTTTATCTCAATCTTCTTTCCTTTAATCAGTTACTGTCCTTATCTAAACGTCCTTCAGCACTTAAGTTCTGATATCTAACTTCTGATGATTATCTCCTGATAATATAAGTACTAAAATCCTTAAGTCCTGACTTCCAGTATAAGTACTAATTAATGGTTAAGTACTGATTTGTCCTGTTAAGTAAGATCTGAAATCTAAACATAAATCATATTAGCCATGATATTATCAAATATATCTAACACTCTCCCCCAACTTGTAAATTAGCATAATATACAAGTTTAACAGATATTTGATGATGTCAAAAACATTAAGTACAAATGCATGAGAATTAGACTAGATAACTATAACTTACAGTCCTTAAAGCTTTACCAATATTTAACTTCTGATAACAACTTCAGTCTGTACAAATATCAGAATTTAAGCAGTTGTAGATCTTTGACTTGGCTTCATTATCTGATCTCTCTGATGTCAGGAGTTGTTCTGAGATAGTTCTTCAACAAACATCTCTCAGCATATCTAAGTTCATCAATCATTCTCCTTTTGGCATCTTTAAGCTCTGCAGTATCTTCACCAACTTGAAAGATTGCAGCTCTGAGATCATTGATCTTTGCTTTTCTTATATCCTGATCCAGTCTGATCAAATAAGCTTTATCAGACTCAAGATTGAATTCCACAGCCCTGTACCGTAGAAAGGTAGTTATAATTTGAGCAGAATTGGGCTTCATTTCAACTATATCTCCCTTGTGATCTCTGTACTTTGGAATGTATGTGCTGTCAGACTTAACAGAATAAAGCCTCTTTGTCTCTGAATCTGATCCTTCAAATAGTTTGCAGCAGTCCCTGTCAATCTGTCATCCACTTGAAGTAAGAATAGTACATGCTCCAATTCTTCAAAATACTTCAATGGAATGGCATTTTATCTTATATGATAAACCCTACCATCTGTCATGAAATACAACAAGATGTATTCTTTCAAGTAGGTATGGTAAACCATTTGTACAGATTCCAGTTGATTCAATCTCTCAGGAGTTGCTCCAATACCTGGTTCACTCAAGGAAGTTGGATGATTGGTAGTGTTCTGTATTCTTCTTTCATCAGCACTTCCCAATCCAGTTTTATCTATTGCTTCCTTTCCAGTAACTACTCTTGCTTCAAAACCACTTGCAGCAGTCTTTAAAGATTGAGTCTGTTTTGCTTTAGTGAATCCTGGTAGTAGTGTCTTTGGTCTAACTTCTGATATCAAGTTAACTTGAGCTGTGTCAGAGGTTACTTGCTTCTTCAAAATATCAGAACTTACAGCTTCTTGACTCTGAACAACTTGAGCCATGTCAGAGGTTGTTTTAAGAACTTTTCTTGAAGTCAGAGCAAGATCATCCTTTTCATCAATAATTTCTTCATTCTCAGGAGGCACATAAACCTTGATAGGTTCACCAACCTTTTCTTTACCCTTGGATCTTGGATCTATCTGCGGTTGTGATTTAGCCAATGTTGCTTCAGTATGTGTCCTTTATTTGATCACAATGCCTTTGAGTTTTGGAAGTGGTTTTTTACCAGAAGCTTCAGATTTAGATGCAACTTTCTCTGATTTAAGTCTGACTTCTTCTTCCATTAAACTCTCCAAATCCATTCCTGGATTTTCCTGAAGAAATAACTGTCTTGACATTTCCTCATCAAGATCTAAAAGTTCATCAGAACTTATCCTTTTACCAGTAGCAGAACTTATTCTTTTCCCAGTATCAGAACTTGTCCTGTGACTTGTGATTTCAGCTTGTCTTGATGTGAATCTTCTACCTTGACTATGACCTCTACCCATTCCAGAGCTTCCTCGATCATCTTTTCCATCATCCTTCCCTTTCAGTGTCTTGTCAGTCTTGCATTTGGACTTAATTACTTTCTCCCCCTTTTTGGCATCAGCAGGTAATAGAAGAGAGACAAGCAATTCCACTGAAGATTGGATTTCATAAAGTTGTGATTGCTGAGAAGCTTGATTTTTCAGAATATCACCAATCTGAGCTTGTTGATGATCTTGAGTCTTCTCAATAGAAGCAATCCTGTCAAAGGTAGGTTGGAAGAACTTTTTCTTATCAATTTTCCAAACTTCTCCTTGCTTAATAAATTCTTCCTGAATCTTGTGTAGCTCTGCACGAGTAGTTGAATGAAGACCTTGTAGATGTTTAGTACTCAATGCAGTGACTCTAAGCTGGGTTTTGAAATCATCAGAATTTAACATTTCATCAGCTTTAGTCAAGTGCTCAGCAAGATGAATATCATCTGGAACACATGAAACTGAGTTCCATTCCTTAGTCCACTCCCGTCCTGCAGGAGTTTCACTCCAAGGCACTGGTGCTTCTCGGTTAACAAACTTCTTAATAAGTTCAGACTTAAGAATAGTTTGTTGAGGAGCATGTCCTGAAGGACCTGCTGCATCAGCATCTGCAGTTGGAGCAGCATCACCAGTATCTCCAGCATTTGCAGCATCAGAACTTAAAGAATCAGTATCTTCTGATAAGACAACAGTGTGTAGCAATAGGAGGCTTCAGCATCCTCGAATTACTGATCTGGTTCTAAGTTCTGATCAACAGCCATATCCTGATGCTCATCTAAAGTCCGATCATCAGCATCTTGGTGCAGAGAAGGTGTTGTAGATAACTCTAGAGTTTGAACAGCATCAGTAACAGGTGTTGTTGAAGGATTAGTTGTTGTTGGAGCTTCTAAGAGAATTACTTCAGGCACAACCAAGTTTTGAACATCAATATCAGCACTTGTGCCTGGATCAACAGGAGACACAGATAGTGTGTAGGCCTTTTCAGAAACAGCTTCCTTAGATGGAGTTGATGGTGAAGAAGTAACTGTAGCAAATTCCTTGTCTTGTGAGATCAGAGATTCCTGATCCCCTTCCTTAGCTGCTTCTTCTTCATCATCTGAAACTGGCCTTTTTGCCCTCTGTTTCTTGTATCTCTTTGTTGATTTGGATTCCTTGGGAGTTTCAGGAACTGTCATTCTTCTAAGCCTTTTTAGAAGCCTAGATCCCCCAATTCCAGAATCCTTCTGAGAAGTCTCTTTCTTAGCTTCACTTACAACAGGTTCTGAAGAAGGAACCTGGTCCTCAGTATCAGATTCATCTCTCAAGGCAATCTTCCTTTTCTTCTGAAGTGTTTTAGGAACAGTCTTTGTCTTCTTAGATTTAGAAGATGAAGGCTTCACAGTAAGTGTTGAGGGATAAGGTTCTGATGGTTGAACATCAGGAAAAGGTGTAGTGTACTTAACAGGGTCATAGGTGATTAAGGCTTGTTTGACAGATAAAGGTATTAAGAGGGGTCTTAATACTGCCTTCTTATTATCAGTAGATAATAAGTCAGTGAAAGCTCTTTTAGCAATTCTGAAGGATGGAATTAAATCACCAAAATTTTGGGGCTGATTACAACAGAACTTATAAATAAGCTGACAAAATCTGGCAAAATATACAGTATTGCGATCTTCTGTCATCCTATCCCCAATAAAACCTAAGACAACACTTGCATAATCAAAATCAGTTTGATTTATAAGAGCATACCCGATTTGTTGGCTGAATATGGAAATTGCATCGAAATTTGAGCATTTATTGGTGAAAGCCTTGGTAATGTAGTCAAAGAAGAAACTCCATTCCCTCCTCATGAAAGATCTCTTCAACTTTCCAAGTTTTTCCAATGTTCCCTCATATCCTAGACTGGCCATCATGTTCTGAAGAACTGGTTCGTCCACCATAGAATAAACACAGTTCTGAGGTAGGTGCAGTGCTTGTCGAACCGTAGACAAAGTCACAACATACTCATTTTCCCCTGATGAAAAGATAATACTCGGGGACCCTTGAGCACCACCATCATCATATACTCCACTCCTCCAGAACTCCAGTACTTGAACTCCAGAGACTGATTCAGGCTCAGTTAAAGCGTACCCAATATCAGAATTAGTGAGAAAGTCCTGAATAAAATGAAGTTCAGAGGGTGCCTCTGACGTGTTGAGTATAGCAGAGAAGTTATTAGGAACAAACTTTGCTCCATGGAAGATTATGTCCTTGGGTGCCATTAAAATTTGAGAGAAATACGGCTGCCTGTATTGTGTTTGAAAAAATGTCTATATGAAAAATTATCAGTAGATGAGAAAGGATGAAAGTAAAGAGAGAGAGATAAAAGAGAAAAGTAAATAAAAGATTTGACAATCTTTTCTCTCTGTTACTTATACACAAAAAGTAACCGTTGGGACACCTGTCAAACATGCAGTAATAACGGATAGTTACTGGGCGCGAGAAAACAGTAATCATTACTTGCCCACTTGCCTGTTTTCAAGGAAAAACCGTTCCACTTACCCAGATATTCCATTAATCAAGGTGAAAATTACCAAGATAAATCAGATGAGTAAGTGCTGATAAAGAAAAATCAGAACTTAAATTAGAACAGAATTTATATGGTCATCAGAATATGAATAATTATCAGGATTTATCAATGCATTAAAAAATAACTTAGAGACAAAATCTTGAAACAAAAACAAATTTGATTAATATATCAAGAGAATACGTTCATGAAATTGAAATTACATCAGTACTTATACAAGATTTCGCTAAGCTACAAAACCTAACGTCAACAGCCTTTGTCCTAGCTCAAGAAGCAGGGCAAGGCTGATGATGAAGAAAAACAGGAAGAAGAAAATAAATCATTTCTTCTTCCTACTCTCGACAAACAGAATGGCGAGTCGGATGATTCGCTCTTGCTGGCGGAGAGCTTCCAGCCTTTCCTCCTCCAATCGCTCCAGATGACGATGGTAATCCATATAGAAGAACAGGAGATGGGTCAGTACCTCCTGTGGGACAGAGTCCCATATCTCCTCAGGAATGGCCGTGACGTGCCATTCCTGCTGCCATTCAGCACAGCTTAGCTCCATATTAAATGTTTGGTAATTCAAAAACATGTTGTATCTGACCATTGTGTTTTTGAAAGAAAAAGTATGAAGATAAGTTTGTGAGAAAGAATTTGATGGGAAGGCTGAAGTGAAGTGGTTGCTTATATAGGCAAGTGAATGCCAGGAGACGCAAAGGAATTTAATGCTGACAGGTAGAATTAATTCTACTTCGTCTCCCCAGACTTGGAAAAAGAATAACATTCATTGGAAAGAGAAAACATGGTTTTAATGTGCACAAGAAACAAGTAAAAGTGGAATGTTCAAGTACGAATACCATTAACCCTAACCATAGTGACTATTAATCTTCCACTTCAACATATTCTAGTTTGAACCGAGACTGTTATCAAATTTTATCCACAGATAAGTCAAGTAAAGAATTTAGACTGTAATATCAGAACTTAGACTTATATCAGAACTTAAAAGTCATCAGAACATAATTTCTTAACTCGAAAAAGGAATGCTTATCGGAGTAAATCCTCATACAAGTTCTGAGTTATACTCTTCAGAACTTAATCTTCAGAATATGCAACCAGAACTTGTCCTCAGAATTAGTGCAAAATGACACAATAACTGTTTATCTAAAACAACATAGACCACCACAGTAATTTTCATCATTCGAATGGAGTGATTAGTGTGTGCATCAAGCTAAATAACAGACAAAGAGTAAAGTCTGATTCACTTCAGTACATCTTAGAAATAAGGCATAACTAAAATATTACTAAAGAGCTGTCATTATCCTGAAACCTACTGATGAATGAGTTCATGCTTGAGTCCACCTCAACTGTTTTGTGCTAATTTTATGCATCTTTTTAAATTCTATTTTACAGTGGCTTCTCAGTGTAAGTGAGTCACGACTGCTTATCAGAATTTATGCTATTATCATAGTATTTCTCCAGTAATCATAGAGTGTGAAAAGTCACCAAGAAAATATTTTGCTTTTCTAATGCATATTTACTTAATACCAGCAATGCACTTGGGTCGTCCCTTCCACATTTTTACTCTAGATCTCAAAGGAGTACCTGATTTTATTCTTTGATCCTTTTGGTTTTTCTTTTGATAAGTGAGGTTTATCAGCACTTAGTACATTCAGCAGTTTTACTAGTATCAGAACTTAACAGATGAGTAACATTATTCTAATTTGTGACTTAGTAATAAGATAAACAAAGTAAACTCAACTAAGCTCAATTATCAGAATTTGCTTGTGTCATAAAATTTCCACAGAAATAATTACTTCTTACATGAGATCATTTGTTTATTGAAGACTACTAGGTCAGTATCTAGCACAGTTAACCTCATAGGATTGAATAGTTACTTAAACAGACATATCACTTATCAGAGTTTAGAAACATATATCAGACAACAATCAGTACTTAAACGCATATGTCAATTAATCACAGAATACACAAAGAGATTACATTCTGTAAATACTGATCATAAAGTCTGATGCATCAGAACAAAACTAGGCAGATTTAGAAAAAGAACCTGAAACCATTCCAAGTTCATTTACCAATCTTGTAAAAGTGGCTTCACACAATGGTTTTATGAAAATATCTGCTAGTTGTTGATCTGTTGGAACAAAGTGCAATTCCACTGTACCTTCATCCACATGTTCCCTTATGAAGTGGTACCTGATGCTGATGTGCTTTGTCATAGAGTGTTGAACTGGATTACCTGTCATAGCAATAGCACTTTGATTATCACAGTAAATAGGGATTTTGAAATATGTTAACCCATAATCCAGTAACTGATTCTTCATCCAAAGAATATGTGCACAACAACTTCCTGCAGCAATATACTCTGCTTCTGCAGTTGATGTGGAAATTGACTTTTGTTTCTTGTTGAACCAAGAAACCAATCTGCCTCCAAGGAATTGGCAGCTTCCACTTGTGCTTTTCCTGTCAATTTTGCAACCTGCAAAATCTGCATCTGAGTAACCTATTAGTTTAAAATCTGATTCTCTAGGATACCACAATCCCAGATCAGCTGTTCCTTTAAGATACTTAAAAATTCTTTTCACAGCTGTTAAGTGAGGTTCTCTTGGATCTGCTTGAAACCTTGCACAAAGATAGGTAGCATACATGATATCAGGTCTACTAGCAGTTAGATAGAGTAGAGAGCCAATCATACCTCTGTAATCAGTAATATCTACTGATTTACCAGTATCCTTATCCAGTTTTGTTGCAGTGGCCATGGGAGTGGATGCACTCGAACAATCTTGCATTCTAAATTTCTTCAGCAAGTTTCTGGTGTACTTAGTTTGACAAATAAAAGTGCCTTCTTCATTCTGCTTGACTTGAAGGCCCAGAAAATAGCTAAGTTCCCCCATCATACTCATCTGATATCTTGACTGCATCAGTTTGGCAAACTTCTTGCAAAGTCTGTCATTTGTAGACCCAAAAATGATATCATCAACATAAAACTGGACCAGAAGTAAGTCCTTTCCATGGTTGAGGTAGAACAATATTTTGTCTATTGTTCCTCTGTTGAATCCACTTTCCAGAAGAAACTGAGCTAAAGTCTCATACCATGCTCTAGGAGCTTGCTTAAGTCCATAAAGTGCTTTATCAAGCATGTAGACATAATCTGGATGTTTGGAATCTACAAAGCCTGGAAGTTGTTCAACATATACTTCCTCCTCCAATTCTCCATTGAGAAAAGCACTTTTCACATCCATTTGAAAGACAGTAAACTTTTTGTGAGCAGCATAAGCCAAAAATATCCTTATGGCTTCTAACCTAGCAACTGGCGCAAATGTTTCATCATAATCAATTCCCTCCTGTTGAGAATATCCTTTTGCAACCAGCCTTGCCTTATTCCTTGTAATTATGCCATCACTGTCAGTTTGTTTCTGAATACCCACTTTGTACCAACAACAGATCTATTCTTTGGTCTTGGCACTAGGGTCCAGACTTTGTTTCTTTCAAATTCATTCAACTCTTCCTGCATTTCTTGCACCCAATCAGCATCTTGAAGAGCTTCTTCCACTTTTTTTGGCTCAGTCTGAGAGAGAAAAGAATTGTAAAGACATTCATTTGAAGTACCTGTTCTAGTTCTGACACCTGCATCAGGATTTCTAATTATCAAAGCAGGTGTATGTGATTCTGTCCACTTTCTTGCAGATGGAAGGTTTTCTCTAGAACTGGATGCTCCCCCATGATCCATGCTGTCTTCAATTTCATTTTCTGATGCTCCCCCTGAAACTATGCTCTCTGAGTTGGATTCTTCAGAATTTAGATTTTCAGCACTAGTAGAACTTGGCTTATCAGAACTTGACAAATCATAACTTGAAGAGCCAGATGTATGTTCTGATGTTTCTTGAGATGTGGTAAGATCTTGAGTATGCTCCCCCTGCATAGGTGCATCTTCCTTTGACGTAGTCACAACAGTTTCAATAACAACAGAGTTTAATCCATCATAGTTTACAGTATCAGGACTTAGACTGTCAGGATTTTCAGTATCAGAATTTGAGTCTTCATTTTCAAATCTCAGCTGATCATGGTCAATGAAATCTTCAAGACCAGTAATCTTCTTGTCATCAAAAGAGACATTGATAGATTCCATGACCACTTTTGTTCTCAAATTATAGACTCCGAAGGATTTTGTGGAAAGTGGATATCCAACAAAGATTCCTTCATCAGCTTTTAGATCAAACTTGGATAGCTGTTCAGGATGAGTCTTGAGAACAAAACACTTGCATCCAAATACATGAAAGTACTTCAGATTTGGCTTCTTTTTCTTCACCATCTCATATGGTGTTTTTCCATGCTTGTTAATGAGTGTTGCATTTTGAGTAAAACAAGCAGTCTGTACAGCTTCAGCCCAGAAATAGGTTGGAAGCTTTGCTTCTTCGAGCATTGTACGTGCAGCTTCAATGAGAGTTCTATTCTTCCTTTCAACAACTCCATTTTGCTGTGGAGTTCCAGGAGCTGAAAATTCCTGCTTTATTCCATAGTTTTTGCAGAACTCTTCCTTTATTAAATTCTTGAACTCAGTGCCATTATCACTTCTTAAGATTGTCACAGAATCTTTGACCAATTTATCCAGATGTTTGACATGATCAATCGAGATAGATGCAGTTTCACTTTTTGTGTGCAAGAAATACACCCATGTGTATCTGGTGAACTCATCCACTATGACCAATGCATATTTCTTCTTTGCAATAGACATGACATTCACTGGACCAAATAGATCAACATGTAGTAGATGATAAGGCTCAAGAATTGATGATTCAGTCTTGCTCTTAAATGAAGATTTTCTTTGTTTGGCTTTCTGACAGGAATCACAAAGGCCATCAGGAGCAAATACTGACTTTGGCAGTCCTCTCACAAGATCTTTCTTGAAATTTCAATGAGAGAGTTTCTTGTGCCAATTGCAGCTTTCTTCAATTGATGCTCTACTCATCAGACAAATTGCAGAACCATCAGTACTTGTTGAAAGCTTAGCTTCATAAATGTTACCACGCCTGTATCCTTTCAGAACAACTTTGCCTTTAGATTTACTCACAATTTCACAGTGTTCTTCAAAGAAATCAACATGATAACCTCTGTCACAGATTTGACTTATACTCAGCAGATTGTGTTTAAGTCCTGAGACCAGAGCTACTTCTTTAATTATGACATTCCCAAGATTGATATTGCCATATCCCAATGTTTTTCCAATGTTGCCATCTCCATAAGAAACACTTGGGCCAGCTTTCTCCACAAAGTCTGATAGCAGGGCCTTATTTCTAGTCATATGTCCTGAACATCCACTGTCCAGAACTAGAATATTTTTCCTGTTGCCCTGTAATCACAAAGACCACTAATTATTAGTTTTAAGGACCCAAACTTGATTAGATCCTTTGGTCTTATTAAGTTTGTTAACATTTGCAGAGGATTTAGCATCAGAGTTTATGTTAACATTTTTCTTATCAGAACTTACACTATCAGACTTTGAATCAGAATTTACACTAGAAGGAACAATGGAAACTTTCTTCAAAGAAGGTTTTATTTGATAATAATCATAGTACAAACTATGATATTCCTTACAAGTATAAATGGAATGCCATAAACTACCACAATGAAAACAAGGATTTTGTGGTTTGTATCTAACAGACTGACTCTTAACTCCTGATTTTGAAGGTAAGGAGTTAATATTCTTATTCTTCCTGTAAAAAGAAGCCAGATGGTTAGAACTTCCACAGTTATGACATGTTTTCCTAGGAGCATCAAGAACAGGTTTATAATCATTGCTTTTATTCACACCTTCCTTTCCATTCCTATTTTTCCTAGGTGATTTTACCTTGTTTGCATTCTTAACATCTTTCAGCTTATGCTTAAGCTGCTTCTTTGTCATTAAGCCTATGTTTACTTCAGCTGTCTTTTCCTGTTTTAGTTCGTCAGAAGTTAATTCCTCTTTAAATTCTGATTTCTCATTTTCAGACTTTATAGTTACAAACTTAACAGGTTTTAACTTTGGCTTTTGCTTAACAACAGGCTTAATTTCTTCAGTTCCTTTATCATTCTTATCCTCTCCATAACCTAAGCCCTCTTTCCAGTTTCCACTACTTAGCAAATTTTGAGTTGTTTTGCCAGAGTTAGTCCAAGTCCTGATAATCTCTCTTTCCTTTTCTAACTCAGTTTTTAGAGATTCATTCATTTTTAGCACTTCATCCCTAACATAAAAGGCATCATCTCTATCCTTCTGAGTTTGATGGAACATGACTAACTCTTTTTCTAAGAAATCATTTCTTTTCTTAAAAGCAAGATTTTCAGAAGTTAATCTTTCACATGTTAAAGTTTGATCTCTATAACTAACAAACATGGTTTTAAGATATCTTCTTAACTCATTAATATCATCAGTATGAAAAGCATAAGTAGTCTGAGGTACCTTTGTTTCAGCAGCTTCAGAACTGTTCTCAGCACTTTCTTTATCAGCATTTACCATCAATGCATAGTTCTCCTCACTTTCAGAGTCTGAGGTGTCTGTCCAGCTTTTCTGTTTTATGACAAAAGCCTTGCCTTTGTCACCTTTTACCTTCTTGCAATCAGGAGATATGTGGCCTTTCTCACCACTGTTATAGCATTTAACATTGGTATAATCTCCTCTGTCGGACTTTCCTCCTATGCCTTCAGATCTTCTGAAATTCTTCTTATCAGAACTTATGCCTTTCCTGAACTTCCTGTATGCAATCTTTGTGATTCATTTCACCATAAGAGCACACAGCTTCATCATCTACTCATCAGCATCAGTCTCAGGCAAGCTTTCAAAATCTGAGTCATCATCACTTTCAGAACTTGATGACTCAGTTTCAGACTTTATGAAAAGAGCTTTACCCTTGTCTTTCCTTGAGGAAGCTGCTTTGGGGGATTCTTCTTCAGCCTTAAGAGCAACTGTCCTTGACTTTCCTCCTTTCCTCTTGCTTCTTTGTTCCATCTCAAGTTCATGAGTCTTGAGCATTCCATAGAATTCATCAAGAGTTGTTTCATCAAGATTGTAGTTGTCTCTTATTGTCGCTGCCTTCAAATACCAGCATTCAGGAAGAGCTAACAGGAATTTAAGGTTTGAATCTTCAAGATCATACTCTTTATCAACCAATGACAAATCATTCAAAAGTTTGACAAATCTATCATATAAATCATTCAATGACTCCTTAGTCTTTGAGTCAAAATGTTCATACTCTTGAGTGAGTATTGTCTTCCTGTTCTTCTTAATTGTGTCAGTTCCCTGACACCTTGTTTCCAGAGCATCCCATATCTCTTTAGCAGTCTTGCAGTTGATTACCCTGTTTGACATTACATTATCAATGGCACTATGCAGTAAGTGTCGTACCTTAGCATCCTTAGAAATTGATGATATATCTTCAGCAGTATAATCACTCTTCTACTTTGGTACGGTCTTTGTTGCTTCACCTGCAACTGCAACAGTGAGCTTGGTTGGTTTGTGAGGCCCTTCCTTGATTCTATCAAGGTATTCTGGATCTGTTGCTTCCAGGAACATGGTCATCCTTACCTTCCATATGGGATATTCAGATGGTCTCAGTATGGGAACTCTGATAGTCTCATACCGACTTTGGATTTGTGTCTTTGGAGGTTCTTCAGTTTTTGTAGGCTTAGTTGGAGTTTCTGTATCAGACATGATTGTGTTTGGATTTTTAACTATATGTGTGTTAACAGATAAGCTCTGATACCACTTGTTAGGTCACACACACTGTAGAGGGGTGAATACAGTGTATAATACAATCAAATCGAACTTTAATATCTTAAGTAACAGAAAACAAACTTTATTGAAACAATAAACTCTGTTACAGTATGGAACTGTTACATCTCAGTGATGAACAAATATCACGAGAGCTGCTAGGGTTACAATGAATAATCTTCTTGAATATAACAACACTTTTAGTGTAAACCCTATGTCTGTGTTTATATACTACACAGTTACAAGATAATTGCTAATTGATATGGAATATAATTCTGCTTCCTAAAATACATCAATCAGATATCTTTTCTTCCAAGTATTCCATTCTTCACAGAACTCCTTCTTCATGCATATCTCTTCTTATGTTTATCTCGATCTTTTTTCCTTTAATCATCTACTGTCCTTATCTGAACGTCCTTCAGCACTTAAGTTCTGATATCTTACTTTTGATGATTATCTCCAGATAATATAAGTACTGATATCCTTAAGTCCTGACTTCCAGTATAAGTACTGATTAATGGTTAAGTACTGATTTGTCCTGTTAAGTAAGATCTGAAATCTAAACATAAATAATATTAGCCATGACATTATCAAATATATCTAACACATAATTAATGATATTTAATTATGGAAAAGAGTAGCGCACAAGTCTATATACGCCTATATAAACACCTCTAGAGCGTTAGGGTTAAAGACACCAAAAACACATTCGCCTCTAAACACAAAACCCTACCTCTCTCTCCTCCGGTGATAATTTCTTGCTCTGTTTCAAGCTCGCTGAGAGTGCTGTTCTACATCACTGCAATCCGTTTTATCCTGGGAGGCTTTTCGCTCGCACACAACGGTGAGGGCTAATAAGCTTTAAGGAGACAGTTATGCACTGGACTCAGATTATATCCTTATCTTCTCTTTTTATGTTACTCTATTTGTTCATTTTGTTCTTACAAACATACACATATTGGTTTATTTCTGCACAGATTGTACAAAAATCTTAAAGCTTATTATTTTGTTTAATCTGTGACTGACAAATCTGTCTTGCGTGTTTTTGTTTAACAGACTAATAGAGAACGTGAACAATATGACTGGTAATGATGTGATTCATCCCAACGCACAGATTATAACATCTGGTGGGGATCACCAACCGCCGCTAAACCCTAACACACAGGTACCGGTACCTGATGTGGGTCAACCGTCGTTTTGACATGTGCCTTCGGGACATGTGCCTTGGGGAAGAACACTTTGGGGACATACTGTCATTGGACAATTCCAGGTGCCTCTTGGATAAAATACTGTGTACAAACACCTTTTACGACTGTCCCACCTGTTGCGCCTACGCATCCTGTTGTTAGGTCCCAATGTGTTTGTAGAAGGGGGGGTTGAATACAAACAGCACCGAATAATCGAATTAAATGCGGAATAAAAAATGTGAAACAAAATTCAAGTTAAATAAAAATATTATTAAACTTGAAAGGTGTTACAACAACTGTATCGATTACAAGGTATTAATCTCAAATTAATTATCACAAATTTAGAATAAATTCGACATGAACTTTTTCTATTTTTGCAATAATTAGAATCAAATGCTAAACACGATTTGAGATTAAGTTCTAGGGATTTTGATCCGCTAGATTGTTACACAAGAACAAGATAAATAATTCTAGTGGTTGAATTTAACATTAACAAACTAGAATTTAATCTTGATGATTTGCAGATGAAGAATAAAATGTTTCAAGGCGGCTGCTTTCTTTTTGTTCTTGGATGTTTTCTGTGTATATTTAATGACTTGGTCTTCTGCTTCTTTTATCAAACAACCGAATGGAAAATTGATCTGGTATGACAATACTTTGCTCAGTAAGACTTTCGGTGTGACAATCTTTAGAGCTAGCAAGACAATCAAAATGAACTAGCAAGACTTTCGGTATGACTATTGATTGTCATACCGATTGTCATATTAATTCAAATGAATTGTCTTGCTGAATTAATAAGTGATTTTAATCTAAATAATAATTCTATCAAGACACTCAACTGAATTAGCATGACTTTCAGTATGACTATCAATTGTCATACAGATTGTCATACTAGTACAATCAGTTGTCTTTTTAGAATTAAAACAGATTTTAACCAAATAAAAATTCTGAAAACCTTAATATTAATTCTGAATTAATTAATCAATTAATTCAATTAATCAATAAATTAATCTTTGCAGATATAATTTATTTTCTTAATTAAATTATATGACTTAATTAATTAATAGAAAATTAATACTAACCCTGAGCAACATCCATTCTTCTGAAAATCTTCTGATAATCACAGTCAATTATGAATCAATTCCACCACTTCAACGTTGACACTCGATGTACTGTCTGGTTCATGAGTGACTAACTTCCGTGACGTTTCTTCATGTCTTGACTTTGACACTTTGATTTTCTTCAGATTAAATCCTTGTAATTAATGATACTCTGACGAGATCTCTGTCACTTGATTAAATCCACGATCTTGATTTATATCACTGAGGCATAATCAACTTCTTGAACTTCTTCCAGTGAATTAACTCCTCAAGTCTGTAGATGAACCTTGTTTCTGAATCCTTTGACAGATATTACTTTGCGAGATCTCTCTGACGGTCGATCCACTATTTACTTATTACATTCTTATTTGAGTTGAGTTGAATCCTCGAATATACAAATAGGCCTATGACATATGACTTACAATCTCCCCCTATTTGTTTGTTAGACAATAACACACAAATACCTAGAGGATAACTCAACTAACAAATAAGAAAAAGATATAAACAGAAATGCAAAGTAAATAGCAGAAAAGTTCTGGATGAGATTTAACATTTTCCAGATTCCAAGTAGATGTTCCTCTAGACTGAACATATCTTCAAGTAGTTCCATATTCATTTGTACAACCACATTTCCTGTTGAGAAGCCTATATCTCTTGCTTCTCTCCCTATGAGAATCAACTGATTAAAGAAGATCACCTTTGTTTACCACCTCTCCCGTACAGTAGGATCCGCAGATAAAAACCAATGGTACTCCCCTAACAGCTTCTTCCCTTATCAGAAAATCACCTTGTGTTTACCACCTCTCCCGTACAATAGGATCCGTAGTTACAAACAACAATGGTGTGGTGTAGTGTACATGTAGGATCTTTTTCTATCTCCCTGCTATTTCTCCCCCTTAGTTGAGGAATCCTCCAAACTATTACTTAAGCTTTTATCTCCCCCTTAAAGAAGGAATGTATGCCGTCGTCTGAAGGAGTTCTCATATTTCACTTGGTTGGAAAAGAAATAACAAGTAGTTTCTCTTTCTTCCTCACTGTGAATGTGTGATTGTGTTTTAGTGTACCTCACATGTGTTTCACTCTTCTCTCCACTCGTGTTTACACTCATTCTCACAAGTGTATCACTCTTCTCTCATAGCTCCATAATCCAGCTATACCTGCAAGGAAAATCACCTTAGCCATCCTTAAGGAGGTCACAGGTGGTGCAATGGGAGTTCACAAATCCCCATCCTTGTTAAACTCGTCAGATGAATCTGAGTCATAATTTACAAGTTGCTAGTTTCCCTTTTAGGGTTCCAGATTTGAATTCTGGGAAGGTAAATAATGATCCAACGATTTTAGCATAAAGATCAAAGTTCCCTTCTAATGTCTGTGAAGACACTTCCTTGTGACTTATCAGGTAATATCTGAATCATTGTCAACAAGTTGCCGATCTGCACCTATGTCAGATCCACTATCCGCAGATGCATCCAGGGGATTTAAGCCTGGGGAGGTAGACACTGACCACTGACATATGGCTTTTGGATCAGTATCCTCTCCTAACACCTGTAAAGGCAATTGGTCCACTAACGAACCTTGAACAATCGAATCTGACCTTAAAATGGTCGAAGCTCTTATTTCCGTCAACTCATCCTTTGTGTGTGTAACCTCTCCTTGTGCATCAAGAATTGTTTATGTTTGAAGTGGTGACACTACATCGGATACCTTGGCCGACAGGCAAAATTCAATAGACTCACCCTGTTGAGAGAATGAATCTAGTAACTGTTTTTGTGCCTTTTCAGCCATTACATCTTTTTGAGAAGATGTATGGGGGCTAGCAGTTGTCTCGGTTTAAATACTACTCATCTATGTAGGAGACAGAGCTACTGGGTTGACTACAGAACCTTCCTTATGTGGTGCACTAAGGCACTATCTCCCTCACGCTCATTCATACTACATTTAGTGGTAAGAGAGTGTTGGTTGGTTCTGTTTTTGTGTTTGTCTTTACAGTCTGGGATAGATGTTGTGGGTTTTCAACCTCATGACTGTCAATGAAAGAAAGTCATTGGAGACTGAACCTGTATCATAGAACATATGGTGATAGAGAGAAAATGATTTACAATAGTGATTTCAAAAGATTTTGCATGACATAAGAAATCACTAATGTAGAAAGAAGTTTGATTTTGTTTTTCAATATGAATGAGTTTTTGATAAAAATTAATCACTTAGGGTAAAGTCTAAGTAATTCTCATTCATGTCAAAAGCTTACAAATATCTGCAACATAATGTTAACAACATATCATTGACCGATACTTGTCAAGTACTTTAGATACTAATTGTTATGTTGCATAAACAATATACCACTGCACATATAAAACAATATGATTGTGCTTATTGATAAGATAGTTATTAATATGACGACTCTACTTATTCATATAAAATTATAACTTCTGTTAGAGCGCCATACCATGTCCTTGACGATTGCTTGAGCAGTATACTAGTTCATACCAACCTGAAGTGAGATTGTGAAGAAGAGATTGCATAGTCTAATAGATCTGCAGCTGCAAAGTCCATGAACTGTGGTGCACTGACTTCCTCTTTTAACTCACCAACCAGGAGTACACTTGTACACATCTTACTAGAGTACAATTCCAAGTGTAATGTGCAGCAGGTGCCTGATATGTCGTAATATTCTCAAGTCTCGTCACTGGTGCTATATGTTGGATACTGCTTCCTGATAATAACCTAGCACAATATACAAAATTAAAATGGTAACATTCCCAGCTTGCAAACAGCCATATCCCTCAGATAAACCTTTGCTGTTATCTCCAAAGGTAACCAGGGGGCCAGCTTTCTCAATCCACATTTGATAGCAGGGCTCTATCTCCGGTCATAAGTCTTAATGATCCACTTGTCAAGAATCCACACTACCGGTTACACCTGTATACTGCCCTGCACTTCAAATGGATTAGACCTTCTTCGGAACCCAAACTTGGTTGGGCCCGGCATACTTGTAGAACTGTCCTTTGTCAGATAAAACAACATTTTTAATTTTAATTGTCTCAACTTTCTCAATGACTGAACATTTGACCTTGTAAACAGCCTTAACAAATTTCTGTTTAAGCTTAGGCACAAATGTCTCCTTTCTAGCCTTAGAAGGACTAGCAGTCTTAGACCTATCATGCTTCTTGTTATTCACATGCTGACGAGGAGTAGTCTTATCATTAGACACATGCTTACCATTAAAATAAGCATACATCATATTAAAAGCACAAGACATACAATTAGCAACACCACATGCTTTATGAGAGTGATTAACAGCAGGCAATTTATGCATGGTAGACATGGCATTATTGTTATCCAACTCATGTGTATCTGAGTTAGTCTCAGTTGCTTGCACAACTTTGACTGGAACTTTCGACTCACTTGACTTTGAAACAATCTTCTCATTAGCATGATCCTCAGCACGTATTTCTTCTTGAATAACAGAAGAGGTCGCATCAAATGGTTCAGCAATTGATGCTTTATAGAGGGGTTCATCAACACCCTTAAGCACATGTGGTACTTCCCTCCCTTTAGCACAGACATGAGGAGGGGAGTTTATGCCTAATTCTCCAATAGCAGCATTGTAATCATATCCTATTCCAGATGTTTGATTAACAGCTTGCTTACTGTAGAACTCTCTAGCCTTCGAACAAGAATTGAAGTAGGCTCTAACCTTAGTCTCAAGACCGGTGATCTTGTCTTTGAGAATAGTTTCGAGTTTTCTATAACAGTCAACTCTATTCTCTAGAAAAGATACCTGTTCTTTTAATTTGTCTTGATTAATGTGCACAAGTCTTAATTCATTGACCTCTTTCTCAAGGTCTATGATCTGTAAACTTAACAGTTCATTATCACGACGTGCACAATCTAAGTTACCTCTTAGATGATAAACCATTTCAGCATCAGAAAGTTTTACCTCTATTCTTGACGATGAAGCTTTTCCATCAATAGCCATAAGAGCAAGATTTCCTTCATCTTCATCTTCACTGTCAGTATCATCCCAGCTTCTTCCCTTTGCCAGATAAGCCCTTTCAGAGTTCTTTCTTACTTGCTTTGGCTTCCTACATTCTGTGGCAAAGTGTCCCAACTCATTGCAGTTATAGCATCTAATGGTGCTCCGATCAACCATCCCTGTTTGGTATCCACCACTGCTGGTGTTAGAGGATGAAGATCCACCTTTCTGGAATTTGTTATAGTTGGACTTGTACTTAAGCTTGGGATTCCTCCTGAATCTGACATGGGAGAATCTCTTGACAATTTGGGCCATTGATTCATCTTCCAATTGCTCCAGCTCTTCCAAGGAATAAAAATCATCACTTGATTGATTTGTAGTAGGAGGATCATATTCTGCTACTAACTCATTTTCCTCACCCTTGGAAAACTGTACCATTCTTTCTAACTGTTGAGATTGTTGTTGTTGTTGACCTTCAGCTACAAGTGCATTAGATGTGCTGACCATTCTATCCTTCCCGTAGACTTCCTTCTATTGAATCTGCTCCAACTCATAAGTTTTTAACACTCCATAGAGCCTGTCCAAAGAAATCTCACTCAGATCTCTAGCTTCTCTAATGGCAGTGATTCTATGTTCAAGATGAGCTGACAGTGTTAAAAGGAACTTTTTGTTGACCTCCCTGATTGAATAATACTTTCCATTGATGTTCAGGTTGTTGATCAACGCATTGTACCTCTCAAACACTTCAGTAATTCCTTCTCCTGGATTTGATTTGAAATGTTCTTATTCAGAGGTTAGGATTTCCAACTTGTTCTCCCTAACTTCCTCTGTGCCTTCATTAATCACCTCAATAGTTTCCCACATGTGTTTGGAATTTTTACAGTTCATCACATGTCTGTTCATCAAGGGATCAAGGGAATCAATTAATATTAATTGAAGGCTGGCATCCAAGGAGGCTTCTTCCTTCTCAGCAGGAGTAAAATCTTCAGGCTCTTTTGGATAGGTTCTAGCTTCAGTAGTCACCACACCATCTATTATTACCTCCGGTTCAATAATCATCGGAGTTTTTATACCCTTCTTTAACAAGTTTAAATATTTGGGATTTGCAACTTGTAAAAATAATAGGATCTTCTTCTTCCACATGATATAATTCTCTTTATCAAATTGTGGAATTTTAACGGTTCCAACTTTATGTGAAGTCATTATGAATTTTTGAATAAATAAAAATTCAAGGAGTTGAAAAATCACAAAAGTCTAGGATCTTGATTTGTTCGTTAATCAGAAGGCTCTGATACCAATTGTTAGGTCCCAATGTGTTTGTAGAAGGGGGGGTTGAATACAAACAGCACCGAATAATCGAATTAAATGCGGAATAAAAAATGTGAAACAAAATTCAAGTTAAATAAAAATATTATTAAACTTGAAAGGTGTTACAACAACTGTATCGATTACAAGGTATTAATCTCAAATTAATTACCACAAATTTAGAATAAATTCGACATGAACTTTTTCTATTTTTGCAATAATTAGAATCAAATGCTAAACGCGATTTGAGATTAAGTTCTAGGGATTTTGATCCGCTAGATTGTTACACAAGAACAAGATAAATAATTCTAGTGGTTGAATTTAACATTAACAAACTAGAATTTAATCTTGATGATTTGCAGATGAAGAATAAAATGTTTCAAGGCGGCTGCTTTCTTTTTGTTCTTGGATGTTTTCTGTGTATATTTAATGACTTGGTCTTCTGCTTCTTTTATCAAACAGCCGAATGGAAAATTGATCTGGTATGACAATCCTTTGCTCAGTAAGACTTTCGGTGTGACAATCTTTAGAGCTAGCAAGACAATCAAAATGAACTAGCAAGACTTTCGGTATGACTATTGATTGTCATACCGATTGTCATATTAATTCAAATGAATTGTCTTGCTGAATTAATAAGTGATTTTAATCTAAATAATAATTCTATCAAGACACTCAACTGAATTAGCATGACTTTCAGTATGACTATCAATTGTCATACCGATTGTCATACTAGTACAATCAGTTGTCTTTTTAGAATTAAAACAGATTTTAACCAAATAAAAATTCTGAAAACCTTAATATTAATTCTGAATTAATTAATCAATTAATTCAATTAATCAATAAATTAATCTTTGCAGATATAATTTATTTTCTTAATTAAATTATATGACTTAATTAATTAATAGAAAATTAATACTAACCCTGAGCAACGTCCATTCTTCTGAAAATCTTCTGATAATCACAGTCAATTATGAATCAATTCCACCACTTCAACGTTGACACTCGATGTACTGTCTGGTTCATGAGTGACTAACTTCCGTGACGTTTCTTCATGTCTTGACTTTGATACTTTGATTTTCTTCAGATTAAATCCTTGTAATTAATGATACTCTGACGAGATCTCTGTCACTTGATTAAATCCACGATCTTGATTTATATCACTGAGGCATGATCAACTTCTTGAACTTCTTCCAGTGAATTAACTCCTCAAGTCTGTAGATGAACCTTGTTTCTGAATCCTTTGACATATATTACTTTGCGAGATCTCTCTGACGGTCGATCCACTATTTACTTATTACATTCTTATTTGAGTTGAGTTGAATCCTCGAATATACAAATAGGCCTATGACATATGACTTACACCTGTAGTGCCTACTCATCCTGCTGCTGCACATGCTGAGAAACCTGAGAAGTTCAATGGATCGAACTTCAAGCGCTGGCAGCAAAAGATGTTGTTTTATCTTACCACTCTAATCCTGAGAAGTACCATTGCTCACTGGCTGAAAGTGATATGTAGACTGTGTATGCTACGGATGCCGGGAAGCACGCCAACTATATTTGTCGGAACTATGTGCTAAACTGTTTGGCTGATTCATTGTATAACGTATACTTCTCGAAAACAACATCTAAGGTCTTATGGGAATCACTTGACCATAAGTATAAAACCGAGGATGTCGGGGCAAAGAAGTGGATTGTTGGTCACTTTTTTTATTACAAGATGGCGGATTCCAAGACTGTGGTCAGTCAGGTGCAAGAACTACAAGTGATCATCCATGATATCCATGTTGAGGGTATGGTCATAAGTGAGTCCTTCCAAGTTACTGCCGTGATTGAAAAGTTGTCGTCTGGTTGGAAAGATTTCAAGAACTACCTTAAGCACAAGCGTAAGGAGATGTCTATGGAGGATCTTATTGTTAGACTTCATATCAATGAAAACAACAGAGGATCCGAGAGGAAAACTAATATTGCCACTGAAAAAGGCAAACATGGTGGAGCACAAGAGCTCCAAGCCCAAGAAGAACAATTTTGGGAAAGGGGGGAAGCTGGAACCCAAAGGAAGAATTTCGAAGTCATCGAAGTTTCAAGGAAAGTGCTTCAACTGTAATAAAATGGGGCATAGGTCTGCCGATTGCAAGAAGCCCAAGAAGCCCATGAAGAAGAAGGAAGCAAACATGATTGATAATGTGTCCAAGGAGATAGGTGATGTAACGCCCCTAAATCCGGGGTCAGGAATCTGGGTCGTCACGCCATCCTTCACTCATGTATAACCTGGTATTGATTCAATAATCCAACAGACCCCAATCTCATACTCACACACACAAGTTATAGCCTTAGAAACGATGTACAAAATGTAATCTTCTTTTATTACACTCCAATGTACTTTACAGGATCTCAAATAATTATTTATAACCTCTACATGAAGTTACAATAATTAAGACTGATATCTTATACCTAGCTGATACTCTAGCACACCTGAGACAAAGCTGCCAAGGATCCTCCCCATGACTGCAAGCGACTAAGTCCCACACCGGCATACTGGTTATCTGTTGTGTTGTGTCATTTAAAAGAAAGCAAGTGTGAGCTATAATGCTCAGCATAAATAATATACAGTATGAACATGTTCGTATAATAACATCATATATTATATATATGATTTATTCAAAAATAGTTTTCCTTGGTGTCCCACACCTTCTTACGAAAACAATTCTTTAAAGGGGGTTTTTATAACCTGCGAATACCTTAATAGTAATCCCAGCACCTAGGCTTGGGTTACGGTATTGCATATCAATTCCAATTGGAAGAGTTTGGACATCTCACAGGAGCCACCGCATACGATGATCAGTCGTCCTACGCAAAGTAACCTTCTTTACTAGTAAAAGGATGAATACCGTCATCTCTCGGGTATCACTCTGGCCGCATTCGGGCTACGTGTCCCATTTTCGGGTATGCACATACTTCACAAGTTCTTGAGTACACAGAGTACCTTCGCCTGCGGTACCTTTGGTAGCCCATCTAGCACACGTAGTACCAGAGTCTACCCCTCCATTGTCCTTCAACAGAATTCTATCAATCTCGAGAACTCGAACCACATCGAAGTTCCCCAAGCATTTTGCTTGTTGATAGAGATAGTTTATCTTTTTCAAATATAAGTGTATATATATGTATATACGTACTTTCGAGAATTTCGGAGGAAGTACTAGGGATGTGAGTTGACCGTTGTCAACAGATAATTAATAAGGGGAAAAGTTTCTTCTCGAAACTATATTCAATATAACAATAAGTCGGGATAATATTCACCGACGATCTGAAATTATTCGAATGATATTTCTGAATCAAGAAGTATATCAAGATATATGATCTTTAAATCAATAACAATCCTTAAATAATAATCATTAATTAAATAGTAGTATATAAATAATTAAATGATAATTGATATTAATCATACCTCGAACGAATTATTCTCTAAAAGATTTATTTAAATAATATTCCTCAACTAGTTTGTGTTTACATAATTAATAATCTATAATGATTAATCGGGTTGAATAAATAAACGTTGAAGTACACTACTCCTATAATAAAGGAATACGTATATAATATTTATTATCCGAATCAATAAAATATAGCTGAGGGAATATGCTCATTGGGAAATCGTTTTAAAAGTTCGAGGTGTTTTAATGTTTCGTAAGTGGATGATGAGTCCCTTTAAAACGTACCACTATGGACGTATAACCGTCCTATAATATCTTTGGAATGATTCCCGGGTTTTATCTTAATCCCCGACCGACCCTCGGTCTTATACAATACATCACGCTCTATTGTAGTGTTAATATTCTTAATTAAAACACCTCCGGAATACCTCCGGGTTTTCATCAACTTTTACTGACCGATCCTCGGTCTAAATATATACACGCCACACTACTCGCTGGCGTCAAAATTCTCAATTATAAACTCCTCCGGGATACTTCCGGGTTTTTATAAGCTTACATCGACCGGCTCTCGGTCAAAATATAATATTTTGAACTTGGTATGAACATATACTAGAAATTATCACCAATTGAGTAATGTAATACATCTCAAAACTTCGTAAAACAGTTTAAAGTAATCTCATGCATATATCACGGTTTTGTAAAATATTCACAACACAACATTTCTTAAAAGGTAGGATTTGAAAACTTGCTTGGGTATCTCGAGGTGGAGGATGCTCTAGGTTCCGCTCGGAAATCTATGACCACAAACACAATTCATCTCGTTAGGTCCCGTTCTAATTTACGGTGACTCGCACTCATGCGCTATTTATTATGCACCCTCTCAACTTATACTACCCTTATTATTCCTTTAATTCCTTATTCACATCATGGTCGCTTCATTTTTCTAAGTATCTTAGGTTCATTCCCTTTATCGTTGTCGGCTCCGCTTATGGATTCTTACGGTTTCTACTCGTGCGGTCTCGGCTCCGATATTTTTATAAAATTGAGAAATCATTATTTTTACTTGAAATTTTTATGGAAGTTAGGAATCTAAATATTTTACTCTCTGTAGAAATTTCATGATTCATGAACACTTTTAAGTCAATCCTTTATATTTTCAAAATTCGTGATTTGTAGCAGTTTTTGTCGCGTAAATCACTTTTACTAAAACGACCATAACTTTTGATCCGTAAATCGGAATCAAGCGATTCAAGCGCATAAACGATCCTTATAACATTTTCTATCATAATAAATTGTTATTTTTCAATAAAATACAGTTTACAACTTTGGGACTTTCTGCAGAAACTTAATGTTACGATTCGTTGGTTTTAACGGAGTTACGCTTACGATCGGGGTTTCGTTTATGCCCTAACTCTTAACACAACCATCAACAATAATCATTTCATCATCATCATACAAACTCCTCTCAAGAACATCATGTTCTTGAGGTAACAACAATCAACCTTAAATCTACTCAACTTCAAGATCTCAACAATACCACTTCTTAAACTAAGTTTCCTACCACATACTAAATAAATCTTAAAAATGAATCTTAAATAAAGTTGGGCCAAAGATTTTTACCTTTCTTGAAATCTTGAGATGTGTTCTTGAGTATGGTGGAGGCTTGGAAGTGCTTGGTATGATTTTTGGAGCCTAGAACCACCATTGAAATCAAGAAACCAAGGAGAGGTTACTATTCATACTATTCACTAGTGAGTTTCTTGAATTTATTTCACCCATCAAACCTTGATAAAAAGAGATGAAAGAATTTTCTTACCTTATTTTAATTTCTAGGATGCTTGAGAATTAATTGGGTGATTTTACAAGAACTAGAGCATGGAGTTTGGAATTTGAATTCCTTCTTTTCTTCCTTGGGGCCGAATCGAAGAAAAAAATAGGGGTGGGGGGTATTTATAGCACTTGGTTGCTTAGCTTGGTTGATTTTCTAGGTAACTTCTAGTAAATGGGGTGGAAGATCTTGCACTAGATTTTTATTCTCCTAGATTGAACCCTAGGTTTATTCTTGTTGTAAATCTTAGGGACAAATCTTTGGTAGCTTCCTAGAAACTACTTATGTTAGCTTTCTTAGCACATTATTTGGATAGCTTGCTTGATAATCCTAAGGTTAGCTTACTATTTGATAAAGTAACCATGGTTACTCTCTTTCCATGGTTTAGTTAGTGTGTTACGTTTATTTAATCGTTTACGCATTCGCTCGGTCGCTTAAACGTTTTCGTAATACTTGTTCGTAAAATGGTTCGCGACATAATTCCTTTCGTATTTATTCCTTATATTTTTAATTATTATATATGAATATAAATTTGTAGGGTTTTAATCTCGTAATTATATTGTGATTCCTGTAATCCTCGATAAGTCATAAATACGGTCGTTTTTCAAAGTTCGTTTTCTTCAAAAACTAAAGCGTTTACATACACTAATTTGGTACGTATAATCGTAATATCAACTCCGAAACTCATTTTCTCGTGCATTACATAGTGTGGGCTCAAAAGTTTTTCCCCGTCCGTCAGGGTTACTATACATTAAATGTTTTACAAGGTCTCAAAAATTCAAGTTATTATATTACCATTTATAAAGGTCTTTTACCGATGTCAAAAATTTGGGTTCTTACAGTCTTCCCCCCTTAAAAGGATTCCGTCCCGGAATCAGTTCAGAAACAGGTAGGGATATGCTTCTCGCATGACAACCTCGAGTTTTCACATTGACCTTGCAGTATTTGATCTCTTCATAAAATTTTCACTCATCCATCCAATATATTTTCGGGTACTCGTTCTTGTAGTCTTATGACCTCTATATGTTCCTCGATATACGCTAAGTCTGGCTACGAGTTTATTAGCTCATTTTCAATCATATATTTAGTTCTTACGGTTAAACTTCCAATCCTCGATTCGTGGTACTCGTTATAAACTTGGTGACCGTTCGACGATGGTGCTAATTTATAAGTCAACTTTCTTAGTCCTTTAATTCCTCAACTGGTCCAATAAATCTTGGGTTCAATATTCCTTTCCCTTTCGAATCTCATCACACCCTCCTCGGGAGGTACTCTTAACAATACTTGGTCTGTTACTTCATACTTTCTGTCTTTATAGTTCTGGTCCCCATATCTCTATTATTCATCATGGGCTGCCATTAGCCGGGTTCTGATAAGTTCTAGGAATTTCTTTGGTCTATTGACTCAACTATGGTACAGTATCCTCCGTTTACCAATTCTTCCCAACCTAAGAGAGAACGATTCTTTCTTCCGTACAAACTTTGTAGTCGTCCCTATGCACGCATGATAACTCGTTATTATCGATAATTTGATTAACGTCAAAGGCCACTTCATTTCCCTTAAAATTGATAACATGGATGATTAACGCATCTTCAAGTTCTTGGAATCATTCTTCAGCTTATTCATTTCTCCCTACATCGCTCCTACTAGTGCTAGTGTTTAATTCCTTAACGTTTTCCCATTTTGGGCGCATCATCTCTGTTGATTATTCTACGTAAGAAGTTCTCATCGCATTTCTACACACTCGTCCCCTGCTACACGTTTAGCGCCGGATTTAACACTTCTTCCCGTAGTAACGTAAAGCACGTCATCGTCCTGTCGCCATCTTAAGGAAGCACCATTTCATACGTAATTTATTGACTCATTTTAGGATCGTGCAACTTTCAGCTTCCGTTATCGGTCGGACTTCTTTAATCATTCCCCGTATAATATCTATAGTACTATGACACCTTCTGGTTAGTACTTGTTATTCTCGCTAGCGCCTTAGATGTATTCACCTTTATTGGTAACTGCTACTAGTGGCCTTTATAGGGCATGTACGATCTTCTTTGCCTTCTATCAGTTCTGACAATGACATCCTTCATTCTTTTCACGTTGCTCTTCGTGAGGGATATTGGCTACTATTTTTCATATGCTAGCATGGTAAGTACATCTACACGAATTATCCGTCAACAATAGACGATTCTCCAAACCTTTCCAAATAAAAGGTAAGCCGCTAGATGTATCTTCAATGATCAGGATAGTACTCTCGTTCTACTTGTCGATTTGAGAACTCTAAGTAGTGCCTCTGTCCGTCCTTTTTTCTTTTTTCTTTTTTTTTTAAAATATCTTGGGAAATAGTCCCGTTGTGAAATTAAATCTTGGGTTCTTGTGTGGCGCAGTCGTCACGGGGTCTCTCTGTCCTAATTATCTCCTCCGCATTCTTATCAATTTTGTAGAGTGGACATCTATCGTTTGCATAATAAAGTAAGCGGTCTTATTTAATCTATCACTCAAAATCCTCAAATAGCACGACAGCTAACTTGGTTCTTGATAATCCTCCTTCAAAATTTATTATAATTAACTCTTAACCCTATTTGCGTTATCTACAAGTCGAAATCGCCAAAAATTTTAACCCTCGCCTTTCCGTTTTCATTTTCCAACTATGTCGAATACTTATGTACCTACTCAATGACATCCCTTTTCATATCCGGTCACGACTAATATTCGTTTACGTTTTTAGGCATCTTTAAGTCTTCTTGTTAAGTAATAAAGTGTTCCTTTCAGGCGATCCTTCTCATCAGTTATTCTGAGATTTGTCATCCCCCATATATCCTTTCCTGCTTAAAGTATCGGCCACCACATTGGCCTTTCCTTGATGATAATAAATTCCTCAATCATGGCCTTTGATCATCTTGACTATATCCTCTATCTCGTGTTTAGTGTAAAAAAAATTCCAAATTTCCTCATAAATAAACTCCTCGTCCCTTTCAGTCCGAACCTTATCATAATTATTCTAGATTATTATTAGAAAGCCTTATGTCACGGTCCTTAAGCTGCATAGACATATCATTTAGACTTCACGCAACATCCTATTTTTATCGTCGAGTATTTCTAGCACGGAATTGCTACTAACCTTACCTTTATCTTTTGAAAATCTTATTCCTCAAATTCATACATGCTTGGTCTTTCCCGAATTTATTAGCACCTATCCCGATAATGTTTCATAGAAGTATACCTCACTAATCACGTTGTATCCCTATTTTCGCTCTTCTATAACTATTTTAAAGATACTTACGATAATAACTAAACATGGTGTTCTTCTTTTTAAATCAACTTACTCCTCACGATACTCCGATTACACCATAATAGCATTGGGCTTTCAGTCTCATATTACCACAATCGGTTCTCAACTATACCTCTCTTTATTGGGAAGGCAATTAACCTTGGAAAAAGATTTTCACGATATCGATGAAATTTAGACAGTCTTAACAAGGTTTCAAAATCTAACATCTGAACAAATAATGAGCTTTGAATAAAAGAGTCGCAACACTCAGAAGATTTATAACTTGGAAGGAAGAATATAACAAAGATTATCCTTCTATGTCCTTAAAATTTTATATTGTGATATTTATGGAGAATATCTTTTCAAGGCAATGATTGCTGAATAATAACATCATACGAATGATACTTGTAAGATTTTCCCATTGAAAGAATACTTTTCTTCCCGAAAAATGAAAGAAATATTGAATAACATCTTCAACCAAAGGTTAACCATTGAGGTCTCAAAGAGGTGCTATTTTGAAAGAAGGAATTCGATCCAATGATTAATAAATAAGGAAGTATACTGTTCTTCCATCACTTTAAAATTTTAATTGGATATTCGTTATACAACGAAAGAATAAAATATTTCATGAACAAAATATTTCATAAAACTGAATATGAATTCTCGTTTGAGTGGGTGACCTAGTTAGGTCTCAAGTAAATCATTCTTTGAAAATTTCATCAACAATTAAATCTGGCATGTATAATGCATTATGGAATAATCAAAATTTTATTGGAAGTGGAACTAGCAAAATAATAACTAGTCCATATCAAGCAATATTATTAACCGGCTAAGAAAATGGCCAGCACAATTGGTTTGGCCCATAGCAACTAGCTAGGATGATTAGCTAGGCTTTTGTCGTATTAATTAAAATTCTGACTAGTTAGGACAATTAACTAGTCATTCCTGAGAACATATGCAACTAGGCATATTTCAGATTGTTTGCAAAATCTCAACATCATAACCACTGAAGAAATTGTGGCTACCGGGATGACGATTTTGAAATAAAGAGTTTTTAAATTTGGGCCGAGAAAGACAATTATAACTCTAAACCGAGTGGTCTTGGCATCGGAACAATCGATAGCCTCTTATGAAATATTTCTTTCCAAATAAAGGGTACACTCATAGGTGCCCTGGTTCACATACTTTATCAGATCTTTAAATAGAATTGAATCGGAATACCAATATCAATTTGATACCCTTATTATGATTTCAAAGTTCAATATAAAATTTCATCCCGATTAGAGGAAAAGGATTTCCGAGGAATATATGGATATTAGATCATCCACATTTTTAACAATTTGTTAGATATTTACAATCTTGACTGAGAAGAGTAAGTATGAAAGAAGAATCTAATGAAGATACTCATTATGAATATTCATCGATCAATTGAGGGAAAATTTATATATATATAAATCTATTGGATAATTGAAATGAAGTATAAATATCTCTGAGTTGATCAAGAAGATCATAATCTATGAATGAAAGTTCATGGATTAACGGAAAGAATTGAACAAGTCCTGATGCGGAGAAAGACTATCCAAGATGGTCATATCAGAAGTTCAAGTAGGGAACGAAAAGGATTGTCTTGATATAACTTATCAAGGCAATACGAATGATCAATAATTTGGAGGGAGTAACATGACGGTGAGTAGGTGCCAAAATATCTCATTGATTATCCTAACTCTCCTTATTACCCTTCTGAGGATGATACCACCTCTTCGTCTTTGTAATTCCATGTTTCAATAGTTTCTCTTTCAACATCATTTTAAAATCGCTTACTAACTTGACTTTCGCACGTATATCTGTCATTCCGGTGTTTTACCTCGAAGACCTTACTCAGAAATATTCCAAAACATCCGTTAAGCCGATAGTTGCCTGCTACATGCATCCGTTACTAACTATAAGTGGTCAGTTCCCCCTGGGTACAGATCAAAGAGATCTCTTAGGGATCTCAATGCAGTCCATAAGTTCAGTGACATGTGTGTGTAATTGAACATACGTTACCGAATATATTAGAGGTCTAAGTGTATATATACGTTGCCTCTGACATCATTTCTACCGAAGAATTCTGCATTAGACTCATTGGTCTATCCTTTTTAAGAGGTTCTAAGATCGAACTATCGCTCATTGTAATCTTATGCCATCAAATTGTAGCCATGCCATCAATTCTCGATGCTCTCGATCTCTGAGCTAAACCATTATAACCTTACATGTTAAGTGCACTAATAATATCACATAGTGAACTCGTCCTATGATGACATTCTTATATTACATTCACATATTCCGTAATATAATTAGAATCCTCAAGGGTATATTGGACATTATCTCTGGTGAGTTTGTGATTAATACGGCATTCCCATACTCCTTGGTAAAATGACACTATCAACTAGTTTGGGCCAATAACCTCAACTATATGCTAATAATTAGACTTCATGATCTTCACATGTGATGCCCCTTCATGGGCAACCTATAAAGAACTACGACTATCAAGGCTCGTGTTATCAAAATTTACATATGGTGTTGACAATATCGTCTTTACCCCAAATGCTATGGAGACTCAGCTCCAAGCTCTACATCCATATTTTTTCCAAATCAAATATGATTCTAATTTTTCTCCTCATCGTTCTGATAATCTCCAATGGTCTCATTAGTCATACCTTAATTCCTCAAATATACACTTATCCTAACCTACACATTGAGGCTACATCCGGTAGTCCAATGATGAACTCTATATGAGCTCTTACGAAATCTCGCGTCTAGACAGACTCCTAACACTCTCATTTCTGAGTACTATAACTTAATGCTCTGATACCATTTCTGTAACGCCCCCAAATCCGGGGTCAGGAATCTGGGTCTTCACGCCATCCTTCACTCATGTGTAACCTGGTATTAATTCAATAATCCAACAGACCCCAATCTCATACTCACACACACAAGTTATAGCCTTAGAAACGACGTACAAAATGTAATCTTCTTTTATTACACTCCAATGTACTTTACAGGATCTCAAATAATTATTTATAACCTCTACATGAAGTTACAATAATTACGACTGATATCTTATACCTAGCTGATACTCTAGCACACCTGAGACAAAGCTGCCAAGGATCCTCCCCATGACTGCAAGCGACTAAGTCCCATACCGGCATACTGGTTATCTGTTGTGTTGTGTCATTTAAAAGAAAGCAAGTGTGAGCTATAATGCTCAGCATAAATAATGTACAGTATAAACATGTTCGTATAATAACATCATATATTATATATATGATTTATTCAAAAATAGTTTTCCTTGGTGTCCCACACCTTCTTACGAAAACAATTCTTTAAGGGGGTTTTTATAACCTGCGAATACCTTAATAGTAATCTCAGCACCTAGGCTTGGGTTACGGTATTGCATATCAATTCCAATTGAAAGAGTTTGGACATCTCACAGGAGTCACCGCATACGATGATCAGTCGTCCTACGGAAAGTAACCTTCTTTACTAGTAAAAGGACGAATACCGTCATCTCTCGGGTATCACCCTGGCCGCATTCGGGCTACGTGTCCCATTTTTGGGTATGCGCATACTTTACAAGTTCCTGAGTACATAGAGTACATGCGCCTGCGGTACCTTTGGTAGCCCATCTAGCACACGTAGTACCATTGTCTACCCCTCCATTGTCCTTCAACAGAATTCTATCAATCTCGAGAACTTGAACCACATCGAAGTTCCCCAAGCGTTTTGCTTGTTGATAGAGATAATTTATCTTTTTAAAATATAAGTGTATATATATGTATATACGTACTTTAGAGAATTTCGGAGGAAGTACTAGGGATGTGAGTTGACCGTTGTCAACAGATAATTAATAAGGGGAAAAGTTTCTTCTCGAAACTATATTCAATATAACAATAAGTCGGGATAATATTCACCGACGATCTGAAATTATTCGAATGATATTTCTGAATCAAAAAGTATATCAGGATATATGATCTTTAAATCAATAACAATCCTTAAATAAATAATCATTAATTAAATAGTAGTCTATAAATAATTAAATGATAATTGATATTAATCATACCTCGAACGAATTATTCTCTAAAAGATTTATTTAAATAATATTCCTCAACTAGTTTGTGTTTACATAATTAACAATCTATAATGATTAATCAGGTTTGAATAAATAAACGTTGAAGTATACTACTCCTATAATAAAGGAATACGTATATAATATTTATTATCCGAATCAATAAAATATAGTTGAGGGAATATGCTCATTGGGAAATCGTTTTAAAAGTTCGAGGTGTTTTAATGTTTCGTAAGTGGACGATGAGTCCCTTTAAAACGTACCACTATGGACGTATAACCGTCCTATAATATCTCCGGAACGATTCCCTGGTTTTATCTTAATCCGCGACCGACCCTCGGTCTTATACAATACATCACGCTCTACTGTAGTGTTAATATTCTTAATTAAAACACCTCCGGAATACCTCCGGGTTTTCATCAACTTTTACTGACCGATCCTCGGTCTAAATATATACACGCCACACTACTCGCTGGCGTCAACATTCTCAATTATAAACTCCTCCGAGATACTTCCGGGTTTTTATAAGCTTACATCGACTGGCTCTCGGTCTAAATATAATATTTTGAACTTGGTATGAATATATATTAGAAATTATCAACAATTGAGTAATATAATACATCTCAAAACTTCGTAAAACAGTTTAAAGCAATCTCATGCATATATCACGGTTTTGTAAAATATTCACAACACAACATTTCTTAAAAGGTAGGGTTTGAAAACTTGCATGGGTATCTCGAGGTGGATGATGCTCTAGGTTCCGCTCGGAAATCTATGACCACAAACACAATTCATCTCGTTAGGTCCCGTTCTAATTTACGGCGACTCGCACTCAAGCGCTATTTATTATGCACCCTCTCAACTTATACTACCCTTATTATTCCTTTAAGTCCTTATTCACATCATGGTCGCTTCATTTTTCTAAGTATCTTAGGTTCATTCCCTTTATCGTTGTCGGCTCCGCTTATGAATTCTTACGGTTTCTACTCGTGCGGTCTCGGCTCCGATATTTTTATAAAATTGAGAAATCATTATTTTTACTTGAAATTTTTATGAAAGTTAGGAATATAAATATTTTACTCTCTGTAGAAATTTCATGATTTATGAACACATTTAAGTCAATCCTTTATATTTTCAAAGTTAGTGATTTGTAGCAGTTTTTGTCGCGTAAATCACTTTTACTAAACCGACCATAACTTTTGATCCGTAAATTGGAATCAAGCGATTCAAGTGCCTAAACGATCCTTATAACATTTCCTATCATAATAAATGGTTATTTTTCAATAAAATACAGTTTACAACTTTGGAACTTTCTGCAGAAACTTAATGTTACGATTCGTTGGTTTTAACGGAGTTACGCTTACGATCGGGGTTTCGTTTATGCCCTAACTCTTAACACAACCATCAACAATAATCATTTCATCATCATCATACAAACTCCTCTCAAGAACATCATGTTCTTGAGGCAACAACAATCAACCTTAAATCTACTCAACTTCAAGATCTCAACAATACCACTTCTTAAACTAAGTTTTCTACCACATACTAAATGAATCTTAAAAATGAATCTTAAATAAAGTTGGGCCAAAGATTTTTACCTTTCTTGAAATCTTGAGATGTGTTCTTGAGTATGGTGGAGGCTTGCAAGTGCTTGGTATGATTTTTGGAGCCTAGAACCACCATTGAAATCAAGAAACCAAGGAGATGTTACTATTCATACTATTCACTAGTGAGTTTCTTGAATTTATTTCACCCATCAAACCTTGATAAAAAGAGATGAAAGAATTTTCTTACCTTAGTTTAATTGCTAGGATGCTTGAGAATTAATTGGGTGATTTTACAAGAACTAGAGCATGGAGTTTGGAATTTGAATTCCTTCTTTTCTTCCTTGGGGCCGAATGGAAGAAAAAAATGGGGGTGGGGGGTATTTATAGCACTTGGTTGCTTAGCTTGGTTGATTAGCTAGGTAACTTCTAGTAAATGGGGTGGAAGATCTTGCACTAGATTTTTATTCACCTAGGTTAAACCCTAGGTTTATTCTTGTTGCAAATCTTAGGGACAAATCTTTGGTAGCTTCCTAGAAACTACTTATGTTAGCTTCCTTAGCACATTATTTGGATAGCTTGCTTGATAATCCTAAGGTTAGCTTACTATTTGATAAAGTTACCGTGGTTACTCTCTTTCCATGGTTTAGTTAGTGCGTTACGTTTATTTAATCATTTACGCGTTCGATCGGTCGCTTAAACGTTTTCGTAATACTTGTTCGTAAAATAGTTCGCGACATAATTCCTTTCGTATTTATTCCTTATATTTTTAATTATTATATATGAATATAAATTCGTAGGGTTTTAATCTCGTAATTATATTGTGATTCCCGTAATCCTCGATAAGTCATAAATACGGTCGTTTTTCAAAGTTCGTTTTCTTCGAAAACTAATAGCGTTTACATACACTCATTTGGTACGTTTAATCGTAATATCAACTCCGAAACTCATTTTCTCGTGCACTACATAGTGTGGGCTCAAAAGTTTTTCCCCGTCCGTCAGGGTTACTATTCATTAAACGTTTTACAAGGTCTCAAAAATTCAAGTTATTATATTACCATTTATAAAGGTCTTTTACCGAAGTCAAAAATTTGGGTTCTTACAGTCTTCCCCCCTTAAAAGGATTCCGTCCCGGAATCAGTTCAGAAACAGGTAGGGATATGCTTCTCGCATGACAACCTCGAGTTTTCACATTGACCTTGCAGTATTTGATCTCTTCATAAAATTTTCACTCATCCATCCAATATATTTTCGGGTACTCGTTCTTGTAGTCTTATGACCTCTATATGTTCCTCGATATACGCTAAGTCTGGCTACGAGTTTATTAGCTCATTTTCAATCATATGTTTAGTTCTTACGGTTAAACTTCCAATCCTCGATTCGTGGTACTCGTTATAAACTTGGTGACCGTTCGACGATGGTGCTAATTTATTATGCACCCTCTTAACTTATACTACCCTTATTATTCCTTTAAGTCCTTATTCACATCATGGTCGCTTCATTTTTCTAAGTATCTTAGGTTCATTCCCTTTATCGTTGTCGGCTCCGCTTATGGATTCTTACGCTTTCTACTCGTGCGGTCTCGGCTCCGATATTTTTATAAAATTGAGAAATCATTATTTTTACTTGAAATTTTTATGGAAGTTAGGAAACTAAATAATTTACTCTCTGTAGAAATTTCATGATTTATGAACACTTTTAAGTCAATTCTTTATATTTTCAAAGTTCGTGATTTGTAGCAGTTTTTGTCGCGTAAATAACTTTTACTAAAACGACCATAACTTTTGATCCGTAAATCGGAATCAAGCGATTCAAGCACCTAAACGATCCTTATAACATTTCCTATCATAATAAATGGTTATTTTTCAATAAAATATAGTTTACAACTTTGGGACATTCTGCAGAAACTTAATGTTATGATTCGTTGGTTTTAACGGAGTTACGCTTACGATCGGGGTTTCGTTTATGCCCTAACTCTTAACACAAACATCAACAATCATCATTTCATCATCATCATACAAACTCCTCTCAAGAATATCATGTTCTTGAGGCAACAACAATCAACCTTATATCTACTCAACTTCAAGATCTCAACAATACCACTTCTTAAACTAAGTTTTCTACCACATACTAAATGGATCTTAAAAATGAATCTTAAATAAAGTTGGGCGAAAGATTTTTACCTTTCTTGAAAGCTTGAGATGTGTTCTTGAGTATGGTGGAGGCTTGGAAGTGCTTGGTATGATTTTTGGAGCCTAGAACCACCATTGAAATCAAGAAACCAAGGAGAGGTTACTATTCATACTATTCACTAGTGAGTTTCTTGAATTTATTTCACCCATCAAACCTTGATAAAAAGAGATGAAAGAATTTTCTTATCTTATTTGAATTTCTAGGAGGCTTGAGAATTAATTGGGTGATTTTACAAGAACTAGAGCATGGAGTTTGGAATTTGAATTCCTTCTTTTCTTCCTTGGGACCGAATGGAAGAAAAAATGGGGGTGGGGGGTATTTATAGCACTTGGTTGCTTAGCTTGGTTGATTTTCTAGGTAACTTCTAGGAAATGGGGTGGAAGATCTTGAACTATATTTTTATTCTCCTAGGTTGAACCCTAGGTTTATTCTTGTTGCAAATCTTAGGGACAAATCTTTGGTATCTTCCTAGAAATTACTTATGTTAGCTTCCTTAGCACATTATTTGGATAGCTTGCTTGATAATCCTAAGGTTAGCTTACTATTTGATAAAGTAACCATGGTTACTCTCTTACCATGGTTTAGTTAGTGCGTTACGTTTATTTAATCATTTACGCGTTCGCTCGGTCGCTTAAACATTTTCGTAATACTTGTTCGTAAAATGGTTCGCGACGTAATTCCTTTCGTATTTATTCCTTATATTTTTAATTATTATATATGAATATAAATTCGTAGGGTTTTAATCTTGTGATTATATTGTGATTCCATAATCCTTGATAAGTCGTAAATACGGTCCTGAACATCCACTGTCCAGAACTAGAATATTTTTCCTGTTGCCCTGCAATCACAAAGACCACTAATTATTAGTTTTAAGGACCCATACTTGATTAGATCCTTTGGTCTTATTAAGTTTGTTAATATTTGCAGAGGATTTAGCATCAGAGTTTATGTTAACATTTTTCTTATCAGAACTTACACTATCAGACTTTGAATCAGAATTTACACTAGAAGGAACAATGGAAACTTTCTTCAAAGAAGGTTTTATTTGATAATAATCATAGTACAAACTATGATATTCCTTACAAGTATAAATGGAATGCCATAAACTACCACAATGAAAACAAGGATTTTGTGGTTTGTATCTAACAGACTGACTCTTAACTCCTGATTTTGAAGGTAAGGAGTTAATATTCTTATTCTTCCTGCAAAAAGAAGCCAGATGGTTAGAACTTCCACAGTTATGACATGTTTTCCTAGGAGCATCAGGAACAGGTTTATAATCATTGCTTTTATTCACACCTTCCTTTCCATTCCTATTTTTCCTAGGTGATTTTATTTGTTTGCATTCTTAACATCTTTCAGCTTATGCTTAAGCTGCTTCTTTGTCATTAAGCCTATGTTTACTTCAGCTGTCTTTTCCTGTTTTAGTTCGTCAGAAGTTAATTCCTCTTTAAATTCTGATTTCTCATTTTCAGACTTTATAGTTACAAACTTAACAGGTTTTAACTTTGGCTTTTGCTTAACAACAGGCTTAATTTCTTCAGTTCCTTTATCATTCTTATCCTCTCCATAACCTAAGCCCTCTTTCCAGTTTCCACTACTTAGCAAATTTTGAGTTATTTTGCCAGAGTTAGTCCAAGTCCTGATAATCTCTCTTTCCTTTTCTAACTCAGTTTTTAGAGATTCATTCATTTTTAGCACTTCATCCCTAACATAAAAGGCATCATCTCTATCCTTCTGAGTTTGATGGAACATGACTAACTCTTTTTCTAAGAAATCATTTCTTTTCTTAAAAGCAAGATTTTCATAAGTTAATCTTTCACATGTTAAAGTTTGATCTCTATAACTAACAAACATGGTTTTAAAATATCTTCTTAACTCATTAATATCATCAGTATGAAAAGCATAAGTAGTCTAAGGTACCTTTGTTTCAGCAGCTTCAGAACTGCTCTCAGCACTTTCTTTATCAGCATTTACCATCAATGCATAGTTCTCCTCACTTTCAGAGTCTGAGGTGTCTGTCCAGCTTTTCTGTTTTATGACAAGAGCCTTGCCTTTGTCACCTTTTACCTTCTTGCAATCAGGAGATATGTGGCCTTTCTCACCACAGTTATAGCATTTAACATTGGTATAATCTCCTCTGTCGGACTTTCCTCCTATGCCTTCAGATCTTCTGAAATTCTTCTTATCAGAACTTATGCCTTTCCTGGAAAACTTCTTTCCCTTCCTGAACTTCCTGTATGCAATCTTTGTGATTCATTTCACCATAAGAGCACACAGCTTCATCATCTACTCATCAGCATCAGTCTCAGGCAAGCTTTCAGAATCTGAGTCATCATCACTTTCAGAACTTGATGACTCAGTTTCAGACTTTATGAAAAGAGCTTTACCCTTGTCTTTCCTTGAGGAAGCTGCTTTGGGGGATTCTTCTTCATCCTTAAGAGCAACTGTCCTTGACTTTCCTCCTTTCCTCTTGCTTCTTTGTTCCATCTCAAGTTCATGAGTCTTGAGCATTCCATAGATTTCATCAAGAGTTGTTTCATCAAGATTGTAGTTGTCTCTTATTGTCGCTGCCTTCAAATACCAGCATTCAGGAAGAGCTAACAGGAATTTAAGGTTTGAATCTTCAAGATCATACTCTTTATCAACCAATGACAAATCATTCAAAAGTTTGACAAATCTATCATATAAATCATTCAATGACTCCTTAGTCTTTGAGTCAAAATGTTCATACTCTTGAGTGAGTATTGTCTTCCTGTTCTTCTTAATTGTGTCAGTTCCCTGACACCTTGTTTCCAGAGCATCCCATATCTCCTTAGCAGTCTTGCAGTTGATTACCCTGTTTGACATTACATTATCAATGGCACTATGCAGTAAGTGTCGTACCTTAGCATCCTTAGAAATTGATGTTATATCTTCAGCAGTATAATCACTCTTCTCCTTTGGTACGGTCTTTGTTGCTTCACCTGCAACTGCAACAGTGAGCTTGGTTGGTTTGTGAGGCCCTTCCTTGATTCTATCAAGGTATTCTGGATCTGTTGCTTCCAGGAACATGGTCATCCTTACCTTCCATATGGGATATTCAGATGGTCTCAGTATGGGAACTCTGATAGTCTCATACCGACTTTGGATTTGTGTCTTTGGAGGTTCTTCAGTTTTTGTAGGCTTAGTTGGAGTTTCTGTGTCAGACATGATTGTGTTTGGATTTTTAACTATATGTGTGTTAACAGATAAGCTCTGATACCACTTGTTAGGTCACACACACTGTAGAGGGGGTGAATACAGTGTATAATACAATCAAATCGAACTTTAATATCTTAAGTAACAGAAAACAAACTTTATTGAAACAATAAACTCTGTTACAGTATGGAACTGTTACATCTCAGTGATGAACAAATATCACGAGAGCTGCTAGGGTTACAATGAATAATCTTCTTGAATATAACAACACTTTTAGTGTAAACCCTATGTCTGTGTTTATATACTACACAGTTACAAGATAATTGCTAATTGATATGGAATATAATTCTGCTTCCTAAAATACATCAATCAGATATCTTTTCTTCCAAGTATTCCATTCTTCACGGAACTCCTTCTTCATGCATATCTCTTCTTATGTTTATCTCGATCTTCTTTCCTTTAATCATCTACTGTCCTTATCTGAACGTCCTTCAGCACTTAAGTTCTGATATCTAACTTTTGATGATTATCTCCTGATAATATAAGTACTGATATCCTTAAGTCCTGACTTCCAGTATAAGTACTGATTAATGGTTAAGTACTGATTTGTCCTGTTAAGTAAGATCTGAAATCTAAACATAAATCATATTAGCCATGACATTATCAAATATATCTAACACATAATTAATGATATTTAATTATGGAAAAGAGTAGCGCACAAGTCTATCTACGCCTATATAAACACCTCTAGGGCGTTAGGGTTAAAGACACCAAAAACACATTCGCCTCTAAACACAAAACCCTACCTCTCTCTCCTCCGGTGATAATTTCTTGCTCTGTTTCAAGCTCGCTGAGAGTGCTGTTCTACATCACTGCAATCCGTTTTATCCGGGGAGGCTTTTCGCTCGCACACGACGGTGAGGGCTAATAAGCTTTAAGGAGACAGTTATGCACTGGACTCGGATTATATCCTTATCTTCTCTTTTTATGTTACTCTATTTGTTCATTTTGTTCTTACAAACATACACATATTGGTTTATTTCTACACAGATTGTACAAAAATCTTAAAGCTTATTATTTTGTTTAATCTGTGACTGACAAATCTGTCTTGCGTGTTTTTGTTTAACAGACTAATAGAGAACGTGAACAATATGACTGGTAATGATGTGATTCATCCCAACGCACAGATTATAACATCTGATGGGGATCACCAACCGCCGCTAAACCCTAACACACAGGTACCGGTACCTGATGTGGGTCAACCATCGTTTTGACATGTGCCTTCGGGACATGTGCCTTGGGGAAGAACACTTTGGGGACATACTGTCATTGGACAGTTCCAGGTGCCTCTTGGATAAAATACTGTGTACAAACACCTTTTACGACTGTCCCACCTGTTGCGCCTACGCATCCTGTAGTGCCTACTCATCCTGCTGCTGCACATGCTGAGAAACCTGAGAAGTTCAATGGATCGAACTTCAAGCGCTGGCAGCAAAAGATGTTGTTTTATCTTACCACTCTAATCCTGAGAAGTACCATTGCTCACTGCTGAAAGTGATATATAGACTGTGTATGCTGCGGATGCCGGGAAGCACGCCAACTATATTTGTCGGAACTATGTGCTAAACTGTTTGGCTGATTCATTGTATAACGTATACTTCTCGAAAACAACATCTAAGGTCTTATGGGAATCACTTGACCATAAGTATAAAACCGAGGATGTCGGGGCAAAGAAGTGGATCGTTGGTCACTTTTTTTATTACAAGATGGCGGATTCCAAGACTGTGGTCAGTCAGGTGCAAGAACTACAAGTGATCATCCATGATATCCATGTTGAGGGTATGGTCATAAGTGAGTCCTTCCAAGTTACTGCCGTGATTGAAAAGTTGTCGTCTGGTTGGAAAGATTTCAAGAACTACCTTAAGCACAAGCGTAAGGAGATGACTATGGAGGATCTTATTGTTAGACTTCATATCAATGAAAACAACAGAGGATCCGAGAGGAAAACTAATATTGCCACTGAAAAAGGCAAACATGGTGGAGCACAAGAGCTCCAAGCCCAAGAAGAACAATTTTGGGAAAGGGGGGAAGCTGGCACCAAAAGGAAGAATTTCGAAGTCATCGAAGTTTCAAGGAAAGTGCTTCAACTGTAATAAAATGGGGCATAGGTCTGCCGATTGCAAGAAGCCCAAGAAGCCCAGGAAGAAGAAGGAAGCAAACATGATTGATAATGTGTCCAAGGAGATAGGTGATGTAACGCCCCCAAATCCGGGGTCAGGAATCTGGGTCGTCACGCCATCCTTCACTCATGTGTAACCTGGTATTGATTCAATAATCCAACAGACCCCAATCTCATACTCACACACACAAGTTATAGCCTTAGAAACGATGTACAAAATGTAATCTTCTTTTATTACACTCCAATGTACTTTACAGGATCTCAAATAATTATTTATAACCTCTACATGAAGTTACAATAATTAAGACTGATATCTTATACCTAGCTGATACTCTAGCACACCTGAGACAAAGCTGCCAAGGATCCTCCCCATGACTGCAAGCGACTAAGTCCCACACCGGCATACTGGTTATCTGTTGTGTTGTGTCATTTAAAAGAAAGCAAGTGTGAGCTATAATGCTCAGCATAAATAATATACAGTATGAACATGTTCGTATAATAACATCATATATTATATATATGATTTATTCAAAAATAGTTTTCCTTGGTGTCCCACACCTTCTTACGAAAACAATTCTTTAAAGGGGGTTTTTATAACCTGCGAATACCTTAATAGTAATCCCAGCACCTAGGCTTGGGTTACGGTATTGCATATCAATTCCAATTGGAAGAGTTTGGACATCTCACAGGAGCCACCGCATACGATGATCAGTCGTCCTACGCAAAGTAACCTTCTTTACTAGTAAAAGGATGAATACCGTCATCTCTCGGGTATCACTCTGGCCGCATTCGGGCTACGTGTCCCATTTTCGGGTATGCACATACTTCACAAGTTCTTGAGTACACAGAGTACCTTCGCCTGCGGTACCTTTGGTAGCCCATCTAGCACACGTAGTACCAGAGTCTACCCCTCCATTGTCCTTCAACAGAATTCTATCAATCTCGAGAACTCGAACCACATCGAAGTTCCCCAAGCATTTTGCTTGTTGATAGAGATAGTTTATCTTTTTAAAATATAAGTGTATATATATGTATATACGTACTTTCGAGAATTTCGGAGGAAGTACTAGGGATGTGAGTTGACCGTTGTCAACAGATAATTAATAAGAGGAAAAGTTTCTTCTCGAAACTATATTCAATATAACAATAAGTCGAGATAATATTCACCGACGATCTGAAATTATTCGAATGATATTTCTGAATCAAGAAGTATATCAGGATATATGATCTTTAAATCAATAACAATCCTTAAATAAATAATCATTAATTAAATAGTAGTATATAAATAATTAAATGATAATTGATATTAATCATACCTCGAACGAATTATTCTCTAAAATATTTATTTAAATAATATTCCTCAACTAGTTTGTGTTTACATAATTAATAATCTATAATGATTAATCGGGTTGAATAAATAAACGTTGAAGTATACTACTCCTATAATAAAGGAATACGTATATAATATTTATTATCCGAATCAATAAAATATAGTTGAGGGAATATGCTCATTGGGAAATCGTTTTAAAAGTTCGAGGTGTTTTAATGTTTCGTAAGTGGATGATGAGTCCCTTTAAAACGTACCACTATGGACGTATAACCGTCCTATAATATCTCCGGAATGATTCCCGGGTTTTATCTTAATCCCCGACCGACCCTCGGTCTTATACAATACATCACGCTCTATTGTAGTTACTTCATACTTTCTGTCTTTATAGTTCTGGTCCCCATATCTCTATTGTTCATCATGGGCTGCCATTAGCCGGGTTCTGATAAGTTCTAGGAATTTCTTTGGTCTATTGACTCAACTATGGTACAGTAACCTCCGTTTACCAATTCTTCCCAACCTAAGAGAGAACGATTCTTTCTTCCGTACAAACTTTGTAGCCGTCCCAATGCACGCATGATAACTCGTTATTATCAATAATTCGATTAATGTCAAAGGCCACTTCATTTCCCTTAAAATTGATAACATGGATGATTAACGCATCTTCAAGTTCTTGGAATCATTCTTCAGCTTATTCATTTCTCCCTACATCGCTCCTACTAGTGCTAGTGTTTAATTCCTTAACGTTTTCCCATTTTCGGCGCATCATCTCTGTTGATTATTCTATGTAAGAAGTTCTCGTCACATTTCTACACGCTCGTCCCCTGCTACACGTTTAGCGCCGGATTTAACACTTCTTCCCATAGTAACGTAAAGCACGTCATCGTCCTGTCGCCATCTTAAGGAAGCACCATTTCATACGTAATTTATTGACTCATTTTAGGATCGTGCAACTTTCAGCTTCCGTTATCGGTCGGACTTCTTTAATCATTCCCCGTATAATATCTATAGTACTATGACACCTTCTGGTTCGTACTTGTTATTCTCGCTAGCGCCTTAGATGTATTCACCTTTATTGGTAACTGCTACTAGTGGCCTTTATAGGGCGTGTACGATCTTCTTTGCCTTCTATCAGTTCTGACAATGACATCCTTCATTCTTTTCACGTTGCTCTTCGTGAGGGATATTGGCTACTATTTTTCATATGCTAGCATGGTAAGTACATCTACACGAATTATCCGTCAACAATAGACGATTCTCCAAACCTTTCCAAATAAAAGGTAAGCCGCTAGATGTATCTTCAATGATCAGGATAGTCCTCTCGTTCTACTTGTCGATTTGAGAACTCTAAGTAGTGCCTCTGTCCGTCCTTTTTTCTTTTTTCTTTTTTTTAAAATATCTTGGGAAATAGTCCCGTTGTGAAATTAAATCTTGGGTTCTTGTGTGGCGCAGTCGTCACGGGGTCTCTCTGTCCTAATTATCTCCTCCGCATTCTTATCAATTTTGTAGAGTGGACATCTATCGTTTGCATAATAAAGTAAGCGGTCTTATTTAATCTATCACTCAAAATCCTCAAATAGCACGACAGCTAACTTGGTTCTTGATAATCCTCCTTCAAAATTTATTATAATTAACTCTTAACCCTATTTGCGTTATCTACAAGTCGAAATCGCCAAAAATTTTAACCCTCGCCTTTCCGTTTTTATTTTCCAACTATGTCGAATACTTATGTACCTACTCAATGACATCCCTTTTCATATCCGGTCACGACTAATATTCGTTTACGTTTTTAGGCATCTTTAAGTCTTCTTGTTAAGTAATAAAGTGTTCCTTTCAGGCGATCCTTCTCATCAGTTATTCTGAGATTTGTCATCCCCCATATATCCTTTCCTGCTTAAAGTATCGGCCACCACATTGGCCTTTCCTTGATGATAATAAATTCCTCAATCATGGCCTTTGATCATCTTGACTATATCCTCTATCTCGTGTTTAGTGTAAAAAAAATTCCAAATTTCCTCATAAATAAACTCCTCGTCCCTTTCAGTCCGAACCTTATCATAATTATTCTAGATTATTATTAGAAAGCCTTATGTCACGGTCCTTAAGCTGCATAGACATATCATTTAGACTTCACGCAACATCCTATTTTTATCGTCGAGTATTTCTAGCACGGAATTGCTACTAACCTTACCTTTATCTTTTGAAAATCTTATTCCTCAAATTCATACATGCTTGGTCTTTCCCGAATTTATTAGCACCTATCCCGATAATGTTTCATAGAAGTATTCCTCATTAATCACGTTGTATCCCTATTTTCGCTCTTCTATAACTATTTTAAAGATACTTACGATAATAACTAAACATGGTGTTCTTCTTTTTAAATCAACTTACTCCTCACGATACTCCGATTACACCATAATAGCATTGGGCTTTCAGTCTCATATTACCACAATCGGTTCTCAACTATACCTCTCTTTATTGGGAAGGCAATTAACCTTGGAAAAAGATTTTCACGATATCGATGAAATTTAGACAGTCTTAACAAGGTTTCAAAATCTAACATCTGAACAAATAATGAGCTTTGAATAAAAGAGTCGCAACACTCAGAAGATTTATAACTTGGAAGGAAGAATATAACAAAGATTATCCTTCTATGTCCTTAAAATTTTATATTGTGATATTTATGGAGAATATCTTTTCAAGGCAATGATTGCTGAATAATAACATCATACGAATGATACTTGTAAGATTTTCCCATTGAAAGAATACTTTTCTTCCCGAAAAATGAAAGAAATATTGAATAACATCTTCAACCAAAGTTTAACCATTGAGGTCTCAAAGAGGTGCTATTTTGAAAGAAGGAATTCGATCCAATGATTAATAAATAAGGAAGTATACTGTTCTTCCATCACTTTAAAATTTTAATTGGATATTCGTTATACAACGAAAGAATAAAATATTTCATGAACAAAATATTTCATAAAACTGAATATGAATTCTCGTTTGAGTGGGCGACCTAGTTAGGTCTCAAGTAAATCATTCTTTGAAAATTTCATCAACAATTAAATCTGGCATGTATAATGCATTATGGAATAATCAAAATTTTATTGGAAGTGGAACTAGCAAAATAATAACTAGTCCATATCAAGCAATATTATTAACCGGCTAAGAAAATGGCCAGCACAATTGGTTTGACCCATAGCAACTAGCTAGGATGATTAGCTAGGCTTTTGTCGTATTAATTAAAATTCTGACTAGTTAGGACAATTAACTAGTCATTCCTGAGAACATATGCAACTAGGCATATTTCAGATTGTTTGCAAAATCTCAAAATCATAACCACTGAAGAAATTGTGGCTACCGGGATGACGATTTTGAAATAAAGAGTTTTTAAATTTGGGCCGAGAAAGACAATTATAACTCTAAACCGAGTGGTCTTGGCATCGGAACAATTGATAGCCTCTTATGAAATATTTCTTTCCAAATAAAGGGTACACTCATAGGTGCCCTGGTTCACATACTTTATCAGATCTTTAAATAGAATTGAATCGGAATACCAATATCAATTTGATACCCTTATTATGATTTCAAAGTTCAATATAAAATTTCATCCCGATTAGAGGAAAAGGATTTCCGAGGAATATATGGATATTAGATCATCCACATTTTTAACAGTTTGTTAGATATTTACAATCTTGACTGAGAAGAGTAAGTATGAAAGAAGAATCTAATGAAGATACTCATTATGAATATTCATCGATCAATTGAGGGAAAATTTATATATATATAAATCTATTGGATAATTGAAATGAAGTATAAATATCTCTGAGTTGATCAAGAAGATCATAATCTATGAATGAAAGTTCATGGATTAACGGAAAGAATTGAATAAGTCCTGATGCGGAGAAAGACTATCCAAGATGGTCATATCAGAAGTTCAAGTAGGGAACGAAAAGGATTGTCTTGATATAACTTATCAAGGCAATACGAATGATCAATAATTTGGAGGGAGTAACATGACGGTGAGTAGGTGCCAAAATATCTCATTGATTATCCTAACTCTCCTTATTACCCTTCTAAGGATGATACCACCTCTTCGTCTTTGTAATTCCATGTTTCAATAGTTTCTCTTTCAACATCATTTTAAAATCGCTTACTAACTTGACTTTCGCACGTATATCTGTCATTCCGGTGTTTTACCTCGAAGACCTTACTCAGAAATATTCCAAAACATCCGTTAAGCCGATAGTTGCCTGCTACATGCATCCGTTACTAACTATAAGTGGTCAGTTCCCCCTGGGTACAGATCAAAGAGATCTCTTAGGGATCTCAATGCAGTCCATAAGTTCAGTGACATGTGTGTGTAATTGAACATACGTTACCGAATATATTAGAGGTCTAAGTGTATATATACGTTGCCTCTGACATCATTTCTACCGAAGAATTCTGCATTAGACTCATTGGTCTATCCTTTTTAAGAGGTTCTAAGATCGAACTATCGCTCATTGTAATCTTATGCCATCAAATTGTAGCCATGCCATCAATTCTCGATGCTCTCGATCTCTGAGCTAAACCATTATAACCTTACATGTTAAGTGCACTAATAATATCACATAGTGAACTCGTCCTATGATGACATTCTTATATTACATTCACATATTCCGTAATAGAATTAGAATCCTCAAGGGTATATTGGACATTATCTCTGGTGAGTTTGTGATTAATACGCCATTCTCATACTCCTTGGTAAAATGACACTATCAACTAGTTTGGGCCAATAACCTCAACTGTATGCTAATAATTAGACTTCATGATCCTTACATGTGATGCCCCTTCATGGGCAACCTATAAAGAACTACGACTATCAAGGCTCGTGTTATCAAAATTTACATATGGTGTTGACAATATCGTCTTTACCCCAAATGCTATGGAGACTCAGCTCCAAGCTCTACATCCATATTTTTTCCAAATCAAATATGATTCTAATTTTTCTCCTCATCGTTCTGATAATCTCCAATGGTCTAATTAGTCATACCTTAATTCCTCAAATATACACTTATCCTAACCTACACATTGAGGCTACATCCGGTAGTCCAATGATGAACTCTATATGAGCTCTTACGAAATCTCGCGTCTAGACAGACTCCTAACATTCTCATTTCTGAGTACTATAACTTAATGCTCTGATACCATTTCTGTAACGCCCCCAAATCCGGGGTCAGGAATCTGGGTCTTCACGCAATCCTTCACTCATGTGTAACCTGGTATTGATTCAATAATCCAACAGACCCCAATCTCATACTCACACACACAAGTTATAGCCTTAGAAACGACGTACAAAATGTAATCTTCTTTTATTACACTCCAATGTACTTTACAGGATCTCAAATAATTATTTATAACCTCTACATGAAGTTACAATAATTACGACCGATATCTTATACCTAGCTGATACTCTAGCACACCTGAGACAAAGCTGCCAAGGATCCTCCCCATGACTGCAAGCGACTAAGTCCCACACCGGCATACTGGTTATCTGTTGTGTTGTGTCATTTAAAAGAAAGCAAGTGTGAGCTATAATGCTCAGCATAAATAATGTACAGTATAAACATGTTCGTATAATAACATCATATATTATATATATGATTTATTCAAAAATAGTTTTCCTTGGTGTCCCACACCTTCTTACGAAAACAATTCTTTAAGGGGGTTTTTATAACCTGCGAATACCTTAATAGTAATCTCAGCACCTAGGCTTGGGTTACGGTATTGCATATCAATTCCAATTGAAAGAGTTTGGACATCTCACAGGAGTCACCGCATACGATGATCAGTCGTCCTACGGAAAGTAACCTTCTTTACTAGTAAAAGGACGAATACCATCATCTCTCGGGTATCACCCTGGCCGCATTCGGGCTACGTGTCCCATTTTTGGGTATGCACATACTTCACAAGTTCCTGAGTACATAGAGTACATGCGCCTGCGGTACCTTTGGTAGCCCATCTAGCACACGTAGTACCATAGTCTACCCCTCCATTGTCCTTCAACAGAATTCTATCAATCTCGAGAACTCGAACCACATCGAAGTTCCCCAAGCATTTTGCTTGTTGATAGAGATAATTTATCTTTTTAAAATATAAGTGTATATATATGTATATACGTACTTTAGAGAATTTCGGAGGAAGTACTAGGGATGTGAGTTGACCGTTGTCAACAGATAATTAATAAGGGGAAAAGTTTCTTCTCGAAACTATATTCAATATAACAATAAGTCGGGATAATATTCACCGACGATCTGAAATTATTCGAATGATATTTCTGAATCAAAAAGTATATCAGGATATATGATCTTTAAATCAATAACAATCCTTAAATAAATAATCATTAATTAAATAGTAGTCTATAAATAATTAAATGATAATTGATATTAATCATACCTCGAACGAATTATTCTCTAAAAGATTTATTTAAATAATATTCCTCAACTAGTTTGTGTTTACATAATTAACAATCTATAATGATTAATCAGGTTTGAATAAATAAACGTTGAAGTATACTACTCCTATAATAAAGGAATACGTATATAATATTTATTATCCGAATCAATAAAATATAGTTGAGGGAATATGCTCATTGGGAAATCGTTTTAAAAGTTCGAGGTGTTTTAATGTTTCGTAAGTGGACGATGAGTCCCTTTAAAACATACCACTATGGACGTATAACCGTCCTATAATATCTCCGGAACAATTCCCGGGTTTTATCTTAATCCCCGACCGACCCTCGGTCTTATACAATACATCACGCTCTACTGTAGTGTTAATATTCTTAATTAAAATACCTCCGGAATACCTCCGGGTTTTCATCAACTTTTACTGACCGATCCTCGGTCTAAATATATACACGCCACACTACTCGCTGGCGTCAACATTCTCAATTATAAACTCCTCCGAGATACTTCTGGGTTTTTATAAGCTTACATCGACCGGCTCTCGGTCTAAATATAATATTTTGAACTTGGTATGAATATATATTAGAAATTATCAACAATTGAGTAATATAATACATCTCAAAACTTCGTAAAACAGTTTAAAGCAATCTCATGCATATATCACGGTTTTGTAAAATATTCACAACACAACAATTCTTAAAAGGTAGGGTTTGAAAACTTGCATGGGTATCTCGAGGTGGATGATGCTCTAGGTTCCGCTCGGAAATCTATGACCACAAACACAATTCATCTCGTTAGGTCCCGTTCTAATTTACGGCGACTCGCACTCATGCGCTATTTATTATGCACCCTCTCAACTTATACTACCCTTATTATTCCTTTAAGTCCTTATTCACATCATGGTCGCTTCATTTTTCTAAGTATCTTAGGTTCATTCCCTTTATCGTTGTCGGCTCCGCTTATGAATTCTTACGGTTTCTACTCGTGCGGTCTCGGCTCCGATATTTTTATAAAATTGAGAAATCATTATTTTTACTTGAAATTTTTATGGAGGTTAGGAATCTAAATATTTTAATCTCTGTAGAAATTTCATGATTTATGAACACTTTTAAGTCAATCCTTTATATTTTCAAAGTTCGTGATTTGTAGCAGTTTTTGTCGCGTAAATCACTTTTACTAAAACGACCATAACTTTTGATCCGTAAATCGGAATCAAGCGATTCAAGTGCCTAAACGATCCTTATAACATTTCCTATCATAATAAATGGTTATTTTGCAATAAAATACAGTTTACAACTTTGGGACTTTCTGCAGAAACTTAATGTTACGATTCGTTGGTTTTAACGGAGTTACGCTTACGATCGGGGTTTCGTTTATGCCCTAACTCTTAACACAACCATCAACAATAATCATTTCATCATCATCATACAAACTCCTCTCAAGAACATCATGTTTTTGAGGCAACAACAATCAACCTTAAATCTACTCAACTTCAAGATCTCAACAATACCACTTCTTAAACTAAGTTTTCTACCACATACTAAATGAATCTTAAAAATGAATCTTAAATAAAGTTGGGCCAAAGATTTTTACCTTTCTTGAAATCTTGAGATGTGTTCTTGAGTATGGTGGAGGCTTGGAAGTGCTTGGTATGATTTTTGGAGCCTAGAACCACCATTGAAATCAAGAAACCAAGGAGATGTTACTATTCATACTATTCACTAGTGAGTTTCTTGAATTTATTTCACCCATCAAACCTTGATAAAAAGAGATGAAAGAATTTTCTTACCTTAGTTTAATTGCTAGGATGCTTGAGAATTAATTGGGTGATTTTACAAGAACTAGAGCATGGAGTTTGGAATTTGAATTCCTTCTTTTCTTCCTTGGGGCCGAATGGAAGAAAAAAATGGGGGTGGGGGGTATTTATAGCACTTGGTTGCTTAGCTTGGTTGATTTGCTAGGTAACTTCTAGTAAATGGGGTGGAAGATCTTGCACTAGATTTTTATTCACCTAGGTTGAACCCTAGGTTTATTCTTGTTGCAAATCTTAGGGACAAATCTTTGGTAGCTTCCTAGAAACTACTTATGTTAGCTTCCTTAGCACATTATTTGGATAGCTTGCTTGATAATCCTAAGGTTAGCTTACTATTTGATAAAGTAACCGTGGTTACTCTCTTTCCATGGTTTAGTTAGTGCGTTACGTTTATTTAATCGTTTACGCGTTCGCTTGGTCGCTTAAACGTTTTCGTAATACTTGTTCGTAAAATGGTTCGCGACATAATTCCTTTCGTATTTATTCCTTATATTTTTAATTATTATATATGAATATAAATTCGTAGGGTTTTAATCTCGTAATTATATTGTGATTCCCGTAATCCTCGATAAGTCATAAATACGGTCATTTTTCAAAGTTCGTTTTCTTCGAAAACTAATAGCGTTTACATACACTCATTTGGTACGTATAATCGTAATATCAACTCCGGAACTCATTTTCTCGTGCACTACATAGTGTGGGCTCAAAAGTTTTTCCCCGTCCGTCAGGGTTACTATTCATTAAACGTTTTACAAGGTCTCAAAAATTCAAGTTATTATATTACCATTTATAAAGGTCTTTTACCGAAGTCAAAAATTTGGGTTCTTACAGTCTTCCCCCCTTAAAAGGATTCCGTCCCGGAATCAGTTCAGAAACAGGTAGGGATATGCTTCTCGCATGACAACCTCGAGTTTTCACATTGACCTTGCAGTATTTGATCTCTTTATAAAATTTTCACTCATCCATCCAATATATTTTCGGGTACTCGTTCTTGTAGTCTTATGACCTCTATATGTTCCTCGATATACGCTAAGTCTGGCTACGAGTTTATTAGCTCATTTTCAATCATATGTTTAGTTCTTACGGTTAAACTTCCAATCCTCGATTCGTGGTACTCGTTATAAACTTGGTGACCGTTCGACGATGGTGCTAATTTATTATGCACCCTCTTAACTTATACTACCCTTATTATTCCTTTAAGTCCTTATTCACATCATGGTCGCTTCATTTTTCTAAGTATCTTAGGTTCATTCCCTTTATCGTTGTCGGCTCCGCTTATGGATTCTTACGCTTTCTACTCGTGCGGTCTCGGCTCCGATATTTTTATAAAATTGAGAAATCATTATTTTTACTTGAAATTTTTATGGAAGTTAGGAAACTAAATAATTTACTCTCTGTAGAAATTTCATGATTTATGAACACTTTTAAGTCAATTCTTTATATTTTCAAAGTTCGTGATTTGTAGCAGTTTTTGTCGCGTAAATAACTTTTACTAAAACGACCATAACTTTTGATCCGTAAATCGGAATCAAGCGATTCAAGCACCTAAACGATCCTTATAACATTTCCTATCATAATAAATGGTTATTTTTCAATAAAATATAGTTTACAACTTTGGGACATTCTGCAGAAACTTAATGTTATGATTCGTTGGTTTTAACGGAGTTACGCTTACGATCGGGGTTTCGTTTATGCCCTAACTCTTAACACAAACATCAACAATCATCATTTCATCATCATCATACAAACTCCTCTCAAGAATATCATGTTCTAGAGGCAACAACAATCAACCTTATATCTACTCAACTTCAAGATCTCAACAATACCACTTCTTAAACCAAGTTTTCTACCACATACTAAATGGATCTTAAAAATGAATCTTAAATAAAGTTGGGCCAAAGATTTTTACCTTTCTTGAAATCTTGAGATGTGTTCTTGAGTATGGTGGAGGCTTGGAAGTGCTTGGTATGATTTTTGGAGCCTAGAACCACCATTGAAATCAAGAAACCAAGGAGAGGTTACTATTCATACTATTCACTAGTGAGTTTCTTGAATTTATTTCACCCATCAAACCTTGATAAAAAGAGATGAAAGAATTTTCTTATCTTATTTTAATTTCTAGGAGGCTTGAGAATTAATTGGGTGATTTTACAAGAACTAGAGCATGGAGTTTGGAATTTGAATTCCTTCTTTTCTTCCTTGGGACCGAATGGAAGAAAAAATGGGGGTGGGGGGTATTTATAGCACTTGGTTGCTTAGCTTGGTTGATTTGCTAGGTAACTTCTAGGAAATGGGGTGGAAGATCTTGCACTATATTTTTATTCTCCTAGGTTGAACCCTAGGTTTATTCTTGTTGCAAATCTTAGGGACAAATCTTTGGTATCTTCCTAGAAATTACTTATGTTAGCTTCCTTAGCACATTATTTGGATAGCTTGCTTGATAATCCTAAGGTTAGCTTACTATTTGATAAAGTAACGATGGTTACTCTCTTACCATGGTTTAGTTAGTGCGTTACGTTTATTTAATCGTTTACGCGTTCGCTCCGTCGCTTAAACATTTTCGTAATACTTGTTCGTAAAATGGTTCGCGACGTAATTCCTTTCGTATTTATTCCTTATATTTTTAATTATTATATATGAATATAAATTCGTAGGGTTTTAATCTTGTGATTATATTGTGATTCCATAATCCTCGATAAGTCGTAAATACGGTCATTTTTCAAAGTTCGTTTTCTTCGAAAACTAATAGCGTTTACATACACTCATTTGGTACGTATAATCATAATATCAACTCCGAAACTCATTTTCTCGTGCACTACATAGCGTGGGCTCAAAAGTTTTTCCCCGTCCGTCAGGGTTACTATTCATTAAACGTTTTACAAGGTCTCAAAAATTCAAGTTATTATATTACCATTTATAAAGTTCTTTTACCGATGTCAAAAATTTGGGTTCTTACAGGTGATATAGACCTATGTGCTACAATCTTTGAAGTAAACCTTGTTGGCTCAAATCCAAAGGAATGGTGGATTGATACTGGAGCTGCAAGGCATGTTTGCTCGAACAAGGCGATTTTCTCTAACCTCAAAGTTTCTAATGCTGGTGAGAAGCTCTACATGGGGAACTCTACAACTTCTACGATTGAATGAGAAGGCACGGTGATTCTGAAGATGACCTCTGGAAAGAATCTGACTTTGAAGAATGTACTTTTTGTGCCTGATATTCGCAAGAACCTGGTGTCTGGTTCTATGTTGAATAAGCATGGGTTTCACATTGTAATAGAGTTAGATAAAGTTATTTTATCTAAGAGTGGTATGTTTGTAGGTAAGGGTTATGTAACCGATGACCTTTTTAAGCTCAATGTTATGTCCATTAAGGACGATAGTGAAATGAAGAATTCTTCTACTTAATTGTTTGAGTCTCCTAATTTATGGCATGCTAGATTAGGACATGTTAATTACGACACTTTACGAAGGTTAATTGTAAAAGAATACATAACAAAATTAACAATTGATTTAAAACATAAGTGTCATACTTGTGTTGAGGCAAAATTAACGAGATCATCATTTAAATGTGTGGAAAGAAAAACAAAAGTGCTAGACCTAATACATAGCGATATATGTGATTTAAAATTCCCTCCAACGAGAGGAGGAAACAAGTATTTTATTACATTCATAGATGACTGTACAAAATACTTCTATATATATTTGCCAAAAAGCAAAGACGAAGCTATAGATAAATTTAAAATATATAAGGAAGAAGTTGAGACACAACAATCTGAGAACATCAAAACAATATGAAGTGATCGTGGAGGTGAATATGTTGAATCCTTTGGGGAATTCTGTTCACAACATGTTATAATCCATGAGGTCACTGCACCATACTCCCCTTAGTCAAATGGTGTGGCTGAGAGGAAGAATTGCACTCTTAAAGAGATGATGGATGCGATGGTGTTAAGCTCTGGACTTTCGCAGTCGATGTGAGGGAAGCCATCTTAAGCGCAAATAATATATTAAATATTATGATGCGCAAGAATAAGGATGTAAGTCCTTATAAATTTTGGAAGAAGAAAAAACCAAGTTATCAACATTTGAAAGTGTGGTGGTGCCTTGCAAAGGTACTAATCCCTACACCTAAAAAGGTGAAGATTGGTCCAAAGACTATGGATTGTATCTTCATCGGATATCCTCCACATATCACTGCATATCAGTTTTTCGTTCATGAATCTAAGATTCCAGATATTCAAAAGAATAGCATTATGGAATCAAGGAACGCATCATTATTTGAGACAACGTTTCCATGTAATCCAGGAAATGAACAACCTACAACGTCTAAACGAACTCATGAGTCTATATGATAATAATGAGAGTGAAGAGAGTGAAGACGTAAATATGGGGGTTGTGAGAAGGAACAAAAGACAACGTACGGAGAAATCCTATGGGTCTGATTTTATGACCTATTTTCTCGAAGAAGGTGATCCGGAAACCTATAAGGAAGCGGTTACCTCACCGGATGGGCCTATGCGGAAAGAGGCCGTCAAGAACGAAGTTGATTCGATTATGCAGAATCATACTTGTGAATTAGTAGATTTTTAAACCGGTTGTAAACCATTAGGTAGCAAGTGGGTATTCAAGAAAAAGTTAAAAACTGATTGCACTATCGATAAGTATAAGGCCAGACTTGTAATCAAAGAATACAAGCAACAGAAATGCCTTGATTACTTCGATACATATTCTACTGTAACAAGAATAACATCCATAAGGATGATGTTTGCTATCGCTGCAATGCGAAATCTAACAGTACATCAGATGGATGTGAAAATAGCTTTTCTAAATGGGGATATAGATGAGGAAATATATATGGAACAACCTGAAGGGTTTGTTGTCCCTAGACAAGAGAGAAAAGTCTGTAAATTAGTGAAATCACTAAATGGTCTAAAGCAAGTGCCTATGAAATGGCATCAAAAATTTGATGAGATAGTGCTGGAAAATGGCTTCAAAATTAATGAATGTGATAGTTATGTCTATTACAAGGAAAATGAGAAAAGCTATGTCAAGGAAAATGACAACGGTTATGTCATGATGACATTGTATGTAGATGATCTACTTATTGCCGGAAGCAAAGATGAAGTGATCAAATGTACCAAGGACATGTTGAAATCAAGATTCGACATGAAAGACATGGGACTAGCAAATGTTATTCTAGGAATTCAAATTTCTAGAACATCAGAGGGTCTCGCACTAAGTCAACCTCATTATGTTGGCAAGATCCTAGAAACGTTTCTTAAGGATGACTTTGAGAAAGCTAGGACACCTGTGGATATGACTTTACATCTATCTAAGAATAAAGGTGTAGGAGTTTCCCAAGTGGAATACTCAAGAATAATCGGTAGTCTGATGTACCTTATGAGTTGTACAAGACCAGACATTGCATACTCAATTAGCATGTTGAGTAGATTTACGAGTAATCCGGGAGCTGATCACTAGAAAGTAATCATAAGAGTACTGAGGTATTTGAGGGAAACTCGAGACTATGGAATGCACTATGGCAGATATCCAGTAGTATTAGAGGGATATACAAACGCAAACTGGATATCTACCAAGAAGGCAGTAAAGTATACGAGTGGCTACGTACTTACACTAGCCGGAGTGGCAGTATCATGGAAATCCTCCAAGCAAACAGTGATAAATCATTCCACGATGGAAGCTGAGTTCGTTGAACTAGATAAATGCACTGAAGAGGCTGAATATCTATGCCAGTTTCTGGAGGATATTCCAAGATGGCTAAAGCCTGTGACTGCAATAGGGATACATTGTGATAGTCAATCCGCTATTGGCAGAGCACATAGCATGATGTATAATGGAAAGTCATATCATATACGATGATGACATAGTTCCATTAGAAAATTAATCTCAACCATAATTATTACCATTGACTACATATTGTCAAAGGATAATATCACGGAGCCGCTAACCAAAGGGTTATCAAGAGAAGTGGTTGAGAAATCATCGAGAGGGATGGGCCTTAAGCCTATTGCTTAACGGCATTATGGTGGAAACCCAACCATTGCTGACTGGAGATCCCAAGAACTTGGTTCAGTGGGACAACTAAATTATGATGACCAAATCACTGTGGGGGTAACCCCTGGCCTGTTCCTATGATGAGAAACAGTGAAACCCATAAGGTACGAGGTTAAGTTTTGAGCTTTTAATGATCTTTGATGAATACATGAAGTTCATAAGTGAACACATAGAATTTAGTTGAGTAAACGCTGGTTACTCTATAAGATAAAGATCACCTATGTGGAAGAGAAGTGGGACCGCTTCAAAGGAGAATTGCAAGGCACAATTCTTTAGAAACTCCTACAGAACCAGGACGATGTTCCTTGGCCAAAATGGACATACCCATGAGAGCTGAATGAGTCAGAAAAGATATAGTGATAAGTATATCATCACTTACACAAACGGTCGAACACTTCAAGGACTAGCACGTCTACTGTCTACCAGTAAAGTCGGTATGCTTACTCGAGCGAAGGTTTAAGGAGCATTCTCTACCTATCGTATGCTATATCTGATCGAAGAAATTATCACCAAGTCAAACCTTGTATCTGTCTGTATGTTTGATGTATGCCACTAAGATCACCAATCTCACCCATGTGGGGGATTGTTAGAAAATATGGGTATAAGTCCCATATTGGTAAGTCATATTTTGAGCATTATGACTAAAAGATGTGTGAGATATGATGATATTCTTTTAATAATGGAAATTATTATTTTTCACTATAATTTGGCTCAAATATTATGGTATAAATTAATTTGATTTTGTTTCAGATTAATTAAAAAAGGTGTATGTCTTGATATATTTAATCTGATTCTGTTTCAGATTATTTATGGAATAGAGTAGCTTGCAAGTATTACAATGATTCCATAATTAATGATATTTAATTATGGAAAAGAGTAGCGCACAAGTCTATCTACACCTATATAAACACCTCTAGGGCATTAGGGTTAGAGACACTAAAAACACATTCACCTCTAAACACAAAACCCTACCTCTCTCTCCTCCGGTGATAATTTCTTTCTCTGTTTCAAGCTCGCTGAGAGTGTTGTTCTACATCACTGTAATCCATTTTATCCTGGGAGGCTTTTCGCTCGCACACGACCGTGAGGGCTAATAAGATTTAAGGAGACAGTTCTGTACTGGACTCGGATTATACCCTTCTCTCCTCTTTTTCTATTACTCTATTTTTTCATTTTGTCCACACACACATACACATATTGGTTTGTTTCTGCACAGATTGTACAACAGGAGTTGCCATTGGAGTCTTAGCAGGTGTTGAATCTTCCAGTTGATATTTCTTCAGAATATCTCTGATGTACTTCGTTTGACAAATGAAGATACCATCTGGCTTTTGATTCACTTGAAGTCCAAGAAAGAAGTTCAACTCACCTATCATACTCATCTCATACCTACTCTGCATAAGCTTAGCAAACCTTGCACAAAGTGCATCATTCGTAGACCCAAATATAATGTCATCAACATAGACTTGCACAAGTATGATATCATTTTTATGATTCTTATGAAATAGAGTCTTATCTATGACACCTCTAGTCAAACCATTTTCAAGTAGAAATTATGAGAGAGTGTTATACCATGTTCTCGGTGCTTACTTTAGACCATAAAGAGCCTTGAAGAGAAAATATACAAAATCTTCGAACTCAGGATCTATGAAACCAGGGGGTTGCTCCACATAGACCTCTTCTTCAAGCTCACCATTCAGGAAAGCACTTTTCACATCCATCTGATATACCGTGAAATTTGAATATGCTGCAAATGCTAAGAACATCCTGATGGATTCAAGTCTAGCAACTGGTGCAAAGGTTTTATCATAGTCAATTCCTTCTTCTTTAGAATATCCTTTAGCAACCAGCCTCGCCTTATCCTTGTTACAACTCCATCTTTATCAATCTTGTTTATCAAGTTCCGAGGGTGGTCTTTACTCCATACTCTATGTCTTGGTAGACTAGATTTAATGACTCGGCATTTCCAGAATTGTGTTAAGTCTGACTACCAAATCCATGTTCTTCTCCTTGTTCTACTCCCCCTAAGTTGTTGCCAGCTTGATCTCCAGAATCTGAAGCTTGAGGACTATTCCCTGAGATAGTGTCACTATCATTACTTGTCTCATGACCATTACCATCAGAGTCTGCATCAGAATTATGATCATTAGGATCATTGCCATTATCATTGTTGTCTGGAACAACTTCGGGTTTATCTTCTCCATCAGAAAGATCTTCAACATCAAGATTATCACTATCATCTTCCTTCTGAATACTTAGGAGCTTGGCGCCATCAAATGTTATATTAAGGCTTTCCACAACCTTTTGATCACTAATCACAGCCACCTTGTGAGCCTTTGACTCAAGAGAATAGCCCAGAAAGATTCATTTTTCAGCTTTAGTGTCGAACTTTCCAAGATGCTCATCATCCCTAAGTGTTAGGTAATGAATTACCCATAGAGGGGGGTGAATGTGTTTTTGTATTTTAATGTTTTTTTTAAACTGTTTGTGGTTGTGAACAAAGTGAATCAAATGTTGTAGTGAAATGTGTTTGTTATTCCCAAGGAACTAACAATGAGATTTACAGAAGGGGGGTTGAATGTAAATCTCAAAACTTTTTCAAGTTTTGAGCAGTTTCAAAAGCTAAGTGTATGATGAACAGATGTGTGTGAATTGCTTTGAGCAGGTGCAGATAGATGTATATTCAAGACACAAATGTAAAGAATACAAAGGCTTTTAAAAACTTTTCTGGTGGATTTGTTGTTCCACCAGAGATGTGTATTTCAGAAAATCTGTGATACAAAGAATTGATCACGGCTGCTTCGTAGTACAAACTAGATGATTTTCTCTCTATGTTTTTCTAAACAGCTCTGGAAAATTCACATCTAATTACTAGCTGCAACTTGGTTTATATATCACCAAGTTTACAAGTGAAGACAAAGATAAAATACAATTATAAAATAGTTCTTCACATGTTTCTTCTTCATTTCTCTATCTAATGCAATCTAAGATAATCTGTGAATCTTTGAATACTTCCTTGTTTGCACCAGAATGGAAATGCTGCTTTTTCTTGATTCCTCCAAGAGGCTTCCACATTCCAATTGTTTCTGTCAACCCATGTGCCTCTGTCAGCTTATGAATTGTCACTATCAACTACTATGGAACTAAGCATCCGTTGAAGCTTTCATCCATTGATGGCTTTATCCGTTGATGCTTCAGTGACATCCGTTGATGTTTTAACAGTTGAAGCTTTATCCATTGATGAATGTTATCCGTTGCAACTTTAGAGACATTCGTTGAAGCTTTGTTTCTCATCCGTTAAAGGCCTTTAATCTATCAGTTGATACTACTTCATTTACACAAAATTACAAGGCATGAAATATTTACAATTAGCCCTCCTATTTGCATATCCACTAGTAGTCAACATGACTTATAATTTCCCATAACTTCTAAGAATTATAACTTAAATACAGAGACTGAAATGTGCTACAATACTAAACTTATTTCTAAGTAAAGCAACTCCATCAATGGATAACCAAGATGGTCTTAGCCGTTGAGGCTACAAACACTAGATTTCTACTTAAGTGTTTTGTTTAACTTATCGTCAAACTAATACATATATTCCTAACAATCTCCCCCTATTTATGTCTACTAGAATTGTAGGCATAAATTCAGGGTTAACTTGATGATAACAAAACACTTAACAAATATATGAGTTGAAACCAAGTAGAAATTCAAAAGTGCTGCAAAAGTGTATGTACTGAGATAGAATTGAAGATTTACAGTGTTTCCAAGGGTGCTCCCTTAGTCTGAGCAAATCATTTTCTTTTTGTTAGTCCCTTAACAATATAGCAAGAATTACAGAAGGGGGGTTGAATGGAATTCTTTATCTTTTTCTTGAAATAAAAATGTTCAACTCGATTATAGATATGTCTGTTTTGATTAGCACAATGCGGAATATAAACTTTAATGAATCAAAACAAGAGTAATTAAAAACAAGAGTCTTTAAAAACTTTCTGGTGGATTTAAACAATTCCACCAGAGATATATATTAATATATCGAGAGAACTCTGTGTGCAGAAATGCTCACAGCTGCTTTTACAAGATAGAACAACTAAGAACACAGGAAATGCTAAAGATAGTGCTTACAAAGATTTCTCTGTGTTTGTTTCTAAGCTAACTTAGTTTTCTTAGTTAGTTTTCTATTTGCTACTTTCTTGGTTTATATATATTACCAAGATTACAAAGTCAAAAGAACTGAATAAATATAAAATCTAACAGCCTTGATCTTTGCTACTTTTCGTCCTCTATGACCCAGTTAATAGGCTTCCACAGTGTTTGTATCCAATCTCGACGGCTGTGTGTCAGCTTTCACTGTTCAACTGATGTTTGAATCTTGATATTATCATCCGTCGACTTTCAGATCATCCGTCGATGACTTACTTGATCATCCGTCGACTGCTATTTTGAACATCCGTTGAGAGTCATTTGATCATCCGTCGAAGCTTTGTTAAGCATCCATTGATAGCTATTTTGGCACTTGACTTCATTTCACTTATACAGAATTACAAGACATTGCTTATGTACAGTTAATCAACCTATTCTGCATATCTAGTTAAAGTCAACATGACTTATATGCTACTACAGATTCTATACAAAGGTGCATACAACACTGTGCTACAAACTTATCATTTTATAAGCTACTCACTCGATGGATAATAAATTACTCATCCGTCGGTACTCAAAATGAGTTATCCGTCGGAACTATAATTCTTATCCGTCGAGTGCTACATTATTTCACTAAGTAAAATCTACTTAGATGTTTTATTTAGGTAATCATCAAGTGCACAACATATTCACAATAATCTCCCCCAATTTATGTCTACTGGAATTGTAGCCATAAATTAAGAGACACTTGATGATAACAAAACATCCTGAACATACATCTTTAAAGATAAGTAGATAAAACTGAAAGAGCTTCAATTTAAACAAGGTATACAAGGTTTGGCTCACAGTCAATTCAAGATGCTCCTCTAGCCTGAGCAGATTTTTCTAGTTTCTTGAAGGTCTGGATCTTCTTCCAAGCTTTCTGTTGTTTTCTTCAATTTGATTCTGGAGCTGTCTGTGGAATTCTAATTCATCAGATTCTGAGAGATCTAACATTTCTTGCATTTCCAAAAGAGTCTCATTGCTAGAGATACTCAATTGGTCTTCTAGTCTGAAGAATCTTCTCACACCCTTGTCATCCATGAATTCCATCAGCCAGTAGGGCCTTAGATGCACTCTTCTCCCTGTGTATGGGATGATAAGAGTTTTGGGTAGTGCATCTTTGGCTCTAACACTCCTTAGCTCTTCAATCTTCTTCAATACTAATCTTCTTGCAGTTACATTAAACCCAAAGTTTTTCTTGAAGGATGAATAGACTTTGATCAACACAGCTTGGCTTTCTTGAAGTATCCTGTGAAGAGGCCACTGAATCTCCCTTCCTCCTTTGTACTTGAATACCAACCTTTCAGGTAGGTTTCTGTATGCATCAATTGCCCTTACCTCATCCAGCTCCTCCAGATAAAGGTTTAGGTCTGAAAATTCCTTGATGTCTCACAAGTACAAGTAGTCTCCCTTGTTGATCTTGGGTTGAGCTTTGACTACTGCCTTAGATTTGAGAGGTGACAGCTTCACTTTCTTGACTGCCCTTGATTTTGTCCTTCTTGGCTTGGTGAGAATTGGCAAGTTGAAGTCAGGAATTCGTAATTTATCCCACTCTATTGGCTCATCCTTTGGCACAATAGGCTCTCCATGTATGTTCCTGTAGGGGTCCACCACCCTTATGTCTTCAAATACCACAGAGGGCTTTGATGCTTGAGTTTCAGCTTTAGTGGATTCCATTGGAAATTGATCTTCCAATTCCTTGTTAACAATATCCAACTTTCTTTTTGTTCTTTTAGCCAATTCTTTCTTTTTTGGAGATTTCTTCTGTTCTTCAGTCTTCTTCTTTGATCCAGTAGCTTGAGTTGGTTGAGAAGGAATTTGTTGAGAAGAATTCACAGCCTGTAGCTTGGTCAAGATAGCAAACTGTTCTTTCTTTTGTTTAGACTTCTTTGCATCTAGAGCAGCTTGCCTCTTTTCCTGCTTCAATCTGGCTTTTTCTTCTTCCTTTGCTTGAGCAAATTGTGGATGTCCAGCTACCACACAAATTTCCTTCCCATTTCTGAATATCTTTGCAATTCTCTCTCTTGAGGCTGAATCAGCTGGATCTTTGTAGAGAAGAATAGATCTTGACAGAAGCTTCTTTTCATCAGGGTTGGGTGTCTCATACACAGTATCCATAGGGTTCTTCAAAGATGACTTTGGATAGTTTGCCCTTGGTTTAAGAATCATCTCAGCCTTTGTAGTCTTGATGCAGGAAGATTGTCCTTTCTCCAGATAGTTCATGCTCATCTCATTCACATTGATTGGCTTGACAAGAGAGTGATGGATTGCTGACTGATCTGGTTCCTTGACTAATTGAAACTTTCTCTGTATTTCCTCATCAATCTTTTTCCAGTTGATCAGAGTCAACTCTTCTTTATCAGCATCTTTCAAATTTGCTGCTGCTGCATTTATAAGATCTATACCATCTGCAACTGGTGGCTTGGAGATAGTAATTGAAGGTATAATTACTTTGCTGATTTCAACTACAATGTTCTCCCCCTTAGTTGGTCCTTTCTCCCCCTTACTTGATTCTCTCTCCCCCTTTTTGTTATCATCAAGTGAAGGAGTTAGGCCTTGTGCTTTAGCCAGTTGCATGAGAAGATTTATCTGAGTCTGTTGATTTTGAAGAAGTAGGGCCACTGAATTCTCAATAATTTGAACTCTGGTCTCCAGCTTGGCTATCTTCTTTTCAGAATCTGATTCTCTTCTCAACCTTTGTAATAAATCATGCATGATACCATATGGCATTAGTGAATCCAGTTTCTCAGAGTTGTATGTCTTTAAGTCAGCTATCTCCTTTTTCAATTCATCCACACTGATATTCTGTCCGGAGTGTTGGATCTTCATTAAGTGCAAGGAGTCTAGATGAGCTTTAAGAATAGCCTTGGTACCTACATCTGAAACTTCCTGAAGGGCTTGCTGAATAGCTGTTACTTGTCTTACCAAGGACACCTCAAATTGTCCTGGTGTAAAGTCCTTTACCCATGCCCATTCAGGTAAACTTAAAGCAGAACTTTGGCCTTCAGCTCCCCCTAAGTTCATGCTTCTATTCAAAGAACTAGAGTCATCATCATCAGAATTTACTCCAAATTCTTCAGATGGCTCTCCAGCTTGAGGAGGCATCCTGTTGACAGCAGCTTTATCTCTTTGAAGAGATTCTGTGGTGTGCACTAACTGTAAAGTCTGCTCTGCCTCCACATTGCCCTGAGCAGCCAACAGTTGATAGGCTGAAACAGGGTGAGTAAAAGTGTCAGCGTCCAAGGAAATGTTATCAATTACAGCTTTGTAATGTTGCTGAAATTGTCTTTCCTTTTCAGCATCATCCACAATCATTGACTCACTAGCAATGGCTGGCTCCATCCTTATTGCTCCAGTACCTGCTTTTCTCTCATGTTCTCTCTTTTGTTGCATCAGGGTCTCACCCTGGCTCCCCACCCTCACACCCTCACCTTCACCTACTAAGGTGGGACTCCTCTCACTCACTTTTGCCAATCCTGAATGAATGGATTGCTGAGATTCACTCTTTTCCTCTCCTTTTTCCTGGGAGCAACCCAGCCTCTCACTCAATACACTCTCCTCTCTCAGTCCTAAGAGTGATTGTATTACCACCAAATCTTCTGCACTAGAAATTATTGAAGTTTGAAGTTGTGCAGAGACACTCGACGGATAAATGATATCCGTCGGGTGAGTGGTAAAGCTATCCGACGGATAACTGCTAATGAATGAGGTGGGAAGAGAAACTATTGTTGACTCTGTGTTGATTGAAGTTATTTGAGGCACAGATGTCACAATAGAATCAGAAAGAATTGGCAAGTGAGCCACAAATCATCTAAAAGATGATGCTCACTTGCACTAGATTTTGGCTTCCCCAACAAAGTTAAAGAAGGGGAATCAGGAATTGAAGTGTTTATCATGTCCACTTCCAGTGAGTTGGTTGGTGAGTATTGTGTTTCAGTGGCTTCTATCAAGAGAGATTTTGGCTGTGACTCCACATTTATGGGAGCCACATCAATCTGAATTTGAGAAGGTGCAGGGACTGTGTCTTTAGCACCAGTTTGCACTAAGTGTGTGTCATGTGCATCCCCAGTTGTTTTGGATTTCTTCTTTCTAGTGTAAGTTTGGTGTAGGCTTGTGTCCCTAACCCTCTTGGCATGTGCTCTTGGATGAGAGCTTTATTCAATAGCCACATCCTTTTGGGAGGATGCAGCTAGAAATGAGCTTCTGTCCTTTTTAAGCACTACAGTTTGTTGGGAAACTGCAGTGTGGCTAGGTTGGGATTCACTTATCTCTCCAACCTTATCCTTGGGGTTTCTTTGATGTTCACCCCTTCCCTCACCTATCTTACCCTCCTTCACACTCCCCTCTTTGTGTTTGGTAGGATTTTCAACTGGTACCTTTTGAGAGATATCAGAGGGGGTTTTCTTTGATTTGGATTTAAGAATTGCAGTTGTTTTGGCAGCTTTGGTAGGCAGCTGTTTGGTCATTGTCACAGTTGTCATAGCTATGCCTGAAGTCAAAGAAATAGAAGGGATTGGAATAGTTGAGAGTGTAGATGAACTTACCTCACTTACCTGAGGTGCCATCATTACAGGAAAATAGAACATTGGCACATCCTTGTGATGGTTGGCTCTGTTCAGATCTGCAATGATTCTTCTCTCTTGAACCCAACACGTTAATTTGTTGGTTGGGTTCTCAAGTACAATCTCTTCACAAAGATGGTTAGCCAAAAGCATAAAAAATCTAGCATAGTAAATATTCTTTCCTCTTTTGGCTAAGTCACCTAGTTTGTAACCTAACTCATACACAACCAGATCACTTAAGTTGTAATATTTGTCTGTAACTAGCATGTATAGCATGTTAAGCATGGAAATGTTTACAGAATCAAAATTACTGATTTTTCCAGAAAAGACCTTAGTTACTACATCACACAAGTAACTCCATTCCTTCCTAAGACCTAGTCTTCTAATTTCACTTAGTTTTGCAGTAGGAAGTGCATAATGAATGGAATTTAGCATATTGACAATATCAGTGTCAGTGTGTGGTGCAATAACATTGTCATCAGGAATCTTGAAACATGCTTTTATGACATCACTATTGATACAGAAAACATTACCTTTGATGGTCAGAGTGATGGTTTTGTCAGTAGAGTTGTAGATTGCTGTTGTCCACATCTCCTCAACAACTTCACAATAAATTGTGGGTGATTCCAGCATAGCAAAACTTAACTTGCAGTTCTTCACGAAGTCCATCATCTTATGATAGTCTTCAGATTGCTGAATCCCCTTATTGACCAAGGCAGTGAAGTTATTCTTCTCATAGATGAACCCAGTCTGTGACATGATCTTTACTACGGGTGCCATTGTTAGGGAAGAAAAGATTGAAGAGAAAGAGGATATTTGCTTGAGAGAGAATGAATTAAGACAGTTGAATTTGAGAATGATAAAAGAAAATGATTAGAATGAAATAGGCTTTTATACTTTGCTCAAACTCAACGGATAAAAATAATAAAGAGAAATAAATTACCCAATAGAAACTGCCTAAAATTACCGTTTTAAAATAAACTATAAAAATTCCACCCATTATCCGTCATATAATGCTTATAAACTATAAGTATACTCGATGGATAATGTTCAGGGAATTAACGGTTAAGATTTAGACACTTCGACGGATGAGGATAAAATGTTATCCGTCGAGCTTTAAAATATTCCAGAAAAGTAATTGATCTTTATTTACAATTTGTATATCGACGGATGACTCAACCCGATGGATAATGGTCATCCGTCGAAAGACAAATTTTGACTTAGCCAAAATTTCATCCAAGTCTAAAAATCAACTAAATTTCTGGCTTCTTTTCAACTTGCAAGAATAATTCAGATAAATTCAAGAGTAATTAAGCATACCTAACTCACTTACTAACCTAGAAAAGGTGGATTCATCCAGTGGCTTGGTAAAAATATCTGCAAGTTGCTTCTCACTTGGAATAAAATGTAACTCTACAGTACCATTCATTACATGTTCCCTTATGAAATGGTACTTGATGCCTATATGCTTTTTCCTTGAATGTTGCACTGGATTTTCAGTGATGGCAATTGCACTTGTGTTGTCACAGAAAATAGGAATCCTTTCAACTTGCAAACCATAGTCTAGTAATTGATTTTTCATCCATAAAATCTGTGCACAGCAACTGCCAACGGCAATATATTCAGCTTCAGCTGTAGAAGTAGAAACTGAATTTTGCTTTTTACTGAACCAGGACACAAGCTTGTCTCCTAGAAATTGACAGGTTCCTGTTGTGCTTTTTCTATCAATTCTGCAACCTGCATAATCTGCATCTGAATAACCAGTTAGATCAAAACCAGAATCTCTAGGATACCAAATGCCAAGGTTTGGTGTTCCTTTGAGATATCTAAAAATTCTTTTAATAGCTATCAAATGAGACTCTCTAGGATCAGCCTGAAATCTAGCACACAAACATGTAGCAAACATTATATCTAGCCTATTGGCTGTTAAGTACAGAAGTGAGCCAACCATGCCTCTATAACTTGAAATATCCACAGACTTTTCAGTAGTGTTTAGTTCAAGCTTAGTTACAGTGGCCATGGGAGTTTTTGTAGATATGCAATCCATCAGATCAAACTTCTTTAAAAGATCAAAAATATATTTAGTTTGACTAATGAATATTCCATCACTAACTTGCTTAACTTGTAAACCAAGAAAGTAAGTTAGTTCTCCCATCATACTCATTTCATACTTGCTTTACATCAGTTTGGCAAACTTTTTACAAAGTTTTTCATCTGTAGAGCCAAAAATAATATCATCTACATAAATTTGAACAAGTATGCTAGAGCCATTCATATTTCTGAAAAATAAAGTTTTATCTACAGTACCTCTTGTGAAGTGATTTTCCAAAAGGAACTTTGATAAAGTGTCATATCAGGCTCTAGGTGCTTGCTTCAGTCCATAAAGTGCTTTCAATAGATAGTAGACATACTCTGGGAAATTTGGATCTTCAAAGCCAGGAGGTTGACTTACATACACTTCTTCCTCCAAATCTCCATTCAGAAAGGCACTTTTGACATCCATTTGATAGACCTTGAAATTGGCATGGGCTGCATAGGCTAAGAAGATTCTGATGGCTTCAAGTCTTGCAACAGGAGCAAATGTTTTATCAAAATCTATCCCTTCTTGTTGACAATAGCCTTTAGCAACCAATATTGCTTTGTTCCTTACTACTATGCCATTTTCATCCATCTTGTTTCCGAATACCCATTTGGTGTCTATTGGATTCTTTCCTTTAGGCTTGGGTACCAGCTTCCATACTTTATTCCTTTCAAATTGGTTTAGCTCCTCCTGCATAGCTAAAATCCAATCAGGATCTAATAAGGCTTCTTCTACCTTCTTTGGTTCTTCCTTAGACAGGAAGCTGCTGTATAGACATTCTTCTTGAGTTGCTCTCCTGGTTTGAACTCTGGAAGAAACATCACCAATAATCAGTTCAAAGGGGTGATCTTTTGTCCATTTCCTTGGTTGAGGTAGATTAGCCCTAGATGAAGAGACCTCAATGTTGTCTTGATGTGTGATTGAGTTTTGATTGCTAGAAACTCCCCCTGAGTTTGTGGATCTTTGATTTGAAATTGGGGTGCTTTCTATGGGTGATCTGCCTTGACTTCCTGCTCCTTTTGATAACCCGACGGATGGTGAATTTTGAGTACCGACGGATGAGGCAGGTTGTCTTCCGACGGATAATACAGATTGCCTTCCGACGGATGAAGCATTATGTAACTCGACGGATGTTGAGTTTTGTGCTTCATTTGTAGTAAATTTGTCTGCATTATCCTTAGACACTGTTTCTTGATCACTTTCATCATCACTTTCTTCACTGACCATCTCAACATTGTCGAATTTGAGGCTCTCATGGTAATCTCCATCTTTTAGTCCTTCAATCTTTTTATCATCAAACACAACATGTATAGATTCAACAACAATGTTGGTTCTTAGATTGTAGACTCTATATGCTTTACCACCAGCATATCCAACAAAAATTCCTTCATCTGCTTTAGCATCAAACTTCCCATTTTGATCAGTTTGATTTCTCAGAATATAGCATTTACAGCCAAAGACATGAAGAAAGTTCAGAGTTGGCTTCTTGTTCTTGAACAATTGATAAGGTGTCTTGCATTTTGCTTGATTAATCAGAGAGATGTTCTGAGTGTAGCATGCAGTGTTGACAGCTTCAGCCCAGAAATATGTTGGTAATTTTGATTCTTCAAGCATTGTCCTTGCAGCTTCAATAAGAGATCTATTCTTTCTTTCCACTACTCCATTCTGTTGTGGAGTCCTTGCTGCTGAAAACTCATGCAGGATCCCATTTTCCTCAAAGAATGCTCTCATGACATAGTTCTTGAACTCAGTTCCATTGTCACTCCTGATTCTTCTAACTTTGAAATCAGGATGATTGTTAACTTGCCTTATGTGATTGATGATGATTTCACTAGCTTCATCTTTGGACTTTAGGAAATAGGTCCAAGAGAACTTTGAGAAATCATCTACAATTACTAGGCAAAATCTTTTCTTTGAGATTGACAAAACATTGACTGGTCCAAACAAATCCATGTGAAGCAGTTGCAGAGGTTCTTCAATTGCTGAATCAAGTTTCTTCCTGAATGATAATTTAATTTGCTTCCCTTTTTGGCAGGCATCACACAGTCCATCCTTTGTAAACTCCACCAGAGGAATGCCTCTAACTAGCTCTTTCTTTACCAGCTCATTCATGGTCTTGAAGTTCAAATGGGATAGCTTATTGTGCCATAGCCAACTTTCATCTTGACTTGCTTTACTGAGAAGACAAGTTACAGATTCTGCTTTATTTGAGTTGAAGTCAGCTAGATACACATTTCCTCTTCTCAGACCAGTGAGAACCACTTTGTTATTTTGATTATTAATCACAACACAGGTTTCTTTGTTGAAGGTTACTGAGTTGCCTTTATCACAAAGCTGGCTGATACTCAACAGATTGTGTTTGAGACCATCCAATAAGGCAACCTCTTCAATGATGACATTGTCCTTTGAAATCAAGCCATATCCCACAGTATAACATTTGCTGTCATCTCCAAAAGTGATACTTGGGCCAGCTCTCTCTTCAAACTCTGTGAGCAGGGTAGAATCACCAGTCATGTGCCTTGAACAACCACTATCCAAGTACCAAAGATTCCTTCTGTTTCCCTGTACACATCAAAATCAAATCAAGTTGATTTTGGTACCCAAGTTTCCTTGGGTCCTGGCTTGTTAGCTTTCTTCTTCTGTTTCTTAGGTTTTAACTCATTTGACTTAGGAATTTCAAATTTTTCCTTACTCATTTGGGTTGGGCCTTTGAAACCACTAGGTGCTACAGAATTATTATGCATGTTATGGCTAACAGGAAATGGCATGCTTGGTGCAAATATGTTGTTCCAGTAAGGCATGCTAAATGGCATTTGAGGCATATTGTATGCAGCATAATATGGATTAGGTGCAAATGGCATATTAGCAAACTGTGCATTCATGTTCTGTGTAGGCATAGCATTAACAGGCATAGGAGGCATGGCATTCATGTTAGAGAATTGAGGCTGAACAGACATGGGAGTAGGCATGGCAGATTTGCAATTAACAGACAAATGATTTACACTACCACATTTGACACAGATTTTTCTAGGAGCATATTTGTCAGGTGTGTAGTTGTTATGTTTGTTAATCCCTACTTTACCATTCCTATTGTTTTTCCTTTTAGTTTCTGTTTTTACCTTTATCTTCTCAAGTCTGTCACTCAACTGTTTGACAGTCATGTGACCAACATTAGCCTTCTTCCCTTTCTTGGCTTGACTTGACTCCCCTGAAACAAAGTTCTTGGAAACAGACCCATACTTTTCATTAAGCTTGGTTAATTTGGCTTTACTAATGGGTTTGTTCACAGCCGACGGATGAGGATTTTTATCATTCGACGGATAACACATTTTGTTATCCGACGGATAGTCCTCATCATCCGTCGAGTCTACATCTGTTAGTAATCCATCTACCAAAATAGGTTTTAGTTTCTCCTTATTCTTTTTCCAGGCTTCATCACAAAAGGACTCAATTCCTTGAACCTTGGTGATTTGAGCATGAACATCTCTGGATGTTTTCCATGCTTTAATCACCTCCTGTTCACGATCGAGCTGCTTCTTTAAAATTTCTTCCTTTTTCAAGGACTCAGTTAATTCCTCCTTAGCAATTCTACACTCAATTTTTAGTTTCTCAAACTCAACAAACTGAGACTCAAGCACATTATTCCTCTCACTCAAAAACAAGTTGTTTTCTTTGATTTTAGCATTTTCTTTAGTGAGGGACTTAAGTGTAACACGCAAATGATACAATTCCGTAGACATGTCATTTATTACATCATTACACTCAGCTTTAGATAAATGTGCAAGGTTTGTAGTAATTACCTGATTGCTTGAGGAACTTGTCTCTGTTTCATCAGACTTGGCCATAAGGGCTAGATTGACATAGCTGATCTCCTCATCTTCATCCAAACCATCAGCTGCCCAGTCATTCTCTTGTGTAATAAAAGCCCTTTCCTTCTGTTTGAGTAGATCAAAGTATTTTTGCTTATAATCCACAGACTCAAATCTCTTCTTACTAGAATCTGACTTTCTACACTCATTTGCAAAATGCCCTGCCAAGCCACATTTGAAACACTTGAATTTTGACTTATCCACCATGTTTCTATTTGGCTTGGCAGCTCCAAAGTTCTTCTTGAACTTGAGCTTGGCAAATCTTCTTGAAAGGAATGCTAGGTGCTCATCAATGTCCTCCATATCATCTTGACTCAAAGAATCTTCACTTTCTGCAGCTAGCCCTTTACCCTTGCTTTCACAGGCCTTTGAAGTTGATTCCACAGCTTCCATCTTCACTTCCTTCTCCTTTTCCAGTTCAGCAACTAGTGCAATGGATCCTCCTTTCTTCTTTCCTCTCTCCATTCTTTCATCCTGCTCTATTTCAAGCTCATAGGTCTTCAGAATGCCATACAGTCTCTCCAAAGTAAACTCCTTATAATCTTGTGAGTTTCTCAATGAGACTGTCATTGGTTTCCATTCCTTTGGAAGAGATCTGAGAAATTTCATATTGGAGTCTTTAGTCTGATAGACTCTTCCATGCAATTTAAGAGCATTTAGTAGCTTTTGGAATCTACTAAAAATGTCAGTGAGTGACTCACTTTCTTCATTGTGAAAATGCTCATATTGCTGAATCAGGAGCTGCATTTTATTTTCTCTTACTTGCTCAGTACCATCACAGATTATCTGTATTGTGTCCCAAACTTCCTTGGCAGTCTTGCAGTTGATGATGTTATCAAACATATCTGCATCAACACCATTGAACAGAATGTTCATGGCCTTTTTATCTTTCCTGACTTGTTCAAGATCAGGATCAGACCATTCATGCCTTGGCTTTGGAACTGATGGTTCATTTCCTGTTGCAGCTCTCATTGGAACATGAGGGCCTCTTTCTATGCAGTCCACATAGGCCTCATCTTGAGAAAGCATATGAAGATGCATCTTTACCTTCCAATGATGGTAATTATCTTTATCCAGAAAAGGAATCTTGATTCCAACATCTTTCTTGTTCATCTTGCTGAATTGTTTTGATCTTTAAACTCTTTGTAGATTAAGAGCTTGCTCTGATACCAATTGTTAGTCCCTTAACAATATAGCAAGAATTACAGAAGGGGGGTTGAATGGAATTCTTTATCTTTTTCTTGAAATAAAAATGTTCAACTTGATTATAGATATGTTTGTTTTGATTAGCACAATGCGGAATATAAACTTTAATGAATCAAAACAAGAGTAATTAAAAACAAGAGTCTTTAAAAACTTTCTGGTGGATTTAAACAATTCCACCAGAGATATATATTAATATATCAAGAGAACTCTGTGTGCAGAAATGCTCACAGCTGCTTTTACAAGATAGAACAACTAAGAACACAGGAAATGCTAAAGATAGTGCTTACAAAGATTTCTCTGTGTTTGTTTCTAAGCTAACTTAGTTTTCTTAGTTAGTTTTCTATTTGCTACTCTCTTGGTTTATATATATTACCAAGATTACAAAGTCAAAAGAACTGAATAAATATAAAATCTAACAGTCTTGATCTTTGCTACTTTTCGTCCTCTATGACCCAGTTAATAGGCTTCCACAGTGTTTGTATCCAATCTCGACGGCTGTGTGTCAGCTTTCACTGTTCAACTGATGTTTGAATCTTGATATTATCATCCGTCGACTTTCAGATCATCCGTCGATGACTTACTTGATCATCCGTCGACTGCTATTTTGAACATCCGTTGAGAGTCATTTGATCATCCGTCGAAGTTTTGTTAAGCATCCGTTGATAGCTATTTTGGCACTTGACTTCATTTCACTTATACAAAATTACAAGACATTGCTTATATACAGTTAATCAACCTATTCTGCATATCTAGTTAAAGTCAACATGACTTATATGCTACTACAGATTCTATACAAAGGTGCATACAACACTGTGCTACAAGCTTATCATTTTATAAGCTACTCACTCGATGGATAATAAATTACTCATTCGTCGGTACTCAGAATGAGTTATCCGTCGGAACTATAATTCTTATCCGTCGAGTGCTACATTATTTCACTAAGTAAAATCTACTTAGATGTTTTGTTTAGGTAATCATCAAGTGCACAACATATTCACAACACTTTTCCTTTGTTCCCTTGTTTTCTTGCCTAGCCTCCTGTCATTTTCCTCTACTTGGAGTTGGAGTTGTCTGTAGAATTCAGCTTCATCTTCTTCACTGATATCCAACTTAGATTGCATGTCCTTGAGAGTTTCATTACTGGAAATTTTAAGTTGTTCTTCAAGTCTGAAAAAACTTTTGACTCCTTTATTGTCTCTGAACTCCATCAACCAATGAGGCGATTTATGAATTGTAATTCCATGCACAGGGATGAGTAATGTTCTAGGCAAGGAATTTGACTCCCACCAATTCTTCCTTATGCTGGCAATCTTGTTGAGAATCTCAGTTTTGGCAGTCCTGGTAAAGCCAGTATCCCTTTTGATAGCTGAGTAGACTCTAATCAAGGTAGAATAGCCCTCACTTAGAATTCTTTGAAGAGGCCAAGTCCTTTCCACACTTCCTTTATACTTGAACACTAGCCTTTCTGGTAGCTGTCTATAGGCATTTGTTCCCCTTACTTCCTCCAGCTCATCCAGGAAGAGTTCAATATCTGTATGTTCTTTTATGTCACAAATGTGAACATAATCATCCTTTGAGGCTTGTGGCTTAGTCTTAGGTTTATGTTTCTGAGTGAATTTACTTGAGGTTAGGGGAGGTGTTGATTTGGATTTTCTTTTCAGTTTCTTTGGTGGTGGAGAAGTAGTTAGGAAGGTAGGCAATTTGATGGTATCCCAATCAATAGGTTCTTCTTTAGGGATGATTGTTTCACCATGAATATTTATACTGGGATCAGCCACAACATGTTCAGGAATAGAAGGTAGTGGTTTAGATTTTGATTGGGTTTCCTCAGTGTCATCTTCACTCTTTCTTTTTGCCTTGGCCTTCTTTCTGTTCCCTTTCTACCATTCCTTTCTTTCCTCACTTCTTTCCTCCACACTCTCACCAACCATATTCCCCATATCCACATTTATGCTTTCAGTCTTGTCTCCTTCACTCTTGTCTTCAATCTTCTTCTTTTCTTCAATTTGACTTGACTTCAGCTGTTTTTCAAGCTTTGCTTGTGCTCTTTTGTCATCCTTCAGCTTTTTAGCTTCTTCCTTTAGCCTCTTGGTCTCTTCCCTCTTGGCTATTAAGAATTTGGGATGTCCTTGCATCACACAGATGTTCTTTCCCTCTCTATAGATGATAGCCATATTCATTCTTTCCACTACATCCTTGGTCTCTTTGTGATTTATGATGTTACCACCCAAAACTTTGTCTTCATCAGGCTTTGGAAGAGGAAAATCCACTTCTTTTAGTTGAGCAAAGCTTAGAGGGTTCTTTGTAGAGTCCTTGTTGAATCTAGTGGTTGGCTTGAGTACCATGGGCTTCAGGTTCCTGAAAGAAGTTTCTCCAACCTTATTCCTCTTTACTGGCTTGTGCCCCATAATGATTGGCTCAACTTTTGTGCTATGTTTCACATATAAGGATTTTGTAGTTGAAGAGTCAAACATTTGTTGCATCCTTTCATCAATTTTTCTCCTTTGCTCTTTCACCTTCATCTCAGCTGCTACTAACTGGATTAGATCAATTCCATCAAGCTTTCCTTTGATTTGAAGTGTTGGAGAAGTAGTGATGGCTGGAACTAGCACTTTTGATATTTGTATATGTGTAGATGGCTCCCCTTCCCCTTCCCATTTATTCTCCCACTTTTTGTTATCATCAAGGAGAGGGGTCAAGCCCTGTGCTTTAGCCAGTTGCATTAGAAGACTAGTCTGAGACTGTTGATTATGAAGAATGGTGACCACAGAGTTCTCAATAACTTGAACTCTTTCCTCCAATTTGGCCATCTTCTTTTCAGCATCTGATTCTCTTCTCAGTCTCAGTAACAGTTCCTGCATGGTACCAAAGGGCATGATTGAATCCATCTTCTCAAAATTATAGGACTTCAAGTCAGCTATACCCTTCTTGAGTTCATCCACACTTAGATTCAGTCTTAATTGTTGTAGCTTCATGAGATGTAGAGAATCTAAGTGGGCTTGAAGAATAGCCTTGGTACCAGCATTTGAAGTTTCCTGAATTGCCTTTTGGATAACCATGACTTGTTTGACCAAGGATACATTGAAATGCCCTGGTGTAGACTCCTTTGTCAATGCCCATTCAGGTAACTCTGGAATAGAACTTGGTGAAGGGTTTTTAGCAAATAAACGCAGCGAAAACGTAAATTCAAATCTTAAAAAAAACCGAAACCCTCCGCAGGATCCATGCGAAAAATAATATTTAATTCGTAGTTCAGTATGTTTACGTTAAGAAGCTTTACGTTAATGGAAAGATGGAGGTCTTTAATGGCGATCCAAAATGATAAACGGAGATCCTTAGCAGCTGCTCCTCAAGTGTGAAGCACTCCACCGGTATCCACCAAGAAAACGATGTAATGAAGGAGGAGGAGATGGAGAGAATTAGGGTTTTGTAAATCTTTTTGGTTGAGGCAAAAATAGGGTCTATAATAGTATATTTATAGGCAAAATTTTCAGCTGAAAATTTTTCCATAAAATATTATTATTATTAACCCTTTATTATTCTCACTAATAATTAAAACACCATTTAATTATTAATCCTTTTTCTAAACTCTTTAGAAATAATTCTCTCACTTGATTTAATTTCCAAAAATTAAATTCTTAATTAATAATATTAAGAACCTTTTCTTAATTAATTTATAATCAATTAAATCTCATTTAATTAATTATTAAATTTTCAAATTAATTATTTATTTCATAGATAAATAATTATCAGCCATTATTAATTAATTCATCCACCATTAAATCATTCTCTTTTATGGTGTGACCCCTGTAGGTTCAATATTAAGCCGGTAGTAGAAATAAATAATAATAAAACTATTTTATCATTATTTATATAAATTCTCTAATTCATTAAATATGATTAATTAATTAATCATATTTATTCTATATCGTGAGGGATACTTCTCAGCATATCGCGGCTATCCGGATAATACGAATTCACTGCTAAGAATACCAAGAACCTATTCAGTGAGTAGTTACCGTACAATCAATTCCTTCTACCATGCAATGTCATGATTAAATACAAGGCATGGACTTGTGTCAAGCCTATCTTATTTAATCACTTGCTTTCCCATTCACTATGCTTAGTTCTATTTAATGTAAATTAGAAACTCCTTTCTAATTTCATTCACTCTGGCCAGAGATTCCTGAACTAGCATAAGTGGATCAGCATTGAACATTCTCTTCCTTCACTGGAAGGGGTAGATCCTTTATTGATCATACACTATCTTCGTGTACAAATTCTTATACCCAGTAGAGCCCTTATAATTGTCCCTGGGGACTAAGAACTAAACCAAAGCATAGTTCAGTGTACACAAGATGACTATGATGACCTCAAGTCTAAGGATACTTGTACAACTATGCTTTGACAACTGCTGACACGTGAGTGAACTCCATCAGTTGTTCAGCTGTGTGAGTCATGTTCAGTGAACTTATTCTATAATAAGCACCTACATACTAGCTATAGTGTCACCACACAAATGTCTATGAGAACAAACATCCTTCATAATGAAGCAAGCATAGTATGTACCGATCTTTACGGATTACTAATTACCAGTTAGTAATCCTACGACCAGGAAATATTCAAGTTTAGAGTTATCATCTTTTAGGTCTCATTATTATGATCTCATCATAATCCATAAAAAGCTTTACTCTAAACTATGATATATCTTATTTAAACACATAAATAGATAAAGCCCGTAATAAAACCAAAACAAGTCTTTTATTAATATCAATGAAATCAAAACAGATTACATAAAATTTATTCCTAAATCATCATACATGATTGGACTTAGGACACATCTCTTTCACTTGGGCCTTCATCTCCCCCTAAGTTCATGCTTCCATTAAAAGAATCAGAGTGTAATAACCCCAAATTTTGGAATTTTTGAAACCCTTATGAATAGTGATTTTGCTGAATAAGAAAACTTCTCATGCCATACTATGTAGGGGTTCTTCTATTGTTATTCTGAGATCTTATTAGTACTTTATATGGGATATAAGTGTATGTAAAGATCGTCAGAATCCAAATTCGAACACTTTGATTTTTCCCGAAAATCCACCAGATATCGAAAGAATTGAGTATAAGGTAACAGGATAAAAAGGATTTAAATTCAAGGATTGTAAGAGAGGATCATAAAAGGAATATAATGTATTGAGAAAGTTTAAGGGAACCCAAGTAATAAGATCCCGGGTATGATCCCTCAAACGATAAACGAAAATGAAAGTGAAGCGAACCGTATAACAGATCATCGGTCATTAGCCAAGTAATTAGAAGCTAATCAAAGAGATTAGTGGGGATGATGTCATCAAACCAATGAGAAGAGGACAAAGGTGGGAGGGTGACATCACATGGTGACATAAGCATGACCAAAGCAAGTGTGTTGTTGGTTGATTTAGAACCACACAAAAGTTACCATGGTAAAAGGTAAGAAAACAAAACAAAACAAATCAAAAAAAAACAACCAACCAAGCCAAAACATTTCATTTTCACCAAAAACAAAAAGCTATCTCATTTCTTCATCAAGCTCTCGGGTTTTTTCATTTTCAAAGGAAAGAAAAATCCAAAACCAAGATCCAAGCTTTGTTAAATCATGAGGTAATTATCTAAGGTTCCTTATACATAGATATAGCTATCCCATGAGTTTAAGCTTCTAATTCCTTCACAATCTCTTCCAATAAATCAAGGAAGAAGATGGTGAATAGTAACCTTCAAGAACTAACTTTGGTTTTCTTGATTTTTATGAAAGTTCAAGGTAGCTTAAGCATAGATCAAGGCTTCCATGGGCATTCCAAGGATCTTTCATTGATTAAAAGCTTCAAGGAAGGTATAACTCTAAATTATCTTAGCATTAAGTTGTTTGGTATAAATGATTATGATGATGGAATGATAGATGAAGTGTAGTAGTTGCTTTGTCATGTTGAGATCTTAGTTGTTAAGTGTTTTTGTTGATTTTGGAAGTTAAGAGTAGCACTAGTTGTTCTTGATGATTCATGGTATGATTTGGGCTTGGTTTGAATGGTTTAAAGTGGTTGATGAGTGATATTGTCATATTGTTGTATTGGGATTGATTGGTGATGGTTTGGTGTTAAATTGGTTTGGTAAAATTTTGGGAAATCGCGTAAACATAGCCGTCGTAATGCCCGATTTACCGTAGACTGTTTTTGTTCTTAACATCAGAACCCTTTAACTCACTGTTAGGTTTTAACCATTGCCATGATTAGATAGTTCATGTTACGAGCTTCGTTTTGATATGTAGTTCGTTTGATTGCGATGTACGGTTTAGGAGAAACGACGGTTTTAAGTAACGACGTTTCGCGAACGAATCATTACCCCTCGCCTTAGTTTGAAACATAGGTTAAAGACCTAAAAGGACTAATTGGTGTATGAAACAATTATGTAAAGTGTATTAGGCAGTTGGTAAGACACTCACGAAAGAATCGCCTTAAAACTCGTAATGGTTGATTTATTAAAAATGGTGGAGCCGAGGGTACTCGAGCGACTTAAGAGAATCAGTAAGTGCAAAGCGAGCGTTAGAGTCTAAATTGGTTAAAGTATAGATTGATAAGTGACTTGGGTTTAATTCCAACTTATATGTTGTTTATAGGTTACCAGACTCGTCCCAAGCCATTTGTAACCCCCAGTCGCTCAGGCAAGTTTTCTACCCGTTATACAGTTGTTGTGATGTATACATATGTATATGCATTATCTTGTGATAGATGCATGATGGTTAAATTAGAAAATTCTTGCGATATATTGTAGCATGTGATATGGTATATATGCATGCCTATTTCATAATCTTGATACATATATCTGTTGATTCAGTTGATAATACCTATGCTAGAGATAAGAGATATTTGCATATACCCTTAGTATAGGGGACCCAAAGGTGAATATTTTTCTAAAACCGAGAGTCGATGCTCCCGAGTATATTATATATATTTATGTATATATATATATAGATATAGTTTTCAAAACTATGAATCGAATAAGGTTTATTTGATAACTTTATTTTATTAATGAATATTACTTTGAATATTCATTCGAGGGCTTATGACCCCGTGTATTTTATTAATGAATATTATTTTGAATATTCATTCGAGGACTTATGACTCCGCTTAATTTATTAATGAATATTATTATTTGAATATTCATTCGAGGACTTATGACTCCGATTATTTACTAATTATTATTCTTAATTTTATTAAAGAATAATGTGTCGATAATCAAACTTACTTTTGATTATTCAAATGAAGATAGTACTTTGTATAAGTATATCTTTGGTTATTTAATATTCATTGCAAGTATAAGTTTTAAAACTTCTACTTCAATTATTTTTATAAAGATTATTCTTTATGAGAATATTATTTAAATAATAATATTCGGATGTTTTCTAATAAATTGGGACTGATTTATTCCATTAAATCAGCACTACTCCAAACATTCTTGAAAATGTTTGCGAGCCTTCAAAATGATTTTTAAAGTTAGAGCGGACCCCAAAACTCATTTTTTATAATTTAAGATCTTCCTTTCAAAGGGGATTTAAATATTTGCTCAAAACCTGTAATATCCCATATATTTTCAAATATTATTATCATTATTCGGAATTGTTTATGTGATTTTATGTGAAATTTTTGGTGAATTATCTGAAAAGTAGGATAGATATCTGAATGTTATATGTGACATTATTTGAATATTTGAATTTTTATATGTCCAGAATAAAATATAGATAATTGTGGTATTTTTCTGGTAATTTTTGGAGTGTTATATGATTTTATAATGATTTATGAATTATTAATTATTTTCAGAATAATTATAAAATTATTTTATAAAGCCGAGAATCTTCCAACTTCAACCGTTTTGCGTTTTTACAACCCGAAACTCTTCCGAAAACTCCTTCCTAACCTAATCTGGTAATTCCGGACATTTTCCGTGTTTTGACTTTTTCGATCCGGATTACGGTTTGACTCGTGCGCGGCCCGGCGCAATATTTTCGATACGATAGTTATTTCGGTAATCAATAAAAACCCGTAATCTCGAAAGACGGGATATTTTTACGTTATGTTCGTATATGGTGTTTTATAAAAAGCCCGGTTTTGATAATTATCCAATTCTGGTATTGAATTGTATCGTTTTACAGTTACTTAGCGGCTAAGCAACTAATTTAACGATCCAAAACGATCCAGAACGATCCAATATTCCATAAATATAAATAGCCTATTTCTTATTTCGTTTATTCCGTTTATTCATTTGCAACCAGTTAAAACACCGTAAATACAGAGAAAAACCCGAGAAAACCGAAACGTTCCCGAGAATCAAACACACGAACGAAGGCGTTATCGAACTCCGATTCGGGCGTGCAGCATATCAAAACGAAGCTCTCGAAATCTTCTTTCTGAATCAATCATCAGTTTCTGCCCAGAAATCACAGTAATTTTCTTATTTAATTATTTATATTCGAATTATTTGATAATTAAATTATGAATTTTTGTTCTTGATGTTGTTGATGTGATTTGATGCTTCCATGTTGTAGAGCATGTTTTTCTGGTCGATTTGGTATATTATACTTCAAAAATAGAGTTCGATATCATATAGAAATTAAGGTTTTAATTTCTGAAAATTTCTTGAATATGTGTTCTTGGTGTTCTTGAAGATTTCTGAGAATCAAACCCAAATTTGAGGGTGATGCAGACTTCAGAATTTGAAGTATGAGTAACCAAAATGTTCAGATTTTCATGTTCTTTCTGTTTATGCCCTCAAATCATTCAAACGACTAGTGATTTGGAAATTCGTAATTTTAGGGTTTTATTCGAAAATTAGGGCTTTCTGATTCGTGTATTTGCTGTTGATTTTGAATATAGGAATGTGTTTGTATGATTCTCAGCATTGTTTTGAGATATTGTTTGTTAAATTTGGTTAAGAATTAAGGGAGATCGTGTTTTGCCGGATTTTGATTTTTCTTCCGCCGGGTTTAATGGAGGTTTGCACGGAATCCGAGCTCTGGGGGCTGGTGGTTCCGTTTGAGGCTAAAATCGGAGTGTTGTGACACTGTATGACTGTTTAAGATCAGAAAATAGGGAAACGACTGTGTTTTGTGGGTGCTTGAAGCTCGCCGGAGTCCGGCAGAGCCACCGGATTCTGGGATTCAATCCCAGTTTCCGGCCGGCTGGGACCTGACCCGGCAACATTCTTGAGGACCCGTTTTGCAACCACAGCCAACCCGGTTTTAATCCCCTTGACCCATTCTGATTTCTAAAATTCTGTTTCTGGGGATTTTCTATTTTAAAAATAATTCAAAATCCTATTTATAATTTCTGAAAATTCATTTCTATTTTAAAAATCAATATTTTAATTCTGAAAATTTATTTTTAATTTAAAAATAAATCCAAATTATTTAATTAATTAATTTTAGTTGATAATTAATTATTTAATTATTCAATTAATTTAAATATTAATTGATTAATTAATTTAATTAGTTATTAATTAATTTTAATTGATTATTTAATTAGATTTAATTATTTAAAATTGATTTAAAAATTCTGAAAAATAGTTTCGAGATTTAAAATATTATTTTAAATTATTTTCCAAGCTCGATAATTCTTATAAAATTATTTTAGGGTGTTCGAACCCTATTATTTTATTATTAAATGATTCGGAGATTGTTTTTATTCCGAAAAATGTTCAAAAATTCATAATAAATCAACCGTTTGTCCGTTTAATACGAAACGAACGCGTACAGATTCAGAAAAATATTGCGCTTTTAATAAAAATACTTTTGAGACCTAATTTCTTTTGTATTGCAATGTCATTTGATTTGTGTATCAGTTTAAGTCGGTATTTGGTCGGTAGATGCTAATAATGACCTAAATTTTATTCTGAACGCACTGAGATGTATCTCTTAATGATCTGACTTATGTATTATATGAAATATGTGAGTACGTGTTATACGAATACCATGATTACGTGATACGTGATATACATGTTGTCTGTTACAGTTTTAAAATGCCATGCTAGTTATAAACGATCGGGTAGATGTCAAGACGTATAGTTACGTCGATTGAGTTTAGATCTGTCAATTAAGATAGTCCTTTTGTTTATAGAATCAAGTAGCAAGGAGCGCAGTCAAGTGTTAGACGGAGATAGTAGCCAGCAGATAGAAACAGAGTTAAAGTAAGAGATTATTGAGCATAACAGGCAAGTATCCCTGACTTCACTTATTGTTCAAGTGACGTTTATTTTGAATTATATTATGCAAGTACCTATATCTTCATTTATCATTCAATCGATATTGACTCTGAACTTTATTCTTTCAATTTCTCTACTATTCTAAGTTCAGAATAGTTAAATATTTTTACATTTCGCTATAACTTACTCTATACAGTGAAGCTTTGAATTGAGACTAGCGAATAACTAATTGTTCTGGTTATTTCGCCATTGGTTGTTGAGAAAACTCCGGACCATGAGAAATGGGGAGTTATGTGGTTAAGGATGTCATTTGATTCGACTCCTTTGACGGAAAATGGTTTTATGGGTTGGATGGTTGCGTAAGAGGCCGTGGCGGCGGTCCAGTGTGAGCTATGTGTTATACAGGATATAACACCTTGCTAGGCCGATACGTGCCTTGGGTACCTTTTGTTTAGTTGGATATGCTTCGGCATACCGGTGTTGCTCCGCGGCTGATCACCGGCGGCAACACACCGTCGTTCGAGGATTCCAATCCCGAAACATAATATATTGCAAATGTTGTTTATTATCAAATTTATATCAGTTTTGATACTGCTCAATTATTGTAGTTGGTTTTGTTCATCAGATATACTGTTGTTATTCCAAATCATAAGCTATTTACTACTTGCTGAGCATTTCTTTCGCTCATACTTGTTTCTTATCTTGATTCTTTCAGCTAGGCCAGAGCAAGCTTAAGTTCCAAGTTTGACCAGAAGTCGAGTGCTTGTAAATAGTGGTGTGTATTCCAGGTAGACTGTTTTGGGACGCTTGGATAGTCTAGAGGTTTGTAATAAAATTTGAATAAGTTGTAAAACTAATTAGACTATGGTTTGTAATAACACTTGAATTGTAGTAGTGCCTGTTCCATACTATAACCTGTGATCGATCCAGTGCAGGTAAAGGGGTCGTATTTATTTTATTATTCCGCTGTGATTATTTTATTTTAGTTTATTGGCGAGTGACCCCCAAATCTAGACCCCGGGTTTGGAGGGGGTGCGACAGGTTGGTATCAGAGCTACAGGTTATGGTCACTGAAACAGGCGTAGGATTGTCATAGATGAGTCATAGGAAGATCACATAAGATAGGCGCGTGTAGTTTAGCTTTTATAGGATTAAATTTAGGATATTGGGCTGGGTTATAGTTAAGTTGTTAGGTTTCCTGTTTTGCGTTTAGCTTTAGGCCTTGTGTCATTGCCCTGCTATTTTGTTGGTTTAGTTAAGATTTCGAGCAAGGATTTAAAAGGTTTGGATAATTCGGAGTAAATTTTCTTTATGTTATTATTCTCGAGATAATAAGCAGGATTATGTGATAATCATGTCGCTTGTGTTAATATGGTAGCAAGTTTATGATATTTTGAGAAGAGATAGTGTTTGCGAACTTTAATATGCTAAGGAATTGCTACATATTTGACACAATGCTTGACAGATTATTATATATGTTGCTTGTTTCTTACCAGAATAATGGCACCAAAGAGAAAGAATAATTCAGGAGAGGGTAGTACCGAGAGCCGTACAGATCCAGCGATTATCCAGATGTTGGGACTGATGCAGCAGCAGATGTTACATCTTACGCAGCAGCAACAGCAACAGCGAGCAGCACCACCTGCAGTGACTTTTAAGCAGTTTCAAGCAGTGAAGCCACCTGAGTTCAAGGGAAGTGCTGATCCTGTGGAAGCCAATGCATGGCTCAAGGAAATGGAAAAGGCTTTTGAATTAGTCGGAGCAGGAAGTGAGCAGAAGACCAAGTTTGCAAGCTACTTTCTGAAGGGCGAGGCGAACTATTGGTGGGAATCCACGCGAGCATTGGAAGGAGGTGAGTTTATAACTTGGGAGAGATTCACAGAGTTGTTCCTGGAAAAGTATTTCCCGAGGTATATGAAGAATCAAATGGAGATCCAATTCTTGAACTTGACCCAGGGAGATCTTACTGTAGCTGAGTACGAAGCTAAGTTTACTGAATTAGCGAGGTTCGTGCCAGACCAGGTTGACACGGATGAAAAGAAAGCAAGAAGGTTTGAACAGGGATTGAGATTTTGGATTCAGAATAGGGTGGCCATGTTTGAATTGACTTCATATGTGGCAATGGTGCAGAAAGCAATGGTGATTGAGAGTAGGAGTGATATGTCTCAGAAAGGAAATGATGGGAAGAAAAGGAAAATGGAAACCTCAGAGGGAGGTCAGCAGTCAAGTAATTTTCAGGGCCGTTTCAACAAAAGGCCAGGATTTCAGGGTAATAGGAATGTGGAATTCAAGAGACCACAATCAGGAAGTGGAGGACAAGGTAACCGTTTTCAGAATTCAAATCAGCAGAGACCCAATCGCCCACCTGCGTCAGAGTGTAAATTTTGTGGTAGAAGGCATTTTGGGATTTGTAAGGCTAATGTGTTGTGTTATAAGTGCAATCAGAAAGGACACTATGCTAATGAGTGTCGAAGTCAGACTACAGCTCAGAGATCAGGGACAGTGTGCTTTAAATGTGGAAAGATGGGGCATATTGCCAGGGATTGCCAGACAATTGAACCAACTGCTAATGTGCCAAGGATTGAAGGACCACCAACAAAGGACCAGCCAAAGGCTAGGACATTCAATATGACTATGAAGGATGCTGTTCAGAGTTCAGACGTGGTGGCAGGTACGCTTCCAGTCAACTCCATAGATGCTAAAGTTTTATTTGATTCTGGAGCTACAAGATCATTTATTTCTCAAAATTTTGTCGATAAACTGCATTGTGAAGTTAAGTTGTTAGAACAAGCATTAATGATAGAGTTAGCTAATAAGGATCAAGTTTCCGTCGACCGAGTGTGCCCGAAGTGCGATATTAAGATAGGAGGACATCATTTCTATGCCGACTTAATACCTTTTAAGTTGGGAGAATTTGATGTTATTTTAGGAATGGATTGGTTGTCAGAAAATAATGCCCAGATTGATTGTAAGAATAGGAAAGTGAGACTTCAGACCTTGGATAATAAGAAGAAGGTGATATTCCGAGGAAATAAGCAAGAGAAGAAGTTCTTAACGATCGCTCAAGTGAAGAAGTTATTGCGTCAGAATTGCGAAGCATATTTGGCCCATGTGATAGACACCAGTAAGGAAGTTCCAACACTAGAAGCGATTCCAATTGTCAACGAATTTTCAGATGTCTTTCCAGAAGATCTACCAGGATTACCTCCCGACAGAGAAATTGAGTTTGCAATTGATCTAGCACCCGGAACAGAACCAGTTTCTAAAGCCCCGTACCGGATGGCACCAGTGGAAATGAAAGAATTGGCATCTCAGCTGCAAGATCTTTTGGAGAAAGGAGTTATAAGACCCAGTGTATCCCCATGGGGCGCACCAGTACTGTTTGTCAAAAAGAAGGATGTGAGTATGCGGTTGTGTATCGACTATCGAGAACTGAATAAGCTAACCATTAAGAACAAGTATCCGTTACCAAGGATCGATGATTTGTTTGACCAATTGAGAGGCGCTGTATGGTTTTCTAAGATTGATTTAAGATCCGGATATCATCAACTAAAGATCAAGCCTGCAGACATTCCGAAGACCGCATTTAGAACCAGATATGGGCATTATGAGTTTCTAGTGATGGCATTTGGATTAACCAACGCACCAGCAGCTTTCATGGATTTGATGAATCGAGTATTTAAGAAGTATTTGGATAAATTCGTGATCGTGTTCATAGATGACATCTTGATCTATTCCAAAACAGAAGAGGAGCATGTAGAACATTTGAGGATAGTTCTGGAGATACTGCGACAGGAGAAATTATACGCAAAGTTTTCCAAGTGTGAATTTTGGTTAAAAGAAGTACGATTTCTTGGGCACGTGATTAGCAATAAAGGAATGGAAGTGGATCCAGCAAAGATTGAAGCCGTAATCAACTGGGAGAGGCCAAAAACACCAACGGAAGTAAGAAGTTTCATGGGATTGGCAGGTTACTACAGAAGATTTGTGCAAGATTTTGCAAAGATAGCTACGCCATTGACAAAGCTCACCAGGAATAACCAGAAATTTGAATGGGATGAGAAGTGCGAAGAAAGTTTCCAGGAATTAAAGAATAGATTAGTATCTTCTCCAGTACTAGTCTTGCCAGATGAACAAGGAAATTTTGTGATCTACAGTGACGCGTCGTACAAAGGATTAGGATGTGTTTTGATGCAGCATGACAAGGTGATAGCTTACGCTTCAAGACAGTTGAAACCACACGAAGAGAAGTATCCAACGCATGATCTGGAATTGGCAGCTATAGTATTTGCATTGAAGATTTGGAGGCATTATCTTTATGGGGAAAAGTGTGAGATCTACACGGACCACAAGAGTTTGAAATATATCTTTACCCAGAAGGAATTGAACATGAGGCAGAGGAGATGGCTAGAACTAATCAAGGATTACGACTGTACTATTAACTATCATCCAGGCAAAGCAAATGTGGTGGCCGATGCGCTGAGCAGAAAAGAAAGATTGAACATGATAACTTCATCCGAGGAATTAATCAGGGAATTTGAGAAGCTGGAAATAGAGGTTAGTATTCCAAGTATGTCTACAGAGGTGTTGTGTGTAATGTCTTTTCAACCAGAATTATTAGAGAAGATTAAAAGATGTCAGGAGAAAGTTATGAGCCATGAACAAGACAGTTTGACAGGAGAAGAGATAGGAAGTCAAAAGGATGATAAAGGGATATTAAGATTTTCTTCCAGAATATGGATACCCAATGTAGCCGAGCTGAAAGAGGAAATTCTTCGAGATGCTCACAACTCTAGATATTCAATTCATCCCGGGAGTACGAAGATGTACAGAGACTTAAGAGAAAACTTTTGGTGGCCAAGCATGAAGAAGGAAATTGCAGAATGGGTAAGTAAGTGTTACACTTGCCAGCGAGTCAAAGCGGAACATCAAAGGCCCAGTGGACTGATACAACCATTGGACATTCCAGAATGGAAATGGGAGCATATAGCGATGGATTTCGTAGTAGGATTACCGAGGACCAGGACGAATCATGATGCTATTTGGGTTATTATCGACAGATTGACGAAGTCGGCGCATTTTCTACCTATCAACGAGAGATTCTCAATGGATAAATTGGTACGGTTATATCTTAAAGAAATTGTGACAAGACACGGAGTTCCAGTATCCATAGTTTCAGACAGAGATCCTCGATTTAATTCAAGATTTTGGAGGAGTTTTCAAGATTGTCTCGGAACGAAGCTGAACATGAGTACCGCGTATCATCCGCAGACAGACGGTCAAAGTGAAAGAACGATTCAGACTATTGAAGATATGCTAAGGGTATGTACACTAGATTTTGAAGGTAGTTGGGACGAGCATTTGCCATTAGTTGAATTCTCCTACAACAACAGCTATCATGCCAGTATTGGAATGCCGCCTTACGAAGCTTTGTACGGTAGAAGATGCAGATCTCCAATATGTTGGGAAGAAGTTGGTGAAAGAAAGATTTTGGGTCCAGAATTGATCCAACAGACGAAGGAGAAAATAGAACTCATTCGGAAAAGACTAACAGCGGCTCAAGATCGTCAACGCAAATATGCTGATCCTACCAGAAAAGATATGGAATTTGAAGTTGGTGAAGCAGTGCTATTAAAGGTCTCACCTTGGAAAGGTTTATCAAGATTTGGAAAGAAAGGAAAGCTGAGTCCGCGTTATGTTGGCCCTTTTGAGATTTTGAAGCGTGTGGGAAAGTTTGCTTACGAATTAGCGTTACCCCCTCACATGCAACATATTCACAACGTGTTCCATGTGTCAATGTTGAAGCGTTATTTGCCTGATTCGAATCATGTGATAGAATACGAACCAATAGAGATCCAGCCAGATTTGTCTTTTGTAGAGCAACCAGTGCAGATTTTAGATAAGAAAGAAAGAGTACTTAGGAATAAGTCTGTATCTTTAGTGCGAGTCTTGTGGAGGAATCCCAAGGTTGAAGAGTCGACTTGGGAATTGGAAAGCGAAATGCGATCCAAGTATCCTTATTTATTTTCCTAGGTTGATTCTGAGGACAGAATCCTGTTAAGGGGGGTAGATTGTAATATCCCATATATTTTCAAATATTATTATCATTATTCGGAATTGTTTATGTGATTTTATGTGAAATTTTTGGTGAATTATCTGAAAAGTAGGATAGATATCTGAATGTTATATGTGACATTATTTGAATATTTGAATTTTTATATGTCCAGAATAAAATATAGATAATTGTGGTATTTTTCTGGTAATTTTTGGAGTGTTATATGATTTTATAATGATTTATGAATTATTAATTATTTTCAGAATAATTATAAAATTATTTTATAAAGCCGGGAATCTTCCAACTTCAACCGTTTTGCGTTTTTACAACCCGAAACTCTTCCGAAAACTCCTTCCTAACCTAATCTGGTAATTCCGGACATTTTCCGTGTTTTGACTTTTTCGATCCGGATTACGGTTTGACTCGTGCGCGGCCCGGCGCAATATTTTCGATACGATAGTTATTTCGGTAATCAATAAAAACCCGTAATCTCGAAAGACGGGATATTTTTACGTTATGTTCGTATATGGTGTTTTATAAAAAGCCCGGTTTTGATAATTATCCAATTCTGGTATTGAATTATATCGTTTTACAGTTACTTAGCGGCTAAGCAACTAATTTAACGATCCAAAACGATCCAGAACGATCCAATATTCCATAAATATAAATAGCCTATTTCTTATTTCGTTTATTCCGTTTATTCATTTGCAACCAGTTAAAACACCGTAAATACAGAGAAAAACCCGAGAAAACCGAAACGTTCCCGAGAATCAAACACACGAACGAAGGCGTTATCGAACTCCGATTCGGGCGTGCAGCATATCAAAACGAAGCTCTCGAAATCTTCTTTCTGAATCAATCATCAGTTTCTGCCCAGAAATCACAGTAATTTTCTTATTTAATTATTTATATTCGAATTATTTGATAATTAAATTATGAATTTTTGTTCTTGATGTTGTTGATGTGATTTGATGCTTCCATGTTGTAGAGCATGTTTTTCTGGTCGATTTGGTATATTATACTTCAAAAATAGAGTTCGATATCATATAGAAATTAAGGTTTTAATTTCTGAAAATTTCTTGAATATGTGTTCTTGGTGTTCTTGAAGATTTCTGAGAATCAAACCCAAATTTGAGGGTGATGCAGACTTCAGAATTTGAAGTATGAGTAACCAAAATGTTCAGATTTTCATGTTCTTTCTGTTTATGCCCTCAAATCATTCAAACGACTAGTGATTTGGAAATTCGTAATTTTAGGGTTTTATTCGAAAATTAGGGCTTTCTGATTCGTGTATTTGCTGTTGATTTTGAATATAGGAATGTGTTTGTATGATTCTCAGCATTGTTTTGAGATATTGTTTGTTAAATTTGGTTAAGAATTAAGGGAGATCGTGTTTTGCCGGATTTTGATTTTTCTTCCGCCGGGTTTAATGGAGGTTTGCACGGAATCCGAGCTCTGGGGGCTGGTGGTTCCGTTTGAGGCTAAAATCGGAGTGTTGTGACACTGTATGACTGTTTAAGATCAGAAAATAGGGAAACGACTGTGTTTTGTGGGTGCTTGAAGCTCGCCGGAGTCCGGCAGAGCCACCGGATTCTGGGATTCAATCCCAGTTTCCGGCCGGCTGGGACCTGACCCGGCAACATTCTTGAGGACCCGTTTTGCAACCACAGCCAACCCGGTTTTAATCCCCTTGACCCATTATGATTTCTAAAATTCTGTTTCTGGGGATTTTCTATTTTAAAAATAATTCAAAATCCTATTTATAATTTCTGAAAATTCATTTCTATTTTAAAAATCAATATTTTAATTCTGAAAATTTATTTTTAATTTAAAAATAAATCCAAATTATTTAATTAATTAATTTTAGTTGATAATTAATTATTTAATTATTCAATTAATTTAAATATTAATTGATTAATTAATTTAATTAGTTATTAATTAATTTTAATTGATTATTTAATTAGATTTAATTATTTAAAATTGATTTAAAAATTCTGAAAAATAGTTTCGAGATTTAAAATATTATTTTAAATTATTTTCCAAGCTCGATAATTCTTATAAAATTATTTTAGGGTGTTCGAACCCTATTATTTTATTATTAAATGATTCGGAGATTGTTTTTATTCCGAAAAATGTTCAAAAATTCATAATAAATCAACCGTTTGTCCGTTTAATACGAAACGAACGCGTACAGATTCAGAAAAATATTGCGCTTTTAATAAAAATACTTTTGAGACCTAATTTCTTTTGTATTGCAATGTCATTTGATTTGTGTATCAGTTTAAGTCGGTATTTGGTCGGTAGATGCTAATAATGACCTAAATTTTATTCTGAACGCACTGAGATGTATCTCTTAATGATCTGACTTATGTATTATATGAAATATGTGAGTACGTGTTATACGAATACCATGATTACGTGATACGTGATATACATGTTGTCTGTTACAGTTTTAAAATGCCATGCTAGTTATAAACGATCGGGTAGATGTCAAGACGTATAGTTACGTCGATTGAGTTTAGATCTGTCAATTAAGATAGTCCTTTTGTTTATAGAATCAAGTAGCAAGGAGCGCAGTCAAGTGTTAGACGGAGATAGTAGCCAGCAGATAGAAACAGAGTTAAAGTAAGAGATTATTGAGCATAACAGGCAAGTATCCCTGACTTCACTTATTGTTCAAGTGACGTTTATTTTGAATTATATTATGCAAGTACCTATATCTTCATTTATCATTCAATCGATATTGACTCTGAACTTTATTCTTTCAATTTCTCTACTATTCTAAGTTCAGAATAGTTAAATATTTTTACATTTCGCTATAACTTACTCTATACAGTGAAGCTTTGAATTGAGACTAGCGAATAACTAATTGTTCTGGTTATTTCGCCATTGGTTGTTGAGAAAACTCCGGACCATGAGAAATGGGGAGTTATGTGGTTAAGGATGTCATTTGATTCGACTCCTTTGACGGAAAATGGTTTTATGGGTTGGATGGTTGCGTAAGAGGCCGTGGCGGCGGTCCAGTGTGAGCTATGTGTTATACAGGATATAACACCTTGCTAGGCCGATACGTGCCTTGGGTACCTTTTGTTTAGTTGGATATGCTTCGGCATACCGGTGTTGCTCCGCGGCTGATCACCGGCGGCAACACACCGTCGTTCGAGGATTCCAATCCCGAAACATAATATATTGCAAATGTTGTTTATTATCAAATTTATATCAGTTTTGATACTGCTCAATTATTGTAGTTGGTTTTGTTCATCAGATATACTGTTGTTATTCCAAATCATAAGCTATTTACTACTTGCTGAGCATTTCTTTCGCTCATACTTGTTTCTTATCTTGATTCTTTCAGCTAGGCCAGAGCAAGCTTAAGTTCCAAGTTTGACCAGAAGTCGAGTGCTTGTAAATAGTGGTGTGTATTCCAGGTAGACTGTTTTGGGACGCTTGGATAGTCTAGAGGTTTGTAATAAAATTTGAATAAGTTGTAAAACTAATTAGACTATGGTTTGTAATAACACTTGAATTGTAGTAGTGCCTGTTCCATACTATAACCTGTGATCGATCCAGTGCAGGTAAAGGGGTCGTATTTATTTTATTATTCCGCTGTGATTATTTTATTTTAGTTTATTGGCGAGTGACCCCCAAATCTAGACCCCGGGTTCGGAGGGGGTGCGACAAAACCTGAGGGATCCGGCTCTGTGGTGTGTTTATATTCGCAACCAGGTTGCTATTTTGATAAAAGAGTTTTGATTACTTACCCAATACTCGGGAAGTAAAATTCTTGGAACAAGTTAATCCATTAACAGGCATCGCCTGGGAAATATCGGTGAGTTTCCCTTTCCAACTAGATACGACTTCTTGGTGGAGCCGTATCAACAAATTTCTACTTGGGGAAAGTGGGGACGAGCTTTACGTTTCAGAGTCATGGATTTCATCTGAACTAGGAGTGGCATAAGTGGTCGAGTGGCGTCGGCCCAGCCTTATTATATTGGCCCAAATGGCATGGAAGTTCCGCTAAGACGATACATTCCTTAGGAGTCCAGTGTTCGGTTGACAAGTAAATACGACAGGTTCTCCTCTACATGTAGAAAATGGTGGGGTTGTACTACTACGACTGATCATCGTAAGTGGTCTTCCTGGCGCGACAAAACTCCCGTAATGAGTTCATCATCCAATTGGATATTTCTGCAACACTACCCAGAGCACTTCGATAGGAAGGCTACGGTTGGGCGATTGTTGAGTGTTGGCAGGGTCAAGCTTTCAAAATGATGTTTGCATCATTAGTGGGGATGAGGCTACGGTTGGGCGATTGTTGAGTGTTGGCAGGGTCAAGCTTTCAAAATGATGTTTGCATCAAATGAAGTATCTCGTAACTTCATTTTATTTTGATGATATTTTAAAGATTGATTATATACAAGATTTGTCTTGTAGCTTAATCTATGGGATGAACTAATTATAACTTGAACGGTGGTAGTTCAAGTAGTATTCAGAAAAGATATAAGTATATTGGAGTATCTTGTAACTTCATCTTTTAAACTTATATCTAGTAAATGATTATCTTATGCATGACAAAGATTTTCAGAAAAATGTTGAGACAAGGTTAGATATATGAGATCACCTTGCAAAGATATTTTTATACAGTTATAAACTGGAACTCTGTGTATATTATGCATGGAAGAGGACTTCCAAGATTTTGAAAAGTATATATACATATATACTGAATATTTTGCGACTTGGTCGCGGTAAGATATCAAACTTGGTTCATTTCTTCTTGACCAAGACTTTCATGAGTACAATGAGAATGCTCATATATTGTAAATCATTATATATATTATTTTGGTGGGCTTGTTGCTCACCCTTGCTTTCTTCTTTCATCACACAACATCAGATAGACAAGATGAACAGGACCAAGCTTCCAATTCGCAAGCGGTTAGAAAATGTCCCGCAGTTTTCTGGAAGCGTTGATGCCGCCGTAGCTGAGGTAGGAGCTACCAATAGGATAGGTTTTCAACTATTGATAAATCAGACTTATGTATAATATGAATTGTATTAATGGCAAAGAAATGTAAATTTATTCAGAACCTTCTTGAGGTGTAATGGCTTATTATGTGGAATAAAATGACTTGTGTTATTTTTTGGGTATTCATCTCTGAGACTATAACTTGCGGTGTGTGTGTGTATATATTATGGGGTCACAGTATGCAGTAATTGGTTGATTGTTAAGATTAAGTGTTGTTAAGGGATATGGAACTCGTGACAACCCGAATCCCCGACCCCGGATTTGGGGGTGTTACAGAAATGGTATCAGAGCTAAGCGTTATAAACCTCAGAGATGATGTGACGTTAAGATAATAAGTTCACTCAGATAATAAGAACTCTTGCCAAGTTCATGGTCGGACTACTTAACGTAGTACTGACAGTTAAAACCTTTACAGGAACCATTATAAATATTATGATAGTAACATAGTTCGTTCTCGTATAGGGCAGCAGGGCACCGAACCCTGAGGTTCAGGAGCATCAGCATGAGGATGTTTTATTACATGTTGGAGATCAAATTGTGAATCTGATAGAGTACCCTAACGAGGGACCGGATGCGATTCATATTGAGAATGTTGGGGTTGAGGATGTTATCCAAAAGCGATTGTTGCCGAGGAGGATCTCGTGGAGGATCCTGATGAGAATGAAGAGAGGACCACTGAGGAATTGATGACTGTAGTCAGGGCGACTACTAGAGCAAGAATGGCCGTGAGGGTGGCACTAGAGGATGAAGAGTTACCAAGGGCACAAAGGTTAATGAGGGCAGTAGGAGTGGGGCCTTCCACGACACCAATTATACCAGTAACAGACCCTCTTCCCGAGGTTCCTGAAGACATCCATGAGGTTCTACCAATTCCTGTTCCCTCCCCTGTACAGAGCCCAGCACCTACTGAGGAAATGCCACATTTATCTCCTGCACCATTGTCACCTGATACCGTGCTTGGTTATCCATTTGGATCCCCTGGGCCTGCACCACCTGCACCCCATGGACTGCTAGATGCAACCACTCAGGCTTCCCTTATCGCCGATTATTATATGACTTTGGGTGGCCTGTCTAAGGCCCGTAATATTAGGAGTGATCTGTTGGATCGACTTACTGCACCAAGGATTGAGGGCGGGGTACTTCCGGCAGGATTAGCTCATAGCATGGAAAGGATTGAGGCTACCACCCGTGTTACAGCTAGAGGCCATCTTGAGGGTCAGATTGATCCAGCTCTACTTGCAACTATCTTAGACCTCATCACCTCTGTGATGGAGCAGGTTAGGGATGTCATGCGTGCCCGCATTTCTTGATCCATAGTAGTGTGCAGAGCCAGAGCGATCAGACAAGGGTTTTATGTAGCACCTCTTTTGGAGGATTAGCCTAAGTTATGAATGATTAGTTTTAATGACTAGATGATTATCTATGGTAGTACTTTTGGGATAGAAGCGATCAGATCAAATGATGTAATTCTCTTTAATGTGTTCAATGGTTGTACCCTCGAACAAATGGTTATGTATATATTCGTTAATATCAGTTCAGATCAGTCTGTTTGTGATAAGTTCATATTGTTAATTGCACTATTAACACTTAAGAGAGTGTCATGAAGTTTATAGAACTTGAGAATTCATAATTTGCAATCATGCAAGGACGGAATGAAGGAAAGACTTAAGCAAAGTAAATAAGACAAATATCCAGAGATTCTCAAATTTTTTTTCCAAGCATTATGCCCCCATGAGGAATAAGATAAGGGGCAAACCTTGAATGTGATAATCAGGGAAGTCGTAATTAAGCTATAAGGAACCCAGAATATAATGAAGTGGAAAATGAGGATTTTAAATTAAAAGATGACCCCAATTATGGGGAGTAGGAAGAAATATTTAGACTGAGAAAACAGAAGTCGGGCAAGATAGGAAGAACCAGGATGGTACTCCTATTGGGCAATCCATGGACCTGCCTAAAACATAACTTATACTTTTACCCCTAACCACCACCTTGAGGAAACAATGTGGTGTGAAATTCTTTCAGGACCTTTAAGTCGCTAAGCCCTTAGAGTTCCAAGGAACAAGTTGACCCAGTCGAGGCAAGAGCCTGGCTAAAGGAAATATAGGAATCATTTGAGATTCTAAATGATGGACGAATCACAAAAGACTATTTTTGTCACTTACCCTCCTAAGAGAGAGGCCACCCGCTGGTGAAAGACCAAGGAAGGCACGGACCAAGAGATTATAATAAACTGATTAAAGTTCAGTGAAAATTTTTTCGAGAAAGTAAATCCCAAGGTTATGGAGATAGTGTAAAAGATTTAAGAGCCAGAACAAAGGTGGACGGATATGATGAGTTATGAGTCTAAGATTGTAAAAGTTGTCAAGATTCGTCTGGAGGACAAGAATCCCAGAACGACGTGATGTTTGAAGTCAATGATTAGTGGGTTCGTGAAATGGTTGTAATGGAAATGAAAATAAAAGACTGAAAAGGGCATGAGTATAAAGGGATATAAAGGAAATAGAGTTGAGAAGTGATAAGGGAGTTAGGTATGGGAAACCCTAAGAAACCCTTGCAATAAATATAGAGAAGTGTGTCATCATCAGCGTGATGGTGACTGATCATGAGATAAATTCAAGGTTTGAAGGGATAAGCGATACGTATAGTTAATTCCCTTGAAGTTGACAATATTCAATGAAAATTGAGATAGATCGATTGATTAATAAGGAAACACGGATGGACTGAGGAGACAAGAAAGTAAGAAATTAGAAAAATTGGATGAAGGAAGTGACCTTCAAGAAGGTGAAGTGTAAGTAACGCATATGAAATGATACCCAGAAAGGGAGACGCCAGGTATGAAAGATATCCCAACGTTGAGATGACTGTTGAGATAAATAAAAGAGGTAAATGAGTAGTTAGAACTAAAAGGTTCACGTTGAACATGACCAATATCTTCTAGAACATCCCTGTTATCATTACTGAATCAGGAAAGAAAAGTAGATAACCGTTGTTATCTTTTGGAGGCCATATTGATTAACCTCATTATGAATACAGATGTTATTGTGAAATTGGTATAGACTATCGAGGTGGGAATGATTGAATAAGATAATCTATCAAGGATATATGACTTGATTTATCCATGGAAGGATGCAAGTACCTTTTTAAAGGAGGAATTAAGGATATAACCTTGATAACTTGAGATGAACCATAGGGGAATGCATGAAGGTTGGCATTTCACCCTTAAAAGGGACAGTATGAGTTTTGATAGTATGGAACGAAGGATTAAGGTAACAACAACCTTTAAGAATCAGTGAAGAAATTTTTCAGAAGTATATAGACAATGATTCTGGTATTAATAAATGGTATCTTGATATGCCCTGTATCTAGGGAATACAGGAGGAACGATTCAAGGATAACCTTAGAGGTTTTACAAGGAAAAAGGTAATATTCAAAGTTCTCAAGAATAGAAATTTTGATAAAGGAAATGTGACGTAATTATAATAATGCCAAGTGGGGGATGTGTTAAACCACGAGAAAGTATGGATCGAACCAGTAAAGATCGAAATTGTTCAGGGCAATTAGGACCTAAGATAAAAGATGTTCTAAGTATGATTGAGAGTCAGTCGTGACAGTGATTAACCTCTAAAGACGGAGGCAATAACTTATGGAAAAATGGTGATATTTTTTTTTACTCATCAGATTTTAAGGAAAACATCTTCACATAAGCAGTGATTGAAATGAGGTAGAAAATTTATTTGGAGGTGGTTAAAATGACATTGACTGTAAGGAAATTTTACTATCAGGAAAGGCCAAAGAGGTGGCCGACACTTTAGAGGTAAGAGGATAATTATAGGCACTTGTGCCAAAGGAATACAGTGATGATGGTAAAAGCTGTGAAGGTTGTATTATGGTTTGGAAGATTGACATTCCTTCTGATGATTGTGCAATACCCAACCGTAATAGTAGTTTGGTAAAGGTTTAATTCGTAAAAATCGCAGGCTTTATCTTTTTGTAGAGATTATGAAGTATGTACTAGATTTAAAGTCTTTTCTGCCTCCTCATTGCCCTAAATAGCCAACAGTTGATAGGCTGACACAGGATGAGTAAAAGTGTCAGCATCCAAGGAAATGTTATCAATTACAGCTTTGTAATGTTGTTGAAATTGTCTTTCCTTTTCAGCATCATCCACAATCATTGACTCACTAGCAATGGCTGGATCCACCCATATACCTCCTGTACCTGCTTTTCTCTCAATTTCTCTCTTTTCTTGCATCAGGGGCTCCCTATAACGACTCGTGTATTTATTTTATTTTATTTGGAAATGTAATAGAGGTTTAAGCAAAAAAATAAAATGTGTCTATTGATTTTGGTAGCGGTTACTGATTGATATTTAATTATTTATGATTTGTTGATATGTGGGATTGGAATTGTGTGATTTATTGGTGAGTTATATGATTTTATTTCGCTTGCAAAAGTGATTTTATTGTAGTTTTAATTCCATAAATATTTGGGTTGTCTTTAAAATTGGATTTCTAATTTTATAATTTCAATAATTATTTTTAAGACTTTCTAAAATTTAGAAATCAATATTTCATCAATTATTTATTTTTAAATGATTTTCTTAGTGAGTTTAATGCTAAAATCCATATTTAATTATGGAAATCTTTAAAAATTACAAAAATTATATTTTATTAAGTTCGTATTATTCTGATAATTTGAAAATTATTTCGGGAATTTTTGAGATTTATTTTACCCGCGCGTTGATTCATTTATTTGTTAAAAGCGGGTATAAATTGTGTTTTAAAAATTGGTTTAATATTTCGAAAGTTACGTTTTTATTTACTTCGGGGTATTTATAATATTTTAAAGTTATTTTCATAATTTTCGGAGGTTGTTTTATTCGCACCTTATTCCGTTAATTTCGAAATTCGGGACAAAAACCGTGTCGCGGGGAGTTCGTGTCAATTCTTATTGCTACGTGTTATAATTCTATTAATATTGCAGACACGTGTCAGCTTCTTTTCAATTATCAGAAACGTGGCTGCACCTTAATTTCCTTAGAGAACATTTTATGTTCTTTAATTTTTTTTACCCCTTTGTCTATCTCTCGGCTGCCTTCTTTTTTTTCTCCTGCAAAATCTCTCACATCTCTCCCTAAATCTCTACCCCTTCCTCTTTCATTTCTCACCCTCGTCCTTCTCTTTCTTTTCCCGGTTGTCCTCGTATTTCGGTAAGTTGGGCTGCCGTTTTTTTTCCGTTTCCGTCCGCCTCTTGCCGCCGGTTCGCCGGTGAGGCTACGGTGGTGGGTGTGTATGCTCGATGGTGTGTATTGTGTGTGTACCATGTGTTTATGTGTGTGTAGTGTTTGTGCGTGTGTGTGAGTTGTATGTATATGCAGTGGGTGCGCGAGTGCTTCGCGTGTGTGCTGTTGGTGGTGATGTTTCAGTTGCGTGACTTGGGTTCTGTTGGTTTTGAAATTTGATTTAATTTAATTTTCTACAATTAAATTATATGACTAATATTCGTGAATAAAAATATATTGCGTGCGGGAAATTATTTGTATCGATGGAATTTACGTAGGATGCCCAGAATTTACGGGAACCCGTAAATTTTATCGTCGTCAACAATGAGTTTTAAAACGAGTCGACGGTGGACAGTGATGACGATGTTCTGAGTCCTAAATTTTAATAATAAATAAAATGATTATGTAAAATATTTTTTGGACTTAAATAATTAATTTTGATTGGTGTTGGGATGTACGTTGTATAAATGGTGGAGTAATATTGTGGATTGTTTTGATTATTGACGTCGATCGTAATCGACGGGTAGTTTTATAAACAAATAAGGTGCTGCCAAAATTTTTCTAAAAATATATTGTAAATGTACATAATTATATTCTACGTGTTATTCCTATTTATGTTCGGGATATATGATTAAGGGTTTATGTGTATAATAATGATACAAGTCGGTCTATCGGATTGAGTTGTTAGAATTTGAGGATATCAAGCATGTCGGTGTATCTAATTAGGATATTCAGTATTTGTAGATTCCGATCGAGTTCTCCCAGGATTAAAGTCAGCGTGAAAGCTACTTAGGATTTTAAAGCGTTGCAAGGCAAGTACCCTGACCATTCTTTTATGGTTCAGTATATGTGAATAACTAAATGTTTTAATTTCGTAATGGAACAGAATTGTTTTAAGTTACGTATCCCCCGTATTTGAAAATGTTGTTAAAATTATGTTTTGGGGAATAGTAACTTCTGAAAACACCTATCTCTAAATGTGATTTAAATGAAAAGAGGATTTGAATAGTGTGCTGTGACATAATTGATTTTTAAAAGAGATAGGTAAAAGTGATGATTTTGAAAACTGGATTAAAACGATCAGATATGGGATATGTTGGGGCCAGAGTAGGCCTATTGAAGTGGCGTAAGAGGCTAATTCGGTTGCGCGCACTGTATAACCTATTAGTCCAGCAGGTCAGAGACCTAGCTAGTCTCTGAGTTCCGGAACAGGTAAATGAGATGGCAGTTGGAGCCATAAATGAGATGGCAGTTGGAGCCGTCTGGTGTTGATAGCCTGATCAGTTGTCTTCACATATCCGTTACATATCTAATTTGGTTTTGTGATACCCGTAAGGGTACGAATAATTGATACAGTAATATTATAAGTATGACTAGCATGCTAAAATTTGGACTCTGGTGTTTTTACAGCACACTGCTATGTTGTTTTGATGAAGCATGCTAGTTAGTGATATCCAGTTTTCTCTAATTTTGTTGGATAATGTTGATATCATGATTACAGTTTTGTTCCTATTATTGTTACATTACTGTTTTATTCTGTTATTTATATTTTGGTACTACTGAGCGATTATGCTCACCCTTGCAAACTGTTATGTATATCTCGCAGATGCCTAGAAGATCAGTCAGACCGACCTATGTTCCCGCCCCTACTGGACCCGGCTCCTCTGAGGTAGTTTGTATCAGGCCATGATATCTGAGGAGTTGCTGAATAGAGTTAGAGTGTGTTAGATGTTGAATAAAGAGTTTGTAATATTGAGAACCTAAATTATACTTGAACCTGGATCGGATCTTGGCTCGGGATCAAGTTGGTATATTTTAATAATAATTCTATTATTTATATTTTGTTTTTGGTAATTGTGTTTAGTGACATCAACCCCTAACCCCGGGGTTGAGGCCGTCACAGTTGGTATCAGAGCTACAGGTTCAGGTCCCTGATTTAGATTAGAGATTGTGTCGAGTAGGTGATAACGTGAGTCTTTAAGTGTGAGTCAGCAACTCTTAAAGAGGAGCAAACCTTTAGAGTCAGTCGAGGGTTCCGACGGTATTACCCTGGCATCTATTAAATGTTTTGATAGAATTGCCTTGACCTAGTTGTGTCTTGCATGTATATTTATTGTGTTGGCAGTGGCCGATTGCGATTTCGAGTTCTCCATCTCGAGAGAATCCTTCTGATTTGGATAGCTCAGATTCTGAGAGACCCCCGGATGCTGTTACTGAGGAGTCCCCTATGCCTCCTCCCCCAGTCCCTTCCTTTGTGCCGAGAGACATCCCTGGATCTGGTCCTCCTCCCTGTTGGGTACGTAGGTCTGTGTCTGCTGTCAGGGATTTCCCTCCCGGCTGCGGTCCCAGTTCTTCCATGATGAGACCTCCGGTACCTCCTGTGGCCCCTAGTGGTACTTCTTCACCGATCCCTTACCATGTCCATAGGGCGGTGAATACTTCCTTTATCAGAGATCAGAGTCCGGAGTTTGCTGCTCAGTTGGACCAGGTACCTATTGCACCATTTCAGGGTATTTCTGCCCCTTCCCCTGAGGTGCGAGCCCGTGTGCGAGCATTGACTCAGATGGCTATAGAGAGGGTTAGATCTGTTGATCGTTTCATTAGTTCAGAGTTCAGAGCGGTGCAGTATCAGGACCTAGTGAACTGGCTAGTGTTTGAGCTAGGTTCCATTGGTGGCAGTGGTAGTGGCTAGACAGAGTTGCAACAGAGGGATGCAGAGCTCAGAGTTGACCTCTAGGAGTTCTGTAGATGTTTATCTTGTATATGTACATTATGTTGTGATAGTTTGTAGTAGGCGAGGCTGTTATGACAGCCAATTTTGGTGTGTACTCGGATAGTTTTTTTTTCCAGTTGGGTTTTCAGTTGTACTAGTTGGATTCTGTTGGTTATTGTATTTTAGCTGCTTTATCTTGTTGTTCAGTTTTTATATATTATGCGTTGCTATTATTGTTGTTATTATTATTTTTATTTCTGTTGCTGGCATTTTTAGATTATAATCATTCACTCAGGACGGATCCAATTATAATGAGGATGAGAATATTTTCTTAGTGGCAACGCTCTCCTGATGCATAAATATAAACTGCCGGAGCAATCCATTTTCTTATATATGACTGTTATGTTTCAGGAGATGCCATCAAAGAGAAACTCTCAGCCCAATAACAGATCTGCAGGGAATCCTTCCGTGAGTGACATGATGAACTTGTTGCGTCAGCAGTCTGTACAGCCGGCACAACAGCAACAACAATTCCAGCAACAATAATTCCAGCAGCAACAACAACAATTGCAACAACAACAACAACAACAACAACAGCTCATACAAAAACAACAGCAACAGCAGCTCATAGAACAACAACAGCAAATCCAACAGCAGCAATTACAAATCCAGCAGCAGCATGAGATAAGAGGGGCAAATCAGGGTGTTAGTTTTAAGTCTTTTCAAGCGGTGAAGCCCCCAGAGTTTAAAGGAGAGGTAGATCCTGTTTCTGCCAGGATATGGTTAAAGGAGATGGAAAAGGCGTTTGCGCTCACCAAGGTGAGCGAGAATTTAAAGACTGATTACGCTAGTTATTTTCTAAGGAATGATTCGAATTATTGGTGGGAGTCTAAGCGAGCCCTAGAAGGAGAAGGTCCAGTTCCATGGACCAGATTTACAGAATTGTTTTTGGAGAAATATTTTCCGGACTGTCTCCATAGTCAAATGGAAGTGGAATTTTTGGAACTAAAACAAGGAGATAAGAGTGTCACGGAATATGAAGCAAAGTTTACGGAGTTGGCCCGTATAGCACCAGAATATGTGAGTTCAGAAGCTCAACGAGCAAAGCGGTTTCAGCAAGGGTTGAATCCAGAAATAAGGAGTGGAGTTGTAGCCTTACAACTCAAGACATATACTTCGGTAGTTTAGGCTGCCCTAGTGATAGAAAGTGATCAGAAATTAGCTACAAAAGAGCAGGGTGAGAAGAAAAGGAAATTTGAAAGTGGACATGCTAGATCAGAAGCAGGAATAGGGAGTCGAAAGTTCCAGCATTAGTTTGGAAGGAATAAGAATAAGAGGTTCAAGAGGCAGGATTTTCCCCAGGCTAAATCTGGTACTACTTCAATTAACTCTGCCCCGACGAGAATTAGTAAGCCAGTGGCTGATTGTAGGATGTATGGGAAAAAGCACAGTGGACAGTGCCGAGAGAATGTTAATTGTTTTAAGTGTGGGTAGAAAGATCACTATTCCACGGAATGTAAGTCTGAGATTCAAGGAGTTACTTGTTTTAGTTGCGGCAAAGTGGGACACATAGCTAGAAATTGCAAGTCAGTGACCCAAGGTAATGCGGGAAGGAGTGTGTCTCATGGACCAGGAACCAGTACTGCGAGAGCTAGGACTTTTAAGATGACCCAGAAGTCTCCAGTTCATGACTCTGATGTGGTTGCAGGTATGCTTACTCTTAATTCCGTACCTGTTAACATTTTTTTGATTCCGGAGCATCCAAATCTTTTATATCTGTGAATTGTGTGAATAAAATGCAATTGATGTTAGAAGACTTAGACGAATCTCTAAATATAGAAGTGGCTAATAAAGATAAAGTACCTGTAAAACAATTTTGTCCTAGATGTTCCCTCGAGATTTCAGGGTACATATTCCCTGTTGACTTAATACCTTTCGAGTTGGGCGACTTTGATGTTATTTTAGGCATGGATTGGTTATCTTTACATAAGGTGAATATAGACTGTAAGAAAAAGAGAGTTGTTATGTACACCCCAGATAATAAAAGGATCAGTTACCAAGGGCAGAGGCAAGATAGGAAGTTCCTCTCAGTGATGCAAGCAAGAAGATTGCTGAGGCAAGGATGTGAAGCGTACTTGGCTCATGTAGTGGATACGAAGAAAGAGACCCCTATTTTAGATGAGATCCCTATAGTAAGATAATTCCCTGATGTTTTTCCAGAAGAGTTACCAGGATTGCCACCTGATCGAGAGATAGAGTTTTCCATTGATTTGATACCTGGAGCGGAACCAGTTTCTAAGGCTCCGTATAGGATGGCCCCGATGGAAAAGAATTGGCTAAGCAACTTCAGGAATTATTGGATAAGGGAGTTATTCGACCCAGTGTTTCCATGTGGGGTGCTCCAGTGCTATTTGTAAAGAAAAAGGATGGAAGTTGAGATTGTGTATTGATTACAGAGAGCTGAACAAGTTGACGGTAAAGAATAAGTATCCCTTGCCACGAATCGATGATTTATTTGATCAGCTTAAGGGAGCATGTTATTTCTCAAAGATAGACATAAGATCTGGCTACCACCAACTGAAGATAAAGCCTGAGGATATCCCCAAGACTGCATTTAGAACAAGGTATGGCCATTATGAGTTTCTAGTGATGTCGTTTGGATTGACGAATGCACCAGCGGCTTTCATGGATTTGATGAATAGGGTATACAAGGAGTATCTGGATAAGTTTGTTATTGTATTTATTGACGACATTCTTATATATTCGAAGAACCCAGAAGATCACGCAGTGCATCTACAGGTTGCCCTACAGAAGTTAAGAGAAAAGCAATTGTATGTGAAGTTTTCTAAGTGTGAGTTTTGGCTGACGGAAGTACAGTTTCTTGGTCACGTAATAAGTAAGGAAGGTAGACCCAGTAAAGATCGAAGCCGTATCAAAGTGGGAGCAACCGAAGACACCAACGGAAATAAGGAGTTTCCTTGGATTAGCAGGATATTAATGACGGTTCGTAAAAGACTTCTCGAAGATTGCATCCCCATTAACCAAGTTGACCAGGAAGAATGAGAAGTTCAATTGGACGGAAAAGTGTGAAGAAAGTTTTCAGGAATTAAAACGAAGATTAGTGACGGCTCCAGTATTAACATTACCAGATGAGACGGGAAACTTTGTAATTTACAGTGATGCTTCTTTCAAAGGATTGGGTTGTGTGTTAATGCAGCATGACAAAGTGATTGCTTATGCCTCCAGACAGCTAAAGCCTCACGAGCAAAAATATTCAGTTCATGACCTTGAATTGGAGGCTATAGTATTTGCTTTAAAATTATGGCGTCACTACTTGTATGGAGAGAAATGTAATATTTACACCGATCATAAGAGCCTGAAGTACATATTCACGCAAAAAGATCTGAACATGAGACAGAGAAGGTGGTTGGAGTTGATTAAGGATTATGATTGTTCGATTAATTATTACCCAGGTAAAGCCAATGTAGTGGCTGATGCCTTGAGTAGGAAAGAAAGGTTGAATCTGGTTAAGGTTGCATAAGAATTAGCACAAGACTTGGAAAGAATGGAAATTGAAGTTCGAGTTCTTAATGAAATTCAGGAACAACTATATGAAGTTACTTTCCAGCCGACATTAATGGAAAAGATCAAAAGGTGTCAAGAAGGAGTTATGGAACAGGAATCGGATATGTTGACGAGAGAAGAGTTGTGTACTCAAAAAGATAGTCAAGGTTTGTATAGATTTTCGTCCAGAGTTTGGATTCCTAATGTAACGGAATTGAAGAACGAAGTATTGCAGCAAGCGCATAACTCTAGGTTTTCTATCCACCCTGGTAGTACCAAGATGTACCAGGATTTGAAGAGAAATTTTTGGTGGCCAGGAATGAAGAAGGATATTGCCAATTGGGTAAGTAAGTGTCACGTGTGTCAAACGGTGAAAGCAGAGCATCAACGACCGAGTGGATTGTTACAACCTTTGGAGATTCCCCAGTGGAAATGGGAAGAGATTGCTATGGATTTTGTGGTGGGATTGCCAAAGACGAGAGCGAATCATGATGCTATTTGGGTAATCATTGATAGGTTGACTAAGTCGGCGCATTTCCTTCCGATTAATGAAAGGTACTCATTGGAAAGGCTAGTTAGGTTATACTTAGATGAGATAGTTACCAAACATGGAGTGCCTGTTTCTATAGTGTCGGATCGAGACCCGAGATTTAATTCCAGGTTCTGGACTAAATTCCAAGTGTGCCTATGAACGAAATTGAATATGAGCACCGCTTATCATCCTCAGACGGATGGCCAAAGTGAGAGGACGATTTAGACCATCGAGGATATGTTAAGAGTCTGTGTTCTAGATTTTAAAGGTAATTGGGATGAGCACCTACCTTTGATTGAGTTCTCGTATAATAACAGCTGCCATGCCAGTATTGGGATGCCACCTTACGAAGCTTTGTATGGACGAAAGTGTAGGTAACCGTTGTATTGGGATGAGGTAGGAGAAAAGAAAGTGTTAGGTCCTGAGTTGGTTCAGCAGACCAAAGATGCCATAGTGTTGATTCGGAAAAGGTTGGAAGCAGCTCAAGATAGACAAAGAAAATAAGCAGATTTGCATAGGAAAGATATGGACTTTGAGATAGGAGCTCTGGTGTTACTAAAAGTATCACCTTGGAAAGGGTTAGTACGATTTGGTCAGAAGGGTAAACTTAGCCCAAGATTCATAGGACCCTTTGAGGTTTTGAAGAAAATGGGAAAGGTCGCTTATGAGATAGCGTTACCACCGCAGTGGCAGCACATTCATAATGTGTTCAACGTGTCTATTTTGAAGCCCTATGTCCCTAATTCGAATCAAGTCATAGAATACGAACTGATTGAGCTTCAACCAGATTTGTCCTATGTGGAACAACCGATCCAAATCCTAGATCGTAAGGAACGAGTCCTTAGGAATAAATCGATTCCTATAGTAAAAGTTTTGTGGAGAAATCCTCGAGTAGAAGAGTCTACTTGGGAATTAGAGTCAGACATGCTTGATAAATATCCTCATCTGTTTAATTAAGTCATATTCTGGGGACAGAATCTTTTTAAGGGGGAAAGGATATAACGACTCGTTATTTATTTTATTTTATTTGGAAATGTAATAGAGGTTTAAGCAAATAAATAAAATGTGTCTATTAATTTTGGCAGCGGTTACTGATTGATATTTAATTATTTATGATTTGTTGATATGTGGGATTGGAATTGTGTGATTTATTGGTGAGTTATATAATTTTATTTCGCTTGCAAAAGTGATTTTATTGTAGTTTTAATTCCATAAATATTTGGGTTGTCTTTAAAATTGGATTTCTAATTTTATAATTTCAATAATTATTTTTAGGATTTTCTAAAATTGAGAAATCAACATTTCATCAATTATTTATTTTTAAATGATTTTCCGAGTGAGTTTAATGCTAAAATCCATATTTAATTATGGAAATCTTTAAAAATTATGAAAATTATATTTTATTAAGTTCGTATTATTCTGAGAATTTTAAAATTATTTCGGGAATTTTTGAGATTTATTTTACCCGTGCGTTGATTTGTTTATTTGTTAAAAGCGGGTATAAATAGTGTTTTAAAAATTGGTTTAATATTTCGAAAGTTACGTTTTTATTTACTTCGGGGTATTTATAATATTTTAAAGCTATTTTCGTAATTTTCGGAGGTTGTTTTATTCGCACCTTATTCCGTTAATTTCGAAATTCGGGACAGAAACCGGGTCGCAGGGAGTTTGTGTCAATTCTTATTGCTACGTGTTATAATTCTGTTAATATTGCAGACACGTGTCATCTTCTTTTCAATTATCAGAAACGTGGCTGCACCTTAATTTCCTTAGAGAACATTTTATGTTCTTTAATTTTTTTACCCCTTTGTCTATCTCTCGGTTGCCTTCTTTTTTTTCTTCTGCAAACTCTCTCACATCTCTCCCTAAATCTCTACCCCTCCCTCTTTTGTTTCTCACCCTCGTCCTTCTATTTATTTTCCCAGTTGTCCTCGTATTTCGGTAAGTTGGGCTGCCGTTTTTTTTCCGTTTCCGGCCGCCTCTTGCCGCCGGTTCGCCGGTGAGGGTACGGTGGTGGGTGTGTATGCTCGATGGTGTGTATTGTGTGTGTACCGTGTGTTTATGTGTGTGTAGTGTTTGTGCGTGTGTGTGAGTTGTGTGTGTATGCAGTGGGTGCGCGAGTGCTTCGCGTGTGTGCTGTTGGTGGTGATGTTTCAGTTGCGTGACTTGGGTTCTGTTGGTCTTGAAATTTGATTTAATTTAATTTTCTGTAATTAAATTATATGACTAATATCCGTGAATAAAAATATATTGTGTGCGGGAAATTATTTGTATCGATGGAATTTACGTAGGATGCCCGGAATTTACGGGAACCCGTAAATTTTATCGCCGTCGATAATGAGTTTTAAAATGAGTCGATGGTGGACGGTGATGACGATGTTCTGAGTCCTAAATTTTAATAATAAATAAAATGATTATGTAAAATATTTTTCGGACTTAAATAACTAATTTTGATTGGTGTTGGGATGTACGTTGTATAAATGGTGGAGTAATATTGTGGATTGTTTTGATTATTGACGTCGATCGTAATCGACGGGTAGTTTTATAAACAAATAAGGTGCTGCCAAAATTTTTCTAAAAATATATTGTAAATGTGCATAATTATATTCTACGTGTTATTCCTATTTATGTTCGGGATATGTGATTATGGGTTTATGTGTATAATAATGATACGAGTCGGTCTATCGGATTGAGTTGTTAGAATTTGAGGATATCAAGCATATCGGTGTATCTGATTAGGGTATTCTGTATTTGTAGATTCCGATCGAGTTCTCCCAGGATTAAAGTCAGCGTGAAAGCTACTTAGGGTTTTGTAAAGCGGTTCAAGGCAAGTACCCTGACCATTATTTTATGGTTCAGTATATGTGAATAACTAAATGTTTTACTTTCTTAATGGAACAAAAATGTTTTAAGTTACGTATCCCCCGTATTTGAAAATGTTGTTAAAATTATGTTTTGGGGAAAAGTAACTTCTGAAAACACCTATCTCTAAATATGATTTAAATGAAAAGAGGATTTGAATAGTGTGTTGTGACAGAATTGATTTTTAAAAGAGATAGGTAAAAGTGATGATTTTGAAAACTGGATTAAAACGATCAGATATGGGATACGTTGGAGCCAGAGTAGGCCTATTGAAGTGGCGTAAGAGGCTAATTCGGTTGTGCGCACTGTATAACCGATTAGTCCAGTAGGTCAGAGACCTAGCTAGTCTCTGAGTTCCGGAACAGGTACATTAGATGGCAGTTGGAGCCATAAATGAGATGGCAGTTGGAGCCGTCTGGTGTTGATAGCCTGATCAGCTGTCTTCACATATCCGTTACGTATCTGATTTGGTTTTGTGATACCCGTAAGGGTACGAATAATTGATACAGTAATATTATAAGTATGACTAGCATGCTAAAATTTGGACTCTGGTGTTTTTACAGCACACTGCTATGTTGCTTTGATGAAGCATGCTAGTTAGTGATATCCAGTTTTCTCTGATTTTGTTGCATAATGTTGATATCATGATTACAGTTCTGTTCCTATTATTGTTACATTACTGCTTTATTCTGTTAGTTATATTTTGGTACTGCTGAGCGATTATGCTCACCCTTGCAAACTGTTATGTATATCTCGCAGATGCCTAGAAAATCAGTCAGACCGACCTATGTTCCCGCCCCTACTGGACCCGGCTCCTCTGAGGTAGTTTGTATCAGGCCACGAGGTCTGAGGAGTTGTTGAATAATGTTAGGGTGTGTTAGATGTTGAATAAAGAGTTTATAATATTGAGAACCTAAATTATACTTGAACCTGGATCGGATCTTGGCTCGGGGTCAAGTTAGTATATTTTAATAATAATTCTATTGTTTATATTTTGTTTTTGGTAATTGTGTTTAGTGACGTCAACCCCTGACCCCGGGGTTGAGGCCGTCACACTCCCCCTGGCTCACACTCCTCACACAATCACCTTCACCTACTAAGGTGGTACTCCTCTCACTTTCTTTTGCCATGCTGGAAGAAATAGCATGCATATTTAGACTCTTAAGCTCTCCTTTTGCCTGGGAGCAACCCAGCCTCTCACTCAAGTTTTCACTCCCTTCCCGCAATCCTAGAAGTGATTGTACAGTAACCATGTCTTCTATACTTGGAGTTAATTCAGTTGTTTGTGTAGAGACCATTAACGGATAAGGAATATCCGTTGAAGTTGAAACTGATGGTATCAACGGATAATTGATGTTAAGCTTATCCGTTGAAGAACAACCACTTGTCAACGGATGAGGAATATCCGTTGAAGAAGGAAAATAAGTAGAAATTGAAAGTGATATAATTGTTGAATCTGTGTGGATTGATTTTAATTTAGGTGACACAGATTCTTCAACAAAGTTTGAAAGAATTTGTTGATGATCCAACAAATCATCTAAAAGATGATGATCACCAGTATTTGAGTGGGGCTCCTCCCTGAGTTGTAAAGAAGGAGAATCAGGAATTGATGTGAATATCATGTCCACATCCAGAGATGGTGATGGAGAATTTGGTGATTGATGTGTGTCAATTTTGAGAGAATGGGGTTGTGACTCCACATTTGTTGGAGTCACATCAAGCTGAATTTGAGAAGGCATAGATACAGGTGGTTGTATCTGTGCAGTGTGCGCACCCTGTGTGGAAACTAGGGTTTTGACCCTCTTTCTTCTTGTGAAGGCTTTTACAGGTGAGTGTATGGCTTCAGTGTCCCTCCCTCTTTTGTTCTGTGTCCCTGGTTGGGGACTATTTTCAATAGCTGCACCCTTTTGGGAGGATGCAACTAGGGATGAGTTTGAATCCTTTTAAACCACCATAGTCTTTTGAGAAACTGTGGCTTGGCTAGCTTGGGTACCACTCACCTCTCCTACCTTATTCTGGGGGTTTTCTTGATGTTCACCCCTCCCCTCACCACTAAAACCCTGTACACTCCCCTCAAAGTTTATGGTAGGTGTTATAACTGTTGTCTTTTGAGAGACAACAGAGGTGGCTTTCTTTGACTTGGATTTTGAAACTTTAGGTTTGGTGGCCTTGGTAGGTACCTGTTGGGGCATTAACACGGATTCCATGTCCACACTTGAAGGCAAAGAAATGATGGGGTTGGAAGTAGTAGGAGTTGAAGAAGTATTTACCTCACTTACCTGAGGTGAATCCATAATTGGTAAGTATACCAATAGCACCTTACTGTTGAGGTTAATCCTTAAAAGGTCTGCAAGGACCCTCTTCTCTTGTACCTAGCATTTGAGTTTATTACTCTCATTATTTATGACCAAACCTTCAGCAACATGGTTAGCAAATAACATAAAGAATCTAGTATAGTAGATGTTATGAGGTCTATTAGCCTTGTTACCAAACCTAGTACCCAATTCTAGCATAACATAATTGCTAAAATTAAAGTACCTATCAGAAACCAACATATAGAGCATATTAACAAGAGATGAAGTTATTGCATCAAAATTACTAATTTTCCCAGAGAAAACCTTCATAAAGGCATCACTAAAAAAACTCCATTCTTTTCTAAGGCCTTTTCTCTTAATATTGCCTAAACTAGTGGAATCAAGGGAATAGTCTATGGAATCTAACATGCTAGATACATCATTATCAGTGTGTGGTATCATGGCATTGTTTTCAGGTAATTTAAAACAGGACTGTATATCATCACAGTTAATACAGTAATCCTTACCTTTGAGAGAGAAAGATATGGTCATATCAATGTGGTTGAACTCAGCAGTTGTCCACATTTCCTCAACTACCTCACAATAAATCATTGGGACTTCCAGCATTGCATAGCTCAGTTTGCAGTTTTTGATGAAGTCCATCATCTTGTGATAATCTGAGTGGGCTTCATTCTTTTCCACCAAAGCTACGAAATTGTTTTTCTCATAGACAAACCCGGATTTGGACATAATCTTTACTACTGGTGCCATTGTTGTGGGTAAAAGTTGCAGAGAAAAGTTGAGAGTTTTTGGGAGAGAAAGAGAGTAAAAGCTTTTGAAAATTGCAAGAAAGTGTAAAGTGAAAATAAGAATTCAAAGGGGCTTTTATACTTTCTCAAATTAAAACATAAAGAGAATTAAATAATATTTTTAAGTGAATTACAGCCATTTGAGAATAAAAGAAAAACTGTATGTATTCTAAAAACTACCTTTAATACAAATACATACAACTGTGTATATCTATGTATCAACGGTTAAGTAAATAGAATCAACGGCTGTGACTCACTCAAAACGACTGATGTGACACTTCAACGGATGAGGTAAACAGTTATTCGTTGATGAAGATTAACACAGTTTTATCCGTTGAAGGATAAAATTACCGGAAATATATTTGTCTTTCAACGGATAATGACATCCGTTGATAGACCAATTTTGGCTTTCAACGGATAGGGAATATCCATTGATAGAATAAACTTTACTTAAAGCCAACTTTGTTCTTGCAACAAATTCATTTCAGGCTACAAAACAAATTACAATTAGGATATGAATTTAGGAATAATTAAGCATACCTAGCTCACTTACCAATCTTTTGAATGTTGATTCATCAAGTGGCTTGGTAAATATGTCTACAATATGTCTTTCACTTGGAACAAAATGAAATTCCACTATACCATTCATCACATGTTCCCTTATAAAGTGGTACTTGATGTCAATGTGCTTGGTTCTTGAATGCTGCACTGGATTTTCAGTAATGGCAATGGCACTTGTGTTGTCACAGAATATTGGAATCTTGTCAACATTTAGCCCATAGTCAAATAGTTGATTCCTCATCCATATTATCTATGCACAGCAACTACCGGCAGTAATGTACTCAGCCTCAGCTGTTGATGTAGAAACAGAATTTTGCTTCTTACTGAACCATGACACAAGCTTATTCCCTATAAATTGACAGGTGCTAGTTGTACTTTTCCTGTCTATTTTGCAACCTACATAATCTGCATCTGAGTAGCCAATTAGATCAAAACCAGACTCTCTAGGGTACCAAATTCCTAGATTTGGAGTCCCTTTAAGATATCTGAAAATTCTTTTAATAACAACTAAGTGAGATTCTCTAGGATCAGCTTGAAATCTAGCACAAAGACATGTAGAAAACATTATATAAGGTCTACTGGAAGTTAAATATAGAAGTGAACCAACCATGCCTCTATAGCTTGTAATGTCCACAGACTTTTCAGCCTTGTTTAATTCAAGCTTAGTGGCAGTGGCCATGGGAGTTTTTGCAGATGAACATTCCATTAAGTCAAACTTCTTTAAAAGATCATAAATATATTTAGTTTGACTAATGAAAATTCCACTACTAACTTGTTTAACTTGTAAATCAAGAAAATAAGTTAGCTCTCCCATCATGCTCATTTCATATTTACTTTGCATTAACTTAGCAAACGTTTTACAAAGTTTATCATATGTAGAGCCAAATATAATATCATCTACATAAATTTTAACAAGTATTGTAGAGCCATTAACATTTCCAAAGAAAAGAGTTTTGTCAACAGTACCTCTTGTGAAGTAATTATCTAGGAGAAATTTTGACAAAGTCGCATACCAGGCTCTAGGTGTTTGCTTTAGTCCATAGAGTGCTTTCAACAGATAATACACATGGTCTGGAAAATTTGGATCTTTAAACCCTAGAGGTTGGCTCACATAAACTTCTTCCTCCAATTCTCCATTCAGAAATGCACTCTTGACATCCATTTGATAGACTTTGAAATTGGCATGGGCTGCATAGGCTAGAAAAATTCTGATGGCTTCAAGTCTTGCAACAGGAGCAAATGTCTCATCAAAGTCTATTCCCTCTTGTTGAGAGTAGCCCTTGGCAATCAATCTAGCTTTATTCCTTATGACAATGTCATTTTCATCCATCTTATTTCTGAATATCCATTTTATGTCAATAGAACTCTTGTTCTTTGGCTTGGGTACCAGCTTACATACTTTGTTCCTCTCAAATTGGTTTAGCTCCTCTTGCATTGCTAAAATCCAATTTGGATCCAATAGAGCTTCTTCCACTCTCTTAGGTTCCTCCTGTGATAAAAAACTACTGTATAGACATTCATCTTGAGTAGCCCTTCTAGTTTGCACCTTAGATGTTGCATCACCAATGATTAGTTCAAAAGGATGATTCTTGGTCCATTTCCTTTGAGGTGGTAGATTAGCTCTAGATGAGGTTGCCTCAGTATTGTAATGATGTGAGATAGAGTGTTGATCGGTTGAAACTCCCCCTGAGTTATTGGTCCTTTGCAAGGAACTGGGAGTTCTATCAACTGATGATGTAAATTGATTATCCGTTGATGAACTATGATCAACGGATGCTCCATTATGTACTTCAACGGATGATGCACTTTGTCTTTCAATGGATGCTGCATTTCTTCTGTCAACGGATGCTGAATTATGACTTTCAACTGATGCAGCATTTTGTGCATTATCCAAACACAGATTTTGAATCCTTTTTGAAGTGTCTTCTCCATTATTCTCTTCTTCACTATCATCATAATATATCTCAATGTTGTCAAATTTGAGTCCTTCATGATGTCCCTCATCTGTTAGTCCATCAATCTTTTTATCATCAAACACAACATGCACAGATTCCATAACAATGTTGGTTCTTAGATTGTAGACCCTATATGATTTTCCAGCAGAGTAACCAACAAATATTCCTTCATCAACCTTTGCATCAAACTTGCCTTTGTGATCAGGTTGGTTCCTTAGAATGTAGCATTTGCAACCAAAGACATGAAGGAAGTTTAAGGTTGGTTTTCTTCTCTTGAACAATTGATAGGGAGTCATGCCTTTTGCCTGATTGATTATAGAAATATTCTGAGTGTAACATGCACAGTTAACAGCCTCAGCCCAAAAATATGTTGGGAGTTTTGACTCTTCAATCATTGTTCTTACAGCTTCAATTAGTGATCTGTTCTTCCTTTCCACCACACCATTCTGTTGTGGAGTCCTTGGGGCTGAGAACTCATGCATGATCCCATTTTCTTCACAGAACAACCTCATGGTAGAATTCCGGAACTCAGTTCCATTGTCACTCCTAATATTCTTTACTTTGAAATCTGGATGGTTGTTGACTTCCTTGATATGATTGATAATGATTTCACTAGCTTCATCCTTTGATCCAAGAAAATAGGTCCATGAAAACTTTGAGAAATCATCTACAATCACAAGGCAATATCTTTTCCGTAAAATTGACAATACATTGACTGGTCCAAAAAGATCCATATGTAGCAGTTGTAATGGTTCATCAATTGCAGATTCAAGCTTCTTAATGAATGATGCTCTCTTTTGTTTTCCTTTCTGACAAGCATCACACAATCCATCCCTTGAGAATTCCACTAGAGGCATTCCTCTAACTAAGTCATTTTTGACTAGATCATTCATTGTCTTGAAATTCAAATGGGACAGCTTCTTGTGCCATAGACAACTTTCATCTTGACTTGCTTTGCTGAAAAGACAAGTGATTGATTCTGCATCTGTTGAGTTGAAATCAGCCAAGTACGCATTCCCTTTTCTAACTCCAGTTAGAACCACTTTGTTGTCATTTTTACTGGTGACAACACAGGCTTCAGAATTGAAGGAAACAGTATTCCCTCTGTCACATAGTTGACTGATGCTCAATAGATTGTGTTTGAGACCATCAACTAATGCAACTTCATCAATGATGACATTTTCCTTTGAAATCAAGCCATATCCCATAGTGAACCCTTTGCTGTCATCTCCAAAGGTTATGCTAGGGCCAGCTCTCTCCTTGAACTCTGTGAGCAGGGTGAAATCTCCTGTCATGTGCCTTGAACAACCACTGTCCAAGTACCATAGATTCTTTCTTTTTTCCCTGGACACAACAAAATCAAATCAAGTTGATTTTGGTACCCAAGTTTCCTTGGGTCCATCCTTGATAGTCTTTTTCATAGACTTCACACTTCCTGCACCTTTTGACTTAGGTAACTTTGAGTCAACCTTGATCTCAGATGTAGTTGGTTGAAGTGTAGGGTTAGTCACAGAATCATTTAGCACATTTGATTGAATTTGATAAGGCATAGATTGTGCAAACATATTATTCCACATAGGCATGTTGTATGGCATTTGAGGCATACTAAATGCAGCAAAATAAGGATTATTAACATATGGCATGTTTGCAAAATATGCATGTGGATTCTGTTGAGATATAACAGGCATAGCATGCAGTGGTGATATAGACATGTTAGGCATGGAAGAAGTTAAAGGCATGGGAGCATTCTTAACAGATTTGCAGTTAGAAGATAGATGATTAACACTACTACAATGCACATAACTTTTTCTAGGAGCATACTTATCAGGTGTGTAGTTGTTGTGTTAATTCCTACCTTCCCATTTTTATTGGATTTTCTTTTAGTTTCCTTTTTATCCTCAACCAACTTAAGCCTATTTTTCAACTGATCTAAAGTCATGTGTCCTATATTCACCTTACTGGCATCTTTGGATGTGCTGGCTTTTTCTTTGACAAAGTTCTTGGAAGTTGAACCAAACTTCTTACTGAGATTTTTCAAATTATCCCTTTTAGAATCATTTGCCTGTTTCAATTGATAAGCCTTCAACGGATGCTCCTTTTCTTCCTTCAACGGATGAATTTCATCATCCGTTGATTCCACATCCATTGACAGTCCATCAATTAATTCCATTTCCTTTTTGTTTTTCTTCCAGGCATTCTCACAGAGTGATTCAATTCCTTAAACCTTGACAATTTGAGCACTAACATCCCTAGATATTTTCCAGGCCTTGATTACCTCTTGCTCACGTTCTATTTGTTTAGAAAGAACTTCTACTTTCTTAACAGACTCTTCTAGTTCACTCTCAACAGATAAGCATTTGATTTTAATCTTTTCAAGCTCAATTACCTTACCCTCTAACACAGCATTCCTATCACTTAAAAACAAATTATTCTCTTTAATTCTCGTGTTCTCTTTAGCCAGTGATTTAAGGGAAACACGTAAATGATATAATTCTTTGGACATATCATTTATAGCTTCATTGCATTCATTTTTAGAAAGCTGAGAGAGGTCAGTAGTGATTACCTGGTTGCTTGATGAACTAGTTTCATTTTCATCAGAATTAGCCATCAGGGCTAAGTTGACATACTCCATATCATCATCTTCATTGGCTCCATCAGCTACCCAGTCATTTTCCTGAGTCGGAAAAGCCCTTTCATTTTGTTTGAGCAATTCAAAATATTTCTTTTTGTAATCCACTTGCTCAAATTTCTTCTTTTCAGAAGTTGGCTTTCTGCACTCACTTGCAAAGTGTCCACTTGTGCCACAGTTATAACACTTGAACTTAGATTTGTCCACCATGTTCTTGTTTGGCTTAGTGGCTCTAGTGTTTTTCTTGAATTTCATCTTTGCAAACCTTCTGGACAGAAAAGCCAGATGTTCATCAACATCATCGGAGTCATCTTGACTGGAATTGTCTTCAACCTCAGCTGCTTGCTCCTTTCCCTTACTTGATTCTGATTTGCTTGTGCCAATTTTGAGACTTGGCATTGTCTTTTCTTCATTCCTGGCTTCAGTTCTCTCATTTTTAGCTACAAGTGCAACTGATCCACCTTTTCTCTTTCCCTTCTCCAACAGCCCATCTTGCTCCATCTCAAGTTTATAGGTCTTCAAAATTCCATATAATCTTTCAAGTGTGAAGTCCTTATAATCTTGAGAATTTCTTAGTGAAACAGTCATAGGCTTCCATTCCTTTGGTAGAGACCTCAGAAATTTTAAGTTGGAATCCTTGACTTGGTACACTCTGCCATACAGCTTCAATCCATTCAACAGTTTCTGAAATCTATTGAAGGTATCATTCAATGATTCTCCTTCTTCAGAATGAAAATATTCATATTGTTGAATGAGAAGCTGCATTTTATTTTTTCTAACTTGTTCAGTACCTTCACAGATAAGTTGTACAGTATCCCAAATTTCCTTAGCAGTTTGGCTGTTAATGACATTATCAAACATATCTTTGTCTAGGCCATTAAACAGAATGTTCATGGCCTTCTTGTCCTTGTGAACCTCTTCAATATCTTCATCAGTCCATTCTGCTTTTGGCTTGAGAATAGACTGTCCAACAGCAACAGTGGCAGTGGCAGTTGTGGCCACTTTGTGAGGGATGTGAGGACCATTCTCAATGCAGTTGATGTAGCTTTCATCTTGAGAGAGAAGATGTAGATGCATCTTCACTTTCCAGTGATGATAATTATCTCTTTCCATGATTGGAATCTTCACTCCAATATCCTTCTTACTCATGATGTTAGTAGAATAGATCTTTAAACTCTTTGTATGTCAAGAGCTTGCTCTGATACCAATTATTATTCCCAAGGAACTAACATTGAGATTTACAGAAGGGGGGTTGAATGTAAATCTCAAAACTTTTTCAAGTTTTGAGCAGTTTCAAAAGCTAAGTGTATGATGAACAGATGTGTATGAATTGCTTTGAGCAGGTGCAGACAGATGTATATTCAAGACACAAATGTAAAGAATATAAAGGCTTTTAAAAACTTTTCTGGTGGATTTGTTGTTCCACCAGAGATGTGTATTTCAGAAAATCTGTGATACAAAGAATTGATCACAGCTGCTTCCTAGTACAAACTAGATGATTTTCTCTCTATGTTTTTCTAAACAGCTCTGGAAAATTCACATCTAATTACTAGCTGCAACTTGGTTTATATATCACCAAGTTTACAAGTGAAGACAAAGATAAAATACAATTATAAAATAGTTCTTCACATGTTTCTTCTTCATTTCTCTATCCAATGCAATCTAAGATATGTTTGCCTATTGTGTTAACTTTAATCTTCATTTGTCAGTTAATCTTCATCCTTGATCTTGCACACTCTTCAAGCTGCTTTTTGTAGACTAGTCAATCCAGCTGGTTGGATTGTTTGTTGATTATAAATCTTGGATATTGAACTGGTTTGCAAATTGTACTTTGAGATTTTACCTCGAGATGTCCATTTTTGGTCTATAGAGAACTTGACATCTCGATAAGTATATTGGCTTATCGAGGTCTCTACTACTCCATTGTAAATTTGAGTTGTAGAAATCTCTGAGTTCTCTATAAGAGAATTTGGCTTGTCGAGATCTCTAGTCTTCATATCTTCACTTTGACTTATCGATATCTCTGAGTTCTCTAGTGGCTTATTGACTTATCGATAACTCAGAGTTCTCTAGTCAAATTTGACTTGTCGATAACTCAGAGCTCTCTAGTGAATTTTGGCTTATCGATGACTTTAAGTTCTCTAGTGGAATTTGGCTTATCGATAACTCAGATTTCTCTGATGAATGTTAACTTGTCGATAACTCTGAGTTCCCTAGTGAAGAAATGACTTTTCGATATCTCCAATCTCCATGTCTTCAATTTGGCCTGTCGATATCTCTGAGTTCTTTAATAGCTTTCCTGACTTCTCGATAAGTAATTTGGAGTTCTCGAATGACTTCTATATAACATTAAATATGTGACTTGTAGAGTGATAATTGGATTTTATATCTACTTGGAACGCTTCATTACAAGCTTAAATTGGTATTTTGGACTCAAGTTGTTATTATTTTTTATGTGTTTTTGCATTATTGCATTACAGGCATCAGTTAAATGAAGAAAGGATCTTTTGAAGGAAATTGTAAATACCCCAAAATTCTGAACTCTTTGTAACCCTTATGAATAGTGTTTTTGCTGATATTGCTGAATAAGAAAACTGTTCATGTCACACTATGTAGGGGTTCTGTTATGGATATTCTGAGATTTTATTGATACTCTATAGGGTATATAAGTGTATGTAAAGATCGTCAGAATCCAATTCCGAACACTTTGATTTTTCCCGGAAATCTACTAGATACGGAAAGAATTAAGTATAAGGTAACAGGATAAAAAGGATTTAAATTAAAGGATTATAAGAGAGGATCATAAAAGGAATATAATATATTGAGAAAGGTTAAGGGAACCTAAGTAATAAGATCCCGGGTATGATCCCTCAAACGATAAACGAAAACGAAAGTTAAGCGAACCGTATAACAGATCAACGGTCATTAGGCAAACAATTAGGAAGTTAATCAAGGAGGTTAGGGATGATGAGGTCATCCAACCAATAAGGAGAGGACAAGTAAGAGATGATGACACAATAAGGTGATGTAAGCATGACATAGGGAGGGAGGAGATGTGGTTGGTTTATAACCACACAAAGACAAGGTTAATAAGGTAATTAACCAAAACAAAAACAAAACTACATCCACCAAGCCAAAACAAATCATTTCATCAAAACAAAAATTGTATTTCTCTTCACCAAGAACATTTGCTTTCGGCTTTTTCCATTTTCAAAGAGAAGATTTTTCAAACTCTAAGTTCCAAGCTGCCTAAATTGGTAAGATAATTCTCTAGTACTCTTTATGCATAGTTATGGCTATCTTATGAGTTTAAGCCTCCAATTCATTCTTAATCTTCTCCAAGAAATCAATGAAGAAGACAATGAATAGTGATTTCAAGGTTTTTAACTTGATTTTTCTTGTTTTTCCTTTAAGATCCAAGCATCCCTAAGACATCTCAAGGCTTCTTAAGACTTCCTAGCTACTCACATCACTTCAAGGAAGGTATATCATCTCCAAACCTTAGCTTTACTTTGTATATTAGGATGATTTTGGTTGTTATGGTAATAGAGTAGCTTAATGCTTGTTGGTTTAGAGTTTGGGTTGGAATGGTGGTGAATTGAATGTTGAAATCTTATGGTTTGGTTAAAGGACTTAAGTATAGTTTAAATTCAAGTTTAAGAATAAGTATAATTGTTAATATTGAGTTGATTGGGGCTGTTATGATGTATTGTGGATGGATGTTGGTTGTATGGATGGATTGGGATTGATTGGTGGTTGTATTGGAATGGTATAAAATTGGGAAATCGCGTAAACATAGCCGTCGTAATGTCCGATTTACTTTAGACTGCTTTTGTTCATAACATTAGGACCCGAGAACTCTCTGCTAGGTTTTTACCATTGCCATGTTTAGATAGTTCATGTTACGAGCTTCGTTTTGATATGTGGTTCGTTTGATTCCGATGTACAGTTTAGGAGAAACGGCCGACGTTTCGCGAATGAAACATTACCCCTCGCCTTACTTTGAAACATAGGTTAAAGACCTAAAAATGGTTAATTAGTGTATGAAACAATTATGTTAAGTGTGTTAGGCAGTTAGTAAGACACTCGCGAAAGAATCACCTTAAAACTCGTAATGGTTAAATTATTAAACATGGTGGAGCCGAGGGTACTCGAGTGACTTAAGAGAATCAGTAAGTGCAAAGCGAGCGTTAGAGTCTAATTTGGTTAAAGTATAGATTTACAAGTGACTTTGGTTTAATTTCAACTCACATGTTGTTTATAGGTTACCAGACTCGTCCCGAGCCATTTGTAACCCCCAGTCGCTCAGGCAAGTTTTCTACCCGTATAACTGTTGTTGTGATGTATATGTGTATATGCATGATCTTGCGATAAATGCATATTTGTTATTAGCAAATTCTTGCGATATATTGTAGCATGTGATATGGTATATATGCATGCCTGTTTCATATTCTTGATTTATATATCTGTTGGTTCAATGCTTATAGTTGCATAATACATATGCTAGAAATAAGCGGTATTTGAGTATACCCTTAGTATAGGGGATAAAAAGGTGAACTTTTTCTAAAACCGGGAGGCGAGGCTCCCGAGTATAATATATATATATATATATATATATTTATATTTATATTTATATATATATATGGATATAGTTTTCAAAACTATTGATCGAATAAGGTTTATTCGATAACTTTATATTAATTAATGAATATTATTTAAATATTCATTCGAGGACTTATGACTCTGTTTATTATATTTAATGATTATTAATTGGATATTCATTGGAGGATGTATGACTCCATTTATTTTATTTAATGAATAATATTTATAATATTCATTCGAGGTATTATAACTCCGCTTATTATTTAATAATATTCTTTATTTTATTAAAGAATAATGTTTCGATAATCAAACTTATTTTCGATTATTCAAATAAGGATAGTACTTTCATATAAGTATATCTTTGGTTATTTAATATCCATTTCAAGTATAAGTTTTAAAACTTCTACTTCGATTATTTTTATAAGGATTATCTTTATGAGAATATTATTTAAATAATAATATTCAGATATTTTCTAATATATCGGGACTGATTTATTTTAATAAATCAGCAGTACTCCAAACATTCTTAAAATATTTTCGAGTCTTCAAAATGATTTTTTTTTAGAGCGGACCCCAAAACACATTTTTATATTTAAGATCTTCCTTTCAAAGGGGATTTAAATACTTGCTCAAAACCTCGGGGATCCAGCTCCGTGGTGTATTTTACATTCGCAACGTGGTTGCTGTTTTAAGAAAATAAATGAATTGATTACTTACCCAACGTTCGGGAAGTAAGCCCATCTAATTGAGTCGGCATAAGCGACAGGCCGGGGTACGGTCTATCAAAGTGAAAGTGGCTGGGTGGCAGTCCATCAACGCGTAAGAGGCCGGGTGGCGGTCCAGCACAAGGTCCTTATGTGGCCAGGGTGATGACCGGTGGGGGATTCATCCATCTACTAGTAGAAAAGGTTACTTATTGGTATATTTGCCTGATCAGCAAGATATCGGGTTTATGCCAAAATTCTTTTCCTTTCCAAAATTCATTGGATGTTACAAACTCTGTTCATACTTTGCATAACAGAGGTTCCAGGAAATGTTTAAGAGATATATATGTGGATATATATCGGGACTAAATAAAGTATCTCGTAACTTTATTTCATTCAATAATATTTCAAAGATTGAATCTATTCAAGTCTTAACTTGTGGTCTCATCTATGGGATGACCTTTTTTAAACCTATAATACTTTGAACAGTGGTAGTTCAAGTAGCCTTATAAATGATATAAGTATAGTGAAGTATTTGGTAACTTCATCTTCCTTTAAGCTTATATCCAGTAAGTAATTATCTTACACTTGATATAGGTTTTAAGTAAGTTATCTATTAGATACTTGCATTATTGATTACACTATATATTATCTTGCGAGTTGTAATGCTCACTCTTGCTTTATTTCTTCATCACACAACAACAGTTAGGAAAGATGGCCAGGCTCAAGCAGACCCAGCGCAAGAGCGTGGGAAGCGCCCCGCGCCTTCCCGTTGAGATCGTAGCTGCTATAGCTGCAGAGGTAGATCTATCTGTAGATCAGACATTCTACTTTTGAGAATCAATTATGTATAATTATAACTTGTGGCAGATAATGGAAATTAACTGTAACTTATCAAGTAATCATTTTGGGTTGTAATAACTTTTAATTGTGGATTCAAGGACTTGTACTTATTTCAATTTCATCTCTGAGACTATGACGTGTGGTGGTGTGTGTTAGTGTGGGGTCACAGCATGAGGTTGTTTACTATTAATTAAGTTAAGTGATAATTGTGGGAAGAAAGACCGTGACGACCCGGATCCCTGACCCCGGATCTGGGGGTGTTACAGAAATGGTATCAGAACCAAGCGTTATAAACCTCAGAGATGATGCGACGATATAATAACAAACTCACAAAGATAATAAGAACTCTTGCCAAGATCATGGCCGGACTACTTAAAGTAGCGCTGACAGTTAAAATCCTTACGGGAACCCTTATAAGTATCATGATAGTAACTTAGCTCGTTTAATGTGTAGGCGCATGAGATAGAGGACCCTGAGATGTTCGAGCGTGAGCATGATGAGGCACTGCTAGATGTCGAGGATCAGGAGGAGCCTGAGATGGAGGAGGATGAGGAGGACCCCTCAGAGGAGTTAGAGACAGAGGTCATTACTATTTCAGATGAGGAGGACCCGGATGAGGTCCCAGTAGCTGAGGAGCGTGTCGGACCTATGGTAGTGTACACTGGTACCCTTTTACCCACACTCCCAGTGGTCAGAGCTCCTACCCCTCCACTACCATCCTGGAGCACTTATGATGACAGCTCTGAGACTAATACTCCCGAGCCTAGGCAGACCGAGGAAGCACCCCCAGCGGCTCTGGATTCACCACCTCTCGACCCTGCCCATAGGCAGTCTTTGTTAGCCCACGGCTATGTTCAGGATGTACTGAGGACCCGATTGGCTGTTGCTGAGGCCCGGCTGGATGAGGTCAGGAGGGAGTTGGATACGGAGAGGGCGGGTAGGCGTACTCGAGCTTATGAGACTAGGCCTACTATACCCCGATCCTTGAGGAGGGAGCTGACGGGGATAGAGCTCACGTCCCGAGCGAGACTCAGATCGCTCCAGGGGGACAGGCATGGTAGGATCTCCAGGCGGCAGGCCGACTATATCTTCCGTCGTGCGATGAAAAGGGTATGGGAGCTGACCCGCTCCGGTGTGTGATTCAGGATTGATGATGGGATAGTCTAGTTGTCTAGTTAGTCAAGGCCTTAGTAAGAGCCAATTTTCCGGGATAGTTGACTTGTATATAGCATCCCTTTTTCTGACTAGACAGATAGACTCTTGTATATCACTTTTGGGACAGATGGCTGTAGCACTGTTGTACTTTTGACCAGATCGAAACTATGTATTTCTCGCATTATGTATATATTTGTTTCCTTTCGGTTCAGTTCCTTAGTGACGAGATCACTGTTTTTATCATTATTATTACTGCACTTCTTATAAGAACTGTCATAATATAATAGAATTACGAGATACATTCTCCCCATTATAGAGCTGTGCAAGGCACAATGTTGTGTATGATTGTGACCTAACGTTGAATTTCCCAATAAATTTTTTTATTATCAGTAGCATGCCGCCAAGAAAGATTGGAACTAGGGCGAACTCTGGATCTGAGGACCAGGGAAGCCATAACCAGGATGATAGGAACCAGGAACACAGTGAAGAGGAAGACGAGGATTATGTGGAACAGGATGACTCCCTGTATGAAGAGGAAGAGGAAACATATGATGTTGAGGGATTTGAGATAGAGGCTGAAGAAGGAGAAACTGAGGTTGAGCAACCAGTACCAAACCCAGACATGGATCCCATGGGCCAGTTCATGCAACTACTAAGGCAGATTTGGAACGTCAACCCAACCCACCCCCTCAAGGAAATAACAATGTTGTGGCAAACTCTTTCAGGGCTTTTAAGTCCCTTAAGCCCCCTGAGTTCCACGGATCAGCCGACCCAGTTGAGGCAAGGGCATAGTTAAAGGAAATGGAGAAATCCTTTGAGATTTTGAGTACCGATGAGGCACAGAAGACTGTATTTGCTACCTACCTTCTGAAAGGAGAGGCCAACTACTGGTGGGAGGCCAAGAAAAACATGGAGACAGATGCTATCATAACCTGGGAGAGATTTCGTCAGTTGTTTCTGGGAAAGTATTTCCCGAGGTTTATGGAAAACCAGATGGAGCTCAAGTTCCTGGAGCTAAAGCAGAATAACTTATCTGTAGCAGAGTACGAAGCAAAATTTACTGAGTTATCAAGGTTTGTGCCGGAATTTGTGAGCACCGAGGAAAAGAAAGCTAGGAGGTTTCAGCAGGGACTGAAACCGTGGATTCAGAATAGGGTGGCAATCCATGAGCTTACGGATTATGCCACTCTGGTGCAAAAGGCAACAATTGTAGAAGCCGGAAGTGAACAGATGCAGAAGGAAAGAGAGAAGAAGGGAATAAAGAGGAAAAGTATGAGCATGGGTGGGGGTTTCGCAGGAAGGAGCTTCCCAACTAGATTTAATCGAGGAGCAGTGTCCCTACCGGGAAAGAACACTGGGTTTAAGCGGCCAATGAGCATGAATGTGAGCCAGAGCGGCCAGAAGTCAAGAATGTCCTATTCCAACCAGTCTTGACTCCCATTGCCAGCCTGTAACACTTATGGAAGGATGCATTCTGGGGAGTGTAAAGGAAAGCCGGTAATCTGCTTCAAGTGTGGTCGAGAGGGTCACTATTCGGACAAGTGCACTTCACCAACCCCCATTACCCGCCCAACCACCACTTGTCATCAGTGTGGGCGCCCGGGTCATTGGAAGAGGGAATGCCCAATGAACAAACCAGCAGCTTCGGGAGCAAGTAGGGCTGCTTCTAATAAGCCACCTACTGCAAGGACTTTCAACATGACAGTCCAGGATGCTATGAAAGATTCAGATGTGATAGCAGGTACCCTTTCTCTAAATTCAGTCAGTGCAAACGTTTTATTTGATTCAGGAGCAACTAAATCTTTTATATCAAGGGACTTTGCACGTAAATTAAGACTTAAAGCTGAACCCTTGATAGAGCCCTTACAAGTAGAAATAGCTAACCATGAAGTTATTCTTGTTAATCTGATTCACCCCGCCTGTGAGTTAGGCATAGGGGGACAATCTTTCAGTGTTGATCTGATTCCTTTTAAGTTAGGGGAATTTGATATAATTTTGGGAATGGACTGGCTATCTAGCAATGATGCTCAGATAGACTGTAAGGGGAAGAAAGTTAAGTTGAATATTCCAGGAAAGAAAGAAGTCATATTTAGGGGAAAGAGGCAGACGCATAAATTTTTGACCATGGCCCAGGCCAGAAGGATGCTACGAAAAGGAAACGAGGCTTACCTAGCCTATGTGGTAGACACGCAAAAGGAGGTGCCCAACTTACAAGATATTCCAGTAGTCAACGAATTTGAAGATGTATTCCCACAAGACCTTCCGGGATTACCACCCGATAGAGTGATTGAATTTGCGATTGAGTTGGCCCCAGGGACGGCGCCAGTTTCAAAAGCACCTTACCAGTTAGCCCCGTTAGAAATGAAGGAATTAGCTATCCAATTGCAGGAACTTTTGGATAAGGGTATGATAAGACCCAGTGTGTCTCCATGGGGAGCACCAGTTTTATTTGTTAAGAAGAAAGATGGGAGCATGAGGTTGTGCATCGACTATCGAGAGTTAAACAAGCTAACCATAAAGAACAGGTACCCGTTACCTAAAATAGACGATCTGTTCGACCAGCTAAAGGATGCTGTTTATTTTTCCAAGATTGACCTGAGAACTGGATATCATCAACTAAAGATTAAACCCGAAGATATCCCCAAGACAACGTTCCGTACCAGGTATGGGCATTATGAGTTCTTGGTAATGTCCTTTGGATTAACCAACGCCCCAGCGGCTTTCATGGATTTAATGAATAGAGTATTTAAGAAGTACTTGGACAAGTGTGTGATAGTTTTTATCGATGATATCTTAATCTACTCAAGGACTGAGGCAGAACATGCAGAGCATTTGAGGATAGCTCTAGGAATACTCAGAGAGGAACAGTTATATGCCAAATTCTCGAAGTGTGAATTCTGGCGGAATGAAGTACAATTTTTAGGACATGTGATCAATAAAGAAGGAGTATTGGTCAACCCCTCCAAGATAGAGGCGATCTCAAATTGGGAAAGGCCAACCACACCCACAGAGGTAAGGAGTTTTATAGGATTGGCCGGCTACTATCGTAGATTTGTACAGGACTTTGCGAAGATCGCAGCCCCTTTGACACGACTTACTCGTAAGACAGAGAAGTTTGAATGGACGGAGAAATGCGAGAACAGTTTTCAGGAATTAAAGAAAAGGTTGGTAACGGCCCCGGTGTTGGCATTGCCAGACGGAAAAGGAGATTTTGTGATATATAGTGACGCGTCGCACAAAGGATTAGGGTGTGTGCTTATGCAGCACGGTAAAGTGATTGCGTATACATCGAGACAACTGAAGGAATACGAGATTAGATATCCTACCCATGATCTTGAGCTAGCGGCAATAGTTTTTGCCTTAAAAATTTGGAGGCACTACTTGTATGGAGAGAAGTGCGAGATTTTCACAGACCATAAGAGCCTCAAGTACATATTTACGCAGAAAGAGCTCAACATGCGCCAGAGGAGATGGTTAGAGCTAATCAAGGACTATGATTGTGAGATTCTCTATCATCCGGGGGAAAGCCAATGTGGTGGCTGATGCCCTTAGTAGAAAGGAAAGACTCAGAATGATAACGACTTCCGAAGAATTGATAAGGGATTTTGAGAGAATGGAAATAGAAGTAAAGGTAACCGGAACCGGAACTGAAAAGCTTTTTGAGATCTCAATACAGCCAGAGTTATTGGAAAAGATCATATTGTGCCAAGAGAAAATAATGAATGAAGGCAGAGAGTCAATGACTGGAGAGGAGATCCATACTGAGAAAGATGATAAAGGGATAATGAGGTACTCCTACCGGATTTGGGTTCCGAACGTTCAAGATCTTAAAGATGAGATTTTGGATGAAAGCCATAGTTCAAGGTATTCTATTCACCCGGGAAGCACCAAGATGTATAGGGATTTGAAGGAGTATTACTGGTGGCCCAACATGAAGAGGGATGTAGCAGAATGGGTGAGCAAATGTTTGACTTGCCAAAGAGTAAAGGCAGAGCACCAGAGACCCAGTGGACTTTTACGACCCCTGGAGATTCCCGAATGGAAATGGGAACAGATAGCGATAGATTTTGTTGTAGGCTTGCCAAGGATGAAAGCCAATCATGACGCCATATGGGTAATTATAGACCGACTGACAAAGTCAGCTCATTTCGTTCCTATCAATGAGAGATACACAGTCGATAGACTGGTGGACATTTACCTTAAGGAAATAGTGACGCGACATGGAGTCCCAGCGTCCATTGTCTCAGACCGAGACCTCAGATTCAACTCCAGATATTGGAGGAGCTTTCAAGAATGTGCAGGGACCAAGTTAAATATGAGTACCGCGTACCATCCCCAGACGGATGGGCAGAGTGAAAGGACCATCCAGACACTAGAGGATATGTTGAGAGTCTGTGCAATAGACTTTAAAGGAAGTTGGGATGATCACTTGCCTTTGATCGAGTTTTCTTATAACAATAGCTTTCATGCTAGCATCGGAATGCCGCCTTATGAGGCCCTGTACGGAAGAAGGTGTCGATCTCCCTTATACTGGGATGAAGTAGGGGAGTGGAAGATGCTCGGACCCGAAGTGGTCCAAAGGACCAAAGACATAGTGGATCTTATCAGAGGGCGGCTTGTAGCAGCCCAAGATAGACAGAAGAAATATGCAGATCTAGCCCGAAAGGACAAGGAGTATGAAGTAGGGGACTTAGTACTACCAAAAGTATCCCCTTGGAAGGGGTTAATGAGATTCGAAAAGAAAGGAAAACTAAGCCCAAGATACATTGGACCTTTTGAGATACTAAGACGGATTGGGAAGTTGGCTTACGAGCTAGCCTTACCCCCGAACCTACAACAAGTTCATAATGTGTTCCATGTGTCAATGCTAAGGAAGTATCATCGGGATGCCAGACACATAGTGGAGTACGAGCATGTGGATATGCAACCAGATCTGACTTACGTGGAGAAACCAGTAAAGATTATGGATAAGAAGGAGCAGGTGCTTCGGAACAAAGTGATCAAGCTAGTCAGAGTGCTATGGCAGAATCATAATGTGGAAGAATCAACTTGGGAACTAGAGAGCGCAATGCTAGAAAAGTACCCCCAATTGTTTTCTATTTGATTCCGGGATGAAATCCTTTTAAGGAGGGGAGACTGTAATAACCCCAAAATTTTGAACGCTTTGTAACCCTTATGAATAGTGTTTTTGCTGATATTGCTGAATAAGAAAACTGTTCATGCCACACTATATAGGGGTTCTGTTATGGATATTCTGAGATTTTATTGGTACTCTATAGGGTATATAAGTGTATGTAAAGATCGTCAGAATCTAATTCCGAACACTTTGATTTTTCCCGGAAATCCACTAGATACGGAAAGAATTAAGTATAAGGTAACAGGATAAAAAGGATTTAAATTAAAGGATTTAAATTAAAGGATTATAAGAGAGGATCATAAAAGGAATATAATATATTGAGAAAGGTTAAGGGAACCTAAGTAATAAGATCCCGGGTATGATCCCTCAAACGATAAACGAAAACGAAAGTTAAGCGAACCGTATAACAGATCAGCGGTCATTAGGCAAACAATTAGGAAGTTAATCAAGGAGGTTAGGGATGATGAGGTCATCCAACCAATAAGGAGAGGACAAGTAAGAGATGATGACACAATAAGGTGATGTAAGCATGACATAGGGAGCGAGGAGATGTGGTTGGTTTATAACCACACAAAGACAAGGTTAATAAGGTAATTAACCAAAACAAAAACAAAACTACATCCACCAAGCCAAAACAAATCATTTCATCAAAACAAAAATTGTATTTCTCTTCACCAAGAACATTTGCTCTGCTTTTTTCCATTTTCAAAAAGAAGATTTTTCAAAATCCAAGTTCCAAGCTTCCTAAATTGGTAAGATAATTCTCTAGTACTCCTTATGCATAGTTATGGCTATCTTATGAGTTTAAGCCTCCAATTCATTCTTAATCTTCTCCAAGAAATCAATGAAGAAGACAATGAATAGTGATTTCAAGGTTTTTAACTTGATTTTTCTTGTTTTTCCTTTAAGATCCAAGCATCCCTAAGACATCTCAAGGCTTCTTAAGGCTTCCTAGCTACTCACATCACTTCAAGGAAGGTATATCATCTCCAAACCCTAGCTTTACTTTGTTTATTAGGATGATTTTGGTTGTTATGGTAATAGAGTAGCTTAATGCTTGTTGGTTTAGAGTTTGGGTTGGAATTGGTGGTGAATTGAATGTTGAAATCTTATGGTTTGGTTAAAGGACTTAAGTATAGTTTAAATTCAAGTTTAAGAATAAGTATAATTGTTAATATTAAGTTGATTGGGGCTGTTATGATGTATTTTGGATGGATGTTGGTTGTATGGATGGATTGGGATTGATTGGTGGTTGTATTGGAATGGTATAAATTGGGAAATCGCATAAACATAGCCGTCGTAATGTCCGATTTACTTTAGACTGCTTTGTTCATAACATTAGGACCCTAGAACTCTCTGCTAGGTTTTAACCATTGCCATTTTTAGATAGTTCATGTTACGAGCTTCGTTTTGATATGTGGTCCGTTTGATTCCGATGTACGGTTTAGGAGAAACGGCCGTTTTAAGTAACGACGTTTCGCGAACGAAACATTACCCCTCGCCTTACTTTGAAACATAGGTTAAAGACCTAAAAAGGGTTAATTAGTGTATGAAACAATTATGTTAAGTGTGTTAGGCAGTTAGTAAGACACTCGCGAAAGAATCGCCTTAAAACTCGTAATGGTTAATTATTAAAAATGGTGGAGCCGAGGGTACTCGAGTGACTTAAGAGAATCAGTAAGCGCAAAGCGAGCGTTAGAGTCTAATTTGGTTAAAGTATAGATTTACAAGTGACTTTGGTTTAATTCCAACTCACATGTTGTTTATAGGTTACCAGACTCGTCCCGAGCCATTTGTAACCCCAGTCGCTCAGGCAAGTTTTCTACCCGTATAACTGTTGTTGTGATGTATATGTGTATATGCATGATCTTGCGATAAATGCATATTTGTTATTAGCAAATTCTTGCGATATATTGTAGCATGTGATATGGTATATATGCATGCCTGTTTCATATTCTTGATTTATATATCTGTTGGTTCAATGCTTATAGTTGCATAATACCTATGCTAGAGATAAGCGGTATTTGAGTATACCCTTAGTATAGGGGATAAAAAGGTGAACTTTTTCTAAAACCGGGAGGCGAGGCTCCCGAGTATAATATATATATATATATTAAATATATTTATATATATATGGATATTGTTACGACCGGCATTTTATGTAATATTATTTGTGAATAATATTAAGTTAAATAAAAATATATTCAATGCTTGTACGTTTGTGTGAGTGAAAATTTTTGCATTTTAAATTTGCTCTGGGTAGTATATGATTTTTCAAAGCAAGAATTTATTTAATTTCTTTATTTTTGATTTATAAGGAATATTCTAAGCTTTGGAAAAATTTTCTTTTAAAAGACATTTTGTACACAAATTTTGAAAATGATTTTATAAAGTCTCTAAA